>NC_137455.1:229566162-230166162 GCF_964235325.1 Thermobia domestica | reverse complement strand
GATTATGAAATAATTGGTGGAAAGGAAAATGTGGAAAGAAATTGGAGAACCCAAAAAAGTCAACAGCATATATCCATGTGATTCATTTGCTACAAAGTTAACTAGTGTTTAAAGCAATTGCTCTAATTGCATTGCTCGCATTTAGTCACTGAACTCACATTTTACACACAATATCTTTGTTTGTTTGTTAGTGTCTTCGTTTGTTACAATTACTCCTTTTGCAAATGCCCAGTTGTTTTGGGTGCTCACTTGTACGTACCCAGTCAAGTTCGAGATACTGCATTCTGGTGCCTCTGGAAATGTAGATTTATCGCTGGCGCAACTTTTGGGAGAGTATAAGGAAAATAGCTCCATTGGTAAAGCAGATATGAGTGCATACTCGGTTTTGCTATGGCCCAGCTTGCATACACCTTTTGCAGGGTACACAAACAGAGGTTTTGTGTGTGTGCATGTGTGTGCGTGTGTTTGTGTTTGCGTGTGTTTGTTTGTTTTTTGTAAAACATCTTTAAAATATTTTGACACTTTTTCATATTTTAAACACAAGCTTCGTTCTGTTTTAATAAAAAAAAAAATAACTCTCGTCTCCATCCAGAACTTGAGCTTAAATCATCGAAACCAGATGCAAAATTTTCCTTTTTCTACCTGCCTTGGAGTTAGCGCAATCGGTAAAGTGACAGTTTGCAGACTAATGCTGTCTTGGATTTCAATCCTGTTCGAGTGATGCATGTTTTCTCCTCCCTTCTCTCTCTCTTCCCTGAAAGACTGCTTGAGCCTTGTACACGCACAAAAATTGGTCTTAAAGACACGTGGGAAGAAACTCTTCTTTCACTTCACTTCAAGGGAGTAACTTTCGAAATGAACACCCTGCATATATGTAGCACATATTAGTACACCTATGATAACCTCGATTGCATTGTTTCTTCCAAACACTCCGATAATCCCGAACTTTTCAAAATATTGAAACGACTCGATAAATTGCGATCACACTGAGATCTTTCAGTATTTGCTGCTCACAAACAATTCCAGGCTCACGAACAATTCGAGTATCTCAAACTCGTCGAATGTTTCTAACATTTTGAACGTCTCGAATACTTCGAGTGTCTCGAACAATTCGAGTCTCGAAAGTTTGATAATGCGATAAAATTAAAATTCTTTATCGACAAAATGGTTTTGAAATTTTATCGAATTGTTACCGATTACTCGATTATCGGAACAGCCCTAATTGCGACATCTTTCTAAATATTTAATCAATGATCAAGCGACACTTTGATTATGACCAATGAAATACCTAACTTGATACTTCAATCCCCGTACCAACTCCAGGTATTCATTTTACTAAAATTACTAGAAATGCTGAGAATTAAAATCTTCAATGTTACTGGCATCTTTCTAACGAAACTATTTCTGCTCCAAAATAAATCAATAATATATTCGTAAGAATTAAAACTAATAAATAAACAAATGCAGAAATAATCATAATACGGTCAAGTGTTCAGTAGAAGCTTATTTTCTTCAATTCACTTCAACTTCTCTCTCTCACACACACCCACATTATATATATATATATATATATATATATATATATATATATATATATATATATATATATATATCCATTCATTAAAGTCTAGCTTTTAATTTTTTTGCGTGTTGTTTTAACTCTAGTGACTGGAACAAACAGACAAAAATAAATCATTTGGCATAAAAATACATCAGGTTCCCAAATTTGCAAGTGTATCGTATTAACATTAATAAGAAAAGCTGTGAGTTTCTACCAATCTACATATACAAAAGTACCTAACTAGACTTACCTCTTTCATATATAAAACGATCATTTACAGTACCTTCTCTAATTGCACAATTAGCACATTCAGGAACCTATCTAGCCATTACACACACAACTCCGGAGAGGAATACAGAAAATATAAAATTCGTACTTACTGACGCTTGAGAGATAGGGGAAACTTGTGTATGGCCACCAATAACCAATGGCTGATGGTGTCTCCGTCGACTGACCGGTGAATGACCAGGACTTTGCCCCTGACTCCCAGATGGTCCGGTACCAAAGGAAAACCTCGGCATATGTCGGGAAGACAAACTCGTAGGAGACAAAGTTGAAGGACTTGTCGCTTGTGGGCTCTGAAATATTGATTGAAAGCAAACCATCAATAGTAGCAATTCCCCCCCCCCCCGAGAAAAACACCCCTGTTAAATACAAAACTATGATACTGATTTACTCATCCAAATTTTCTATTTGTACCACAAACTAAAACATCATTGACTATCCCATAATGTCAATACTCAAAGCTTCCTAATAGCCCACATTTCAGTATTCAAACCTTAAACTTACCACCACATTATTTTAATATTTAACTACTGTTTCATTTTAATAAATGCAAACGAAATGCAATTTCCAAGCCGTAAATTACATCTTCAATTTCTCAACAGCGAAAGCAGTTCAATTGAACATTCGACCCGTTTTGGAAGATCTCAAATGCCTAAGCCATTGTGTATATACTTCCACAAAGGCATAATTTAGTGCAATGCAAATATCGAAATGTGAAAACTTAACACACTACATTTACTACTCAGCGTTACGAAATAAGGACACTTCCGTATCAGAAATATCCAAACTTCGCAAGATTCAATCAACAGCAGTAAAAACGCAAGTGAGATGGAAGGGCTAATGCATCATAAATACCTTAGCGTTGAATATTATGATCATAACACCGGGCATACATTGACGTATTTTTCGGTCGTAGCCATAAAATTTCATGCGATAGTCTTGTTAGCAGCTGTCAATACGTTAGTGTATGGGACCTGGCGTACGTTTACGTACCGAATTTTTATACGCTGGAAAAGTCTGGCTGCTTTTAACTTCGAGCGTAAATACGGCGCGTAAAAACGGCTCAGATGAAAGGGTTTTCGAGCAGCAGGTGGTCTCTTGCCCTTTCCACGGCCTTCTCCCTGGTCTGGTCTTATTGTTTTCAGAAGAGAAAACCTGTTCTTGTGTTTTCCTCGCGAATCGTTGCTGAGGTTTGCTGGTAGACTCGCCAGAAATCATCATTCCAATCTAGTTTCAGTCTTTCCATACAAGATACGATTTCGGCTAAACTAATATTTTCTATTGCACAAAACGAAGACATTATTTCCTAATTAAAATTCATAATTAATTTTCAGTGCACAGAGAAAAAGGTATTTAAATCCAAAACTTCCTAATCCGAATTCGCGAATTATGAGAGCTCCTCCGAGGCTATATAGTTAGCGCACGCGTCCTCGGTGCGGGGCGCCCTGTTTGCTTCTAGGCGGGAGCTCATGCGGTTCGGGTTCTACTTCTCATATAGACTCGCTAAACTTATGGAACCTGATGCCTTTCGACTAGGAATTTAAGATTTAATTTAATATTTGGACATAATTTTTTTTTTTTTTCCACACAGGTAAAGGCGCATATAAAGATGAAGTCACACCTTCAGAGTTACCCATGTTGTAATACTGAAATGAAATCTTTGAGTTTAACTTCCCACGATTATGCCCTTTAGACTAAAGGATACAATAATTAAGGCAAATGAATGATGATGAGAGAATTGGTGGAATGAAATGTTATTAGGAAAACAGAGTACCCTGAGAAAACCCACGGACATGATGTTGCCCACACAAACGTATTTGCACGGGGATTGAACCAGGGACCCCACGCACCAGAGATAAGTGCTTTAGCACTGAGCAGCTGTTGCCCTCTGTTGTGATATTTTTTTTAAAAAAAGTATGACTCTCAATAGCATTTGACCAATTCTTCTTGCGGAATTGAAAATTATCTAAAAATCATATGTTGCTCCCACTATTGAGTATTGTTCTCCTATCTGATCTATGTCCTGCCCTACTCATTTACAAAATTAAATTCCGTAATTGATTTCTTTTTAGCCATTGTATCCTACCGAGTACCTCACCTCCGAACACTTCCAAAAAATAACGTTTTAAAATCCCTCAATATCAAACCTCCCCTAGTGAGAAACAAAATTTCTGACCTAATATTTTTGCAAAAAATTGTAAATGGCCACATATCATATGAACAGATGTTAAGTCAGATCAATTTTCGCGTACCCGCTAGAACAACCGGTCTAGTGATCTCTTTTACATTCGAGCGGTGAGAGTTAATATTGTCCAAAGATCTCTTCTAAACAAAATTATCAGTACCTATAATCAGTTACCAGAAACTGTAGACTTTTTTCAAGAGTATACTTTCAGATCATCTATAAATAAGCTATTTTTGTAATGTCGCTGTTGTCTTGTACCATCTTGACCTCAAATTGTTATTAAATTGTTATCAAATTGTTGAAATGTTTCAGAGTAAAATGGCCTAGTGCTATATCTGAAACCTGTTATAAATAAATAAATGATGCCACGCTATTTACAAAAACGAAAAAAGAAAAAGAAAGAAAAGAAAAGAAAAGTGAAAGATAAGGTTAGCGCAACCAGCAACAATGTTTCTTCCAGGCATACTTTCAGGAACTTGGTTCCCTCCGGCCGAACACAAATAAACCTGATCCCAATAACAAAGATAAATTACATTTCACCCCCTTGTACAGGACAGTCCTTCACCAACTAATGCATATATATATATATATATATATATATATATATATATATATATATATATATATTAGGATGGTCCTTAATTACATGGCGATTTTTTTTTTTTTTTTTTTTTTCGAATTTCTTTGCTCCCAACCCCTAAATTGGTTCCATGTTTGACCCAATTTATCCATGAAAAAAAATGGGCTTAATCGAAGAATATTTAACCGACCCCCAAGCGACCTAAAATTTGAATGCATATCCAATATGTTAATATATAGGAAAAGTCTGGAATAAACCCTTGTTACTTTAAAGCGGCTGAAGGGAAAGGGACCAAATTTTGGATTCAGGGAGTGGAAGTAATTCACATCTGACCTTGACAAATAGCTTGATGGCGGCCATTTTGAAGTCCGCAATTTTGTATTCGAACCCAAAATTTTAAATGGAAATGATGTTTCGTGACATCGTTTGTGGGTAAGCTTTCATTATAAAAACACATCTTCTTATATTTTCAACTTATCTCTAGTCATTTAATTCTTTTTAGCTTTGAAATAATAGTTTATTATATTTCAGTATTGTTTTTTTCTTTATAGGTTACTGAAATATTAAATAAACTATTATATACATTTAACAAGGAAATAATTATATATGTTGTTATATAATTACATCCCGTTGAAATACATACCAGTCTATATTGAAATTATTTATATGAAATGAAATTATATAAATAATATAATGAATGTTTAAAGTGATATTAAAAGAAAGCTGAAGGCTGTGGATAACTAGCCAAATTCTACTGCATCATTAAGCCAATTTTTGTAGCATCTGGATACTTTTTTCTGTGTTCACTGACTATCTGCAATATGTATTTGTTTCTCTTTTTCGTCCTTTGTTAAAATGTTCCCGTATTCTTGTATCAGTTTCACACCTCTCTCTGCAACATCATTCACCACCACAATGTTTTTCAATGTATTCAACCCACGTTGAAAGTTCATATCTTCTTTCCAAGTAGATGGGCATGTGCATTTCTTTCTTTACTTTATGCTTTAATTCAAATAAGGGAAACTATTCAACACTCTTATAAATCTGCAGCCCGTACAGAGATATAAACTCACAGAATATTAAGTTTTATTACTTCGGAGCTTTTATTTTCCATAGTTGATAATTATTACATTTTCACAAATAAGTGGAAAATAAAGGCAGACGTCTGTTTGTCGTCAAAAGCTACCTCAAAATGATATATCATACGAGGTCATTTCTATTTAAAATTTTGTGCCCGAATCCAAGATGGTGAACGTAAAGATATGCCTCATCTCGGTCACTACTCAGTATCAGGTATGGATCTACTTCTACAACCTCTATCCAAGATATGATTCCTTTCCCTCAGCCATTTTTAAGTTACAAGAGTTCATTACAAACTTTTGCCATATACTATACATTGTAAATGCATGCAGATGTTTAGGTCGCTTGGGGGTCGGTTAAATATTCTTCGATTGAGCCCATTTTTTTTACAGATTAATTTGGTCCGATATGGAACCAATTTAGGGGTTGGGAGCAAAGAAATTCGGAAATCGAAAATTAAGGACCACCCTAATATATATATATATATATATATATATATTTATCTCCGACGCTTCCCTGAAAAAATTATTCGAAGAAAGCATCACCAGCATTAAAGCTATAGCTACCTACGAAATAAGTTTAAATAGTAGTAATCCTGACCTTGAATAAGATACTATCCGATATTTCCCTGATAACACGGAGCAAATAATTGAGTTTGAATATCGAAATTCGATGACGATTCTTGCCATTTTGACAATGTGCTGCTTGTTATTTTAAGTACTTCCTCAACTTTACAAGAATTTATAGCGAAACAGGTTCAAAAAGTAATTATTTTTCACGCGATCTTGACATTACTCGTTAAAAACGAACTAATAAACCAGGAGATATAATGTTTATTTCTTCGTATATTATTCCAAACCTCAGTTTGTGCAAATATTTAAGCAAATATTTAAATCTAATAATAATCCTATTTCACCATTAATGCTTACATACTAAGTCAAATAGCAAATCGTTGTACAGCCCTTTTTTTGTGTGTGGTTGCTTCCCAGCCGTAAAAGTTCTGGTTCAATTCGAAGTACCGGCCATGTTCAATAGTTTTCAACATTGTATTATATCTCATCATGATGGGGATATGTTTACGAAACTTACCTGAAAAGTACAATAGATGTAAGTCCAAAAGAGATCATAACTAAGACCAGAATTGAAAATTACACCCATTTACAGGAAATACACTCATAAATTTATATTAACTTATTAAAGCATTTCTCAATCTCAGTGTTGGGAGTACTATCAAACCTTCCTAGATAAATGTCAACTTGAGGTATATTGCCATAAAATTTTATGTAACACTCAATACTTGTCATTTAAATAATTTATTTCACGAACAACTCAATCGTTTTACTATGTATGTAAGTAGTATATGCATCATTATTAGGAGAATTGACGCAATCTGCTACTTTTTCATGGACATCACATATTGAACATAGTAGAAACTCATCTTCAAGACTGCTTCGTGTGGATGTTTCCATATTGCAGGTTATTAATTAAACATTTATTTATGAAATATGAACTATCACCTAAGGCGTTTTTCAGAAATTCGAAAAAAATTCTTCCTCAAGAGTAAACTACCCGTTGTGGATCTTTTCAGGAAAAATTAGTTATGTCATATTATCCGGTTATTAATAAACCATTTATTTATCAATTACGAACAAAATTAACTGACCCGTGTTTGAGAAAATATCTCGAAAAAACTCACAGGCAAGAGTAAACTAACCTTTTTGTATTTTTACCACAGAAATAATTTATGCCAGATAATAAAAGTGGTAATGAAATATTGATGTACGAGCAGAATCGTTAGAGTCATTTCCGATAAAATCGCGTTTGTCTTTTTATTTTCGTCTATCAGTGAACTTCCTTTATTTTGCGGGCTAGGAAGAAAATTTCGAAAACCTTCCCTTAGAAATCTGATAAAAGTATTAGGTTTAGAAACTTCTCACTCGAATTTAAAGAAAATTATCTGATGTTGAGTTCGCCCTTACTACTACTCAATTGATTTGTTTGTATATGTGGAAACCCTCAAATTCGGATGGATTTTACCATGTCTAGTGATGTGAGGTGGAAAATTTTCCGCTATATTTTTCCGGAAAATTTTCCGTTCTAATAAAATATCAGTAATGAAGTAACAATTCCTCAGCAATCATAAAATTGTTTGAATTCATGTATAGAAATGTTAAAAAGTGAAAGATCGTTTAAAGAATCTGAAAATTTTCATGGCTCAGACAATTTTCAGTACTATGTAAGAACAAATGAAACAGTTTTTCATGAATCGAAATATTTTCTCTTATATGGAAAAATTGAATAACTTCGGTTTTTATGTCGGAAAATATTCATCATTTTGAAGCAAAAAGTAAAACAGCTTTTTGTGAATCGGAAAGTTTTTTTGCTCTGTAGAAAGAAGTGAAAGGAGTTTTTATGAATCGGAAAATTTTCATCACGATGTAGAAACAAGTGTGGAAAAAAAACTTTTCATAATCCGGAGAATTATGGATATTGTGTATAGTGATGTTAGGTGGAAAATTTTCCACTATATTTAACTGCACACAGAGTTACAAAATTGAATTACTGTAGAAGAAAGTTAGTCAGTAATAAATTATAATTTTCCAATTAGCTTTCGGGAACGGGAAAATTTTCTAATATTTCAAGTTGAGAAGTAAAATTTTACACAGTGCTTCTCTCTCTCTCTTCCTCTGCGAGCTCCTTCGTTGCTAAGCGGTTAGCATACGCGCCTTTGGCATGCAAGACCTTTCTTTGATTCCCTGCGGGAGCTCATGTAGTTCGGATTCCACGTTAATTAGTTGGTCCCGTCTTATATGGTCTCGCTGCTGAGAAGGACGTTAAACTCAAAATCAACTCAATTCAACTTCTCTCTCTCTCTCTCTCTCTCACACACACACACACACACAGAGAGAGAGAGAGAGAGAGAGAGAAAGAGAGAGAGAGAGAAAGAAAGAGAGAGAGAAAGAAAGAGAGAGAGAAAGAGAGAGAGAGAAACACTGTATATTTTTACTTTTCAACTTAAAATAGAAAATTTTCTGGTTTCCGAAAGCTAACTGGAAAATTATAATTTGTTGCTGTCTAACTTTCCTCTACAGGAGTTGAATTTTATAGCTGAATGTGCAGTTAAATATAGTGGAAAATTTTCCACCAAATATCACTATACATAATATCCAAAATTCTCCGGATTATGAAAAGATTTTTTCACTTGTTTCTACATCGTGATGAAAATTTTCCGATTAATGAAAATTCCTTTCACTTGTTTCTACAGAGAAATAAAATTTTCCAATTCGCAAAAAGTTGATTTAATTTTTGCTTCAAAATTATGAAAATTTTCCGACTCATGAAGAGTTCTTTAATTTTTCCATACAAGACAGAAAATATTTCGATTCATGAAAAATTGTTTCACTTGTTCTTACATAGTACTGAAAATTGTCTGAGCCATGAAAATTTTCAGATTCTTTAAACGATCTTTCACTTTTTAACATTTCTATACATGAATTCAATCAATTTTATGAATACTGAGGAATTGTTACTTGATCACTGATAATTGTTAAGGGAAAATTTTCCAGAAAAATATAGAAGAAAATTTTCCACCTGACATCACGGCTAAACAACGATGTAGGAATAAGTGGAGTATGTTTTTATGAATCGGAAAATTTTCCGTTTGAAAATTTCCCGGAAAATTTTCATCACTGTATAGGATAGTCAATTTTTCGATTCATGAAAAATTGTTTCACTTGTTCCTACATAGTACTGAAAATTGTCTGAGCCATGAAAATTTTCAGATTCTTTAAACGATCTTTCACTTTTTAACATTTCTATACATGAAGTTGATTGATTTTATGAATACTGAGGAATTGTTACTTGATCATTGATATTTGTTAAGAACGGAAAATTTTCCAGAAAAATATAGAAGAAAATTTTCCTCTTCACACCACGGCTAAACAACGATGTAGGAATAAGTGGAGTATGTTTTTATGAATCGGAAAATTTTCCCGGAAAATTTTCCGTTTCAAAATTTTCCGGAAAATTTTCATCACTGCCTATGTCACATACCCGACAGCAAGAATGAAGAAAAAAGTCATTAAGTGTTTAAAACATTTTTTTAATACAGTAAATTACTAAAGACTACATTTAAAGAAAACATGAAAATAAACAGTGATAAACTGGCAATAAACGAAAACCAGAGTAGAACTGAATTTAACCTGACCTCGCATGCTAACACCGGGCGGCGGTAATTTTGTCACCGGAAAATTCGTCACGGTATTTTGTCACCAAAATATTACCATATGGGTAATTTCGTCACCGAAAATAATGTCACGATAATTTCATCACCAGTGTCTTTTAGAACATAATACAAGTACAATAAATGAACTCGAAAAAGTTTTTGAAATTGTTTTCTTTAATCTTCAACTGAAGAAAAACTATGTAGCATAATCAAAATAGATTATTATTATTAAATAAAGAGTTACGTATTTTAGATATCGTATTTGAGACAAGAGATAGAAGTTTCCAGTAATTCTATCACAGAAATATTGTCATATAGGAAATTTTGTCACGGTTATTTCTTCACCTCTGTTGAATTAAATAGAGACAAAGCAAACGATCAAACAGCTTACGTTATTTTAATGAAACTTAGAAAACAATTCAGTTGGTGTTGAACTCTGCAAAATTGAAGTTTCTGGTACTCGACGCAAGAACAAGCACCAGTAAAAGAAAATAATGTCTGCTTGAGCAAATGTTAAAAGCACAGGTAACATGGGGCACTAATGGGTTCATTATTCACTATTTACAAATACTAATTTCGCGAATATCAAAATTTCAGAACTGAAAATAGCAAACAAATATGGGAAGATACGCGAATCTGTTAATTTTCCCGCAGAATAGACGAACATTTTCATGGTTCTAGTACCGTTCTCTGAGCCCAAACTCTTGGACCTTCCAAGTTAACAGAGTAATTTGAAAAGAGTGTCCTTTTTTTGAGCTATTAAAATAATTATATTATATTTCAACTCAGAGTAAACATTGGCAAATTGTTATTGGATATATGTGAAGAGAACAAATTTCTATAAAGGAAGAAAAACAAATATTTCTGGGTGCTTCTTCTAAATATAGCCTTATGAAGCTATTAAAAATTGACACATGGATGGTGAACGCCAACTTTTTAATGGCTCCAAAAAAAAGTGTATGTTATTTGAGGTGAGACTTCCTTTACTAGGTATACGCCCTAATGTAGACCAAGATACAAAATTCATAGGAAGAACTGTTTCGTGCGGTTGTGCATCAGTGCAGTGAATTTAGTGAATATCCGGACCTGTAACTATGGTAATGGATTTTGATATAGCGTAAATGCTGGCTGTAAATGCAACTTTTGGAGATTAAACTCGTTTATAGCGTTACTTTTTTCACCTGACTCAGTCAACATGGAAGAAGGTCCAAGAGCTTGCACTCTTAGAACGGTACAAGGGCAATGAAAATTTTCGTCTATTTTGCGAGAAAATAAACAGATTTGCATTTCTTCCAATAACAGATGTGTATCGATTAATACAAGTGACTTCGGAGGAAGAGCTGGAACTTCTGGACTATTTTGATAGCACTTACGTGTCAAACACGTATTGCCGTGTTAAAGCTCGGTCTGGGAATATTTGTTTGCGTAATGTGCCCCGTCTATATCCCCCAGACAATTGGAATGTTCACCAAGGTACCTTTAACAGCAATTCTAGGATAAATAATATTTGTGAATTGTGGAACTAGAAGTTTCATCATCTAGTAGGAATGTCCCACGCAACTATTTGGAAGCTTATTCATGAAATTCAACAAGTTGAAGCAACGGTTTCAGCTGTGCTTCATCAAGATGCTGTGGGGCAACCACCCAAAATGCAAACTAGAAGAGTGTTTCAGATTTTTCAGAAAAGGCTCTAGTCTTTATGCTTAACGTATAAGACTGGAACTAAATGTTTGAAAAAAAAAAAAAAAAAAAAAAATTGCTTGTTGTTTCCTATAATGTTCTGAATAGTAGAAAATGAACATGTAAACCATTTATTACATTAAAACAAGTTATATTTTGTTTGCTTATTTTCTGTTCTAAAATTTTAATATTGCCAAAACTTAATATTTGTAAATAGTGATACATAAATCTATTACTGGTCCATTTTGCCTGTGCTTTTAACATTTGCTGAAACTGACATTACGTTATTTTACTGCTGTTTGTTCTTGCTTCGAGTATCCGAAACTTTGATTTTCCAGAGTCGAACACCAACTCAATTGTTTTCCAACTTTGATTAAGATAAGGTCAGCTGTTTCGGTCGTTTACTTTGTCTCTACTTAGTTCAACAAAGGAGAAAAAATGACCATGACAAAATTTCCTGCATGCTAATATTTTGGTTAGAAAATTACAAGTGACGAAATTACTCTGTCGAAATTTCCGGTGACGAAATAACCTACATGCTAATATTTTGGTGACAAAATTACGGGCGACGAAAATTCCGCTGATGAAATTACATAAGTCCGCTAACACCCAACCTTTCAATAAATAAATATTTAAATGATTTTTAACAACTCGATAAAAACTAAATGGCAAGATAAACTTCGAAATAAAAAAAAAGGTAAGTGAAGCAGCGGGGAGGATCCCTTCAACTTACAAAAGCCGAGGTAACAAGGATCAAACTATTTCTAAAGAATGGGGCTGAAGGTAGTTGTATAAGTCTTGTTTTTCCTTTCCGGCCTATTTTTGAGCTGTGGATAAGATAGTAAAAATTGGTATCCCGTAAGGGGATAATTTATTCTATTTGTTAATACTATATTCTTCGTTAATTTTGTAAGAAAGAAAAAAAAAAAAAAAAAACGAAAGCTGCAACCATTAATAAATCATATTTTCTTTAAATTGAATTTATCATTCACTAGCCCACATTTAACGATCAAAGTCAAGAGTCTAAAACATTGTATAACAAAAAAATCAATCAATTATTCAACTATCGGAATACTCCTTTACTACCTTATTGTTTTTAAAATACAGTTCCAAACAATAGGCTTATTTCGGAATGTAAGAGGAAACCACACATCAAGCTCGTTCAGATTGTATTAAATCATCATTGTGTCTGTTTAGAAATCTAAATGTTTGCAATCTACATCGTAAAAAATTGAATATAACTTTTTCCCTGTCCTGCGTCCTCCTCCTTCGAAGTACGATTTATATAAATATTTAGTGATCTCAGATCACTTAGTACAATGATCTAAGATTGTACTAAAAACAGGCCAAATGGATTGAGCTGCTTGGACGTAATATAGATAAATGTGAATTTTTAATCCTCTTCGGCGTGACTCCCAGTCTGTTTCTTTTATGCTTTATTTTTATTCTTTTACTTAACAACACAATGTTTATAGCACCTGCACTTAAAACCATGGCCTCAGATAGATCCATCTTGTTCAAGCAACTTGAGTAAACTGGAAAACGACCATGTGCTCAAACAACAGGCAACAGGAAGAGCGAAAAATGACCGCTTCTTTTTCTTCTTCTTTCACGCGCCTATTTTTACGCTAGGTGTATGGGCCAACTTACGGACCGAAATTTACGACATCATTTTACGGACCGAAAATACGCGCCGAAAATACGCTAGTGTATGTTGGTCTAAACATGGCATATTTGAAGCAAATACAAGAGAAAGAAAGAAAAAAGAAACAAATAAAAATTACAAGGATTAAACGTGTGTGTTCTTTCATTCTTCTTTTTTTCTTTGAATACTTTACTTCGTGCAACTGGTTAACTACGAACTTCATCCACAGCAACTTCATATCGCATACCATTCTGGACACATGAAAAACCTAAGTAAAGTATCCTATGCTGATTCAATTATAGTAAGTTCCCGCAAATACATATTTTATGTAGTACTCCGAACTTCACGTATGTTTATCGTAAGTCCGGAACGGTTTGCGATATACACTGACGAAAAAGACTATATAATCTTTAAGTCTACTCAGAATAATCTGCGGAAATGATGTGATGTACATTTTGAGTTCTTTTTCTTTCTTTCTTTCTTTTTCTATCTTTTGTTTTTCTTCGAAATAAAGCCCCTTATAAGTTAGTTTTTATTTCTTGTAAATACCTCATATTATGATGATAGTATCCAAAACTAAGATACACTTTCGACGCCCACTGCCACATCTCTCTCACTTACTTACTTACATATATATATATATATATATATATATATATATATATATATATATGGTTCTAAGTTTAGCACGTACATTTGAAATATATAACTTGACGTAATGACATTTAAAATAAAATAAAAAGTATACAATATTAAATTGGAAAATTTTCTTAATCTACTAACAACGCAGATACGTCAAACGATTTCTACGTGTCGATATTAGCATCACAAACAATTCCAGTGTTGTTTCTTTTTCTTCTTTCTTTCTTTCTCCTTTATAATTATTTTCCTGCTTCTTTTCGTTACACCAATTCATTAATGTGAATTTACATGCACTTATCTTACACCTTTAATCTATAGGGCAGAGTTATCGGGAATTGCAGTAAATATTTCGTTTATCTTCCCCCTCCCCCCCCTCTATTCAAGCATCCATCCAAGTTATTTTACAGGTTACAGGATGTGTCTGTAAAGTAATGTGACTAGAAGTCGCGCAGCGCTCCGATCGCCAGCAGTGCGCTTTCCGGCGGGGTCTAGGCTAAGCAACGCAAAACCGATAGTCGCGTTCAAGCTCTGAGGAAGCATGGTATAAAAGCTGTTTTTGAGTTTTTGTCACGGCAGGGAACGTGAGAAACCAAGCATTCGCTGGAGCAGAGCTAGCGATAAAATTTTATTTTCACCTGGGCAAAACCGCTTCCGAGACCCTTGACTTGATCAAGCACGCTTACAATGACCATGCACTGTCAAGGAGCCATGTTTTCCGGTGGTTCAGTGAGTTAAAGGACGGATGAAGACCTTATGAAGAAATGGAGAGAACGACGGTCGGAGTTCACGAGATTTTTCACGTTGGCCACATTTTTGTCCAAACCACTCGTTGAAGGACGTCCAGATTGAATTCGAAAATAAATTTCCTTGACATTTCTATTTAAAAAAAAAAAAAAAAAAGTCATAATGTGTTTTCGATACAATGGTGTATTACAAAGGAAATTCAGCAGCAGTTACATTCAAGGTACTTCCTACCATCACATGAACAAAAAAGGACAAACAAATTTTTACCGAAGAGCTTACAGACTATGTTCAAATGAGAAACTCCTAAAAGTAGAGAACTGTGAGGGCTGTGAAAACAGAAATGAAAAATGGGTTGCAGTGCCATATGTAAAATGCTTATCACCCAAACTAAAAAGCATTTTTCGATATTTCAACATCAAATTAGCTTCATCTCTAATTCCAAACACAAAACTCTGTAACGTTTCAGAAAAACTATTTCGTAAAAGAACTTAAATATCTGAGTATGTATGTAGTGATATCTTGATGTAGAGAAAAATACATTGGACAAAGAAAACGAGACTACAACTTAACAGTAAAGAAACATTGAAAGAAATTAAACATGCTGAACAAAAATCGGTTACAACTCTGTGAATCTAACCACTAAGTAACAGAATCGAAATTAAAACATTAATTTGGAAAATCAAATAAACCATTTAGTTGCTGAAATATTGTTTCATAATGAAAGAGGAAACCAGCCTAAACCTAATACTGGTAGCACTTCTAATGAACCTGTTCCAATCATTAAAAAGTATATCACAAATTCTTGAAGGCTTAAGAGTCTCAATGCATGATTTTGGAAATCAGTGTTTGAACATGAAGATACTTTTTCTTAAGAAGGTAACATTTTGGTTAGGCTGTTATGCACTTTCATCTGTTTTTATCTGACATTATTGACATCTCTGTAAATATAAGTTATTCAGTGTATTGTCATTTAAATTCTTGTGAGTTCGTTGTTCATAGGTTAAAAAAAATTCATGTATGAGGTCAAAACTTACCAAAATATTAAATAATTTGCTTCTAAGGACGAATAATGCGTTGTTCTTCTTTCTAAATTATATTATTTTACGTTTAATTAAAAGCATTTTTGTGTCTTAGATATATTTTAGTATATGCAAGCAGAAGGTATTTTGACACCTACTGTTAACTAGACTTATACGTTCAAAGTTCATGGAATGGACACATTGAATAGTTCTTACGAAATGAATGAGATCATGGCGTATTAAACTGTTTATTTAACCAAATAGCAACGGTGCGGACAGAGTACGAAATGCTTAGTCTCCCAGACGAATTAGTCCTGGTGTACAGGGAGACAGAAAGACAATCAACGAAGTCTCAAAGAAAGCCAGAAAGGTCGGATAAAGAGGATGATGATGTAGTCCCAAGTTTCGTCAAAAGTCAAAGGAAGGGCCAGAGAAAAGGAGATGATCATGGAAAAACTGGTGGAGTAAGAATGTGAGAAGAAACTAGAGAAACCTTAGAACACACAGAAATACGATACTGTCCACTACAGACTAAAATAGTTTGGGATCTGAGCAGCAACTTGCACAACGGTGAGCGATCTATCGTTTAGCGACCATTTACCAGTTACACAAAATGAAATAAAAGATCTAATTGAAAGTCACCTGCTGCAACTACGTAACTATCTTTTATTGGCCGAATTTTCTTCTTATAATTTCCGTGTTTCACACTTACATTCCCGATATTTAAAATTCAATTTTGCTATTTTATAATGTAACACTAGGCACATAAGCAGGAATTTATTCGGCGGAGTCCAAAGCTTTTCGGGGGTGGGTCCAATTCAATATGAGGATAAATTATATTAAAATTTGAAAATAATCCCTAAAATTAGACTTAATTTACAGAAAAGCTAGGATTTCAGTGGACCTGGACCTTCGGGACTTCCGACGTACGTCCGTGTAGCACGAGTCCAAATAATTTCTTATAATGCCGGGAGAATTGAGACTTTTTTAAATATTAAAAATAAATAAATATGATTTGCCTTCATTGCTTACCATTATGATAAGAAATAGCGGGAATCAAGCAGATACTTACTGTGCTATACGGAGAGTTGCTCTGATCCTCTGCGTCTATCGGAGTAGGCAATGGTGAAGGAAAATGAAAAGTTGTAAGATCCGGCAACGATCCAGTGTTATTACCTATTGGAATTTGAACAGTCCCAGGGTCCTGCTGGGATGGATATATACTGTGAAAACAAAGAAAATCGATACTTAGAGACAGACACTTACTTGTTTTGAAGTGTATCACAAGCAAAATGTTGCCATTTTAACACATTCAATCAAAACTAAGCAATATTACATTGAAATTATAAAACTGTATTATTGAGTACGGAAACTACTGCAAGAAAGAAAGAAAGAAAAAAAAAACTGTATATTCTTCTTTTCCAAACGGACAGTTTTGTTACTCCTAAAAATCAGGGTTTACGTACAAAAGAAAGAAGAATTACCAAACACAAAACTGTAATACACGTTTTGAGTCTATTTTATTTATATATTCCAACAGAAACAAAATTATTTCACTTTAATGAATTATAGTCATAATTATTAGATTTCTCAGATGTTAGTTAGAAAAATTACAAGAACAAGTTTCAAGAAAGTGCAACTAGGAAATTTGAACAGTTGATTGTAACGAATAACGAATAATATACTGAAGTCATTATAATAAAATGAAACAACAGAGTAATAATGAACATTAATTTACAGGGATAAGAAAATTTAATTTTACAGTTACAAATAGCTGAATGAACGAAAATTCAATTCTTAAAGCACTCTAGCTAAACCAATAGTGACCTACTTAAAACAACCGAGAACTCAGACAAATAGTGAAACAAGACCAGATGTGAATCTTATGGCACCTGGCCTTGTCTTATACGCAACCATGTCTCTCATCATACAAATACCATTTTATACCTCAAAGTTCACAATTAATGGAACCTGAATGGAGTATTTTGTGGGAACATGAATAAAGATAAACACTACGCAAAACCGATGAAAAAAAAAGATTGGTAAAGTTAGAAATAACAGTTTGGAAAAGAATGGAAAGAATAACCAAGATCAAACAAAAAACGTATGACGAAGTACCAGAAATACTAGATGAGAAAAGAGTAATTTTAGATGTAATTGGAAATAGCAAGAAAATCTAGTTGCGACACTGACTGAGGAGAAACTATGTCGTGAAAGATGCAGTACAAGGAAAGGTAGAAAAAAGAGGGAAGACTACAAACTTTCCACATCGCGACGTTCATAAATACACTTGGACATCACCAGCCGTGAAAAAAAAAAATAAATTGATCACGTCTTAGTTGATAGAAGAAGATAATATAGCATAATTGGTGTCAGGTCGTTTAGAGGGGCTGATTATGACACTGATCACTGCCTGGTAGCAGCGATAATACGAGAGAGATTATCGTTGAACAAAGGTAATATTTAATGAACGAAAACGGAGAGATCTAATTTAAAGAAATTAGAAGAGATACAGGTAAGAGAGGAATACCAGATTGAACCTTCGAATAGATTCTCGGCTTTAGAAGATTCGGAGTACACGAGTGTTGAGGATACCTGGATTGAAATTAGAGATAGCATTAAAATTTCAGCAAAAGAAAAATTGGGACACGCGGAAATACGTAGGAACAAACTATGGTTAGACCAGGAATGCATTAACAGAGAAGAGAAAACAGGCAAAATTACGCTGGCTACAAAATCCGAATGAAATAACTACACAAAATTTCGCAGATATCAGGCGAGAAAAACTCAAAACTTTTAGATGAAACGCAATTTTCTGAAAGCTCAAATTAAGGAACTTTAAGATAATAGTAAAAGTAAAAATATTCGGGGCATATATATCAGGGGATTAGCGAATTTAAGAAAGGCTATCAACTTCGTGCTTATATTAAAGAAAGCTGACGGCACAGTTCTCACTGATACGGATAGCATCTTAAACAGATCGAAAGATTTCTTTGACAATTTGCTTAACATGCAACCAAAAACTAATGTGCGTGGAGAAAAGGAGATACATACCGCAGAACCGTATATTCCAGAACCCAATCGAATAGAAGTAGAAACCGCTATAAAGAAATTAAAGAAACACAAATCTCCAGGGTGTAGATGAAATTCCGGCTGAGTTAATTTTAGATGGAGGCGAAAAATTGTGGAACAAGATAAATAAACTCATTCTCCTTATCTGGAACAAGGAAGAATTGCCACAAGAGTGGAAAGAATCAATCATTTTTCCAATTCACAAGAAAGGCGACAAAACTGACTGTAATAATTAGCGAGGCATTTCTCTTCTGTCAACATCCTATAAAATCCTTTGAAATATTCTATTAGCAAGATTGACCCCATACGCAGATGAAATTATTGGAGATTATTAGTGCGGATTTAGACGAAATCGATCAAATATCGACCAAATATTTACCATTCGACAAATACTCGAGAAAAAAAAAAAAGTGGGAATACAATACCCCGGTACATCAACTATTTATTGATTTTAGAAAGGCTTACGACTCGGTTAGGAGAGAAACATTATACAACGTTCTTACAGAACTTGGAATACCGAGAAAGCTAATCAGACTAAGATATGTTTAAATGAATCCCAAAGTAAAGTCCGGGTAAAAAAAATTCTGTCCATGAGCTTTCACTTTAAAAATGGCCTGAAAAAAGAAGATGCGTTGTCGCCATTATTATTTACCTTTGTTCTGGAATACGATATAAGGAAAATCAAAGATAGCACCCAGGGCCTAGAGTTGAACGGTGTTCACCAGATTATGGCATATGCCGATGATGTAAATTTAATAGGGGATGATAGAACAATAAAAAGAAATGCAGAGATCTTATTAAACGATTGCAGGGACATGGGTTTAGAAGAAAATGCAGAGAAAACTAAATATACGGAATTGCGTCGGAACAGTAATACGGCAAATTATGGATGCGTTAAAATCAGGGGCGTCATTTAGGGGGGGCAGGGAGGGTCATTTGCCCCCCCCTGAGTTTGAGATGTATATACATTTTATCAATAGAATAGTAGTAAATCAGTGAAAAATGCGAAATTTTACTTATATCAAGGGGTCTTGCCCCCCCCAAGCAAAATATGAAATGACGCTCCTGGTTAAAATACTAAATAATACTTTTGATAAAGCGGATACTTTCAAATATTTAGGATCAATATTAACAGACGAAAATCGTATTGACGAAGAAATTAAATGTCGACTAAAAGCAGGGAATTCGTGTTACTATTCGTTTCAAAATCTCTTGTTGTCGCGAATTCTGTCGAGGAATTTAAGCTTAAAATATACAAAACGATAATCATGCCTGTTGTTCTGTATGGTTGCGAAACATGCCCGCTTTCTCTGAGGGAAGAACATAGACAAAGTATTTGAGAACAAGATCCTGAGACGAATATTCGGACCCAAGAGGAACGGGAATGGCGGAAACTTCATAACGAGGAACTACGTAATTTATATGACTTACCCTACATTGTTAGGGTCTTCAAGTTTAGGAGTCTCAGGTGGGCAGGTCATGTAGCTAGAATGGAAGAAAGTAGAAACGCTTTCAAAGTCTTGACAGGAAGACCAATCGGAAAACGACCATTAGGAAGATCTAAGCGGAGATGGGAGGACAATATTAAGATGGATCTCGCAGAGATAGGAATACAAAGTAGAAACTGTATCCAATTGGCTAAGAATAGAAGTCCGTGGAGAGCTTTTGTGAACGCGGCATTGAACCTCGGGGTTCCATAGGCCATATACTTAGTTAGTTAGTTATAGGAGGATACAAACTATGCTGGTAGTAAATAAATGAATTTCATATTTTAACCGCATCATAATCTCTACAACACAAATAAAGGCACGGCCACTGGTATGCGATGCAAAACTAATTATTTTCACTCACATTTCATAAGTTGAATGGTATCGCCGAACAGTTATTCAAGGAACATTAATTTACGAAATGTGAACAAATAATAGGGGCAGAGAATTCTGTCCGAGTAAAAATTTACAACCAGGAGCAAACTACAACTCCTTGACTTTTTTTTTTTTTTTTCGGTAAACTGTTTTGTTTGATTTATTATTTTTATTATTAATTATTAAACGCTTGAACAGTTTTTCAGAAAACAGTCTGGAAAGAACTTAGTTTTCAAGTGTAAATTACTCCTTAGGATATCTTAATGAAGCATGAATTACACCACGTTACAGGGATTTTAAAGAAATGTTTACTTCTGATGTCACATTGTAAGACACAAAACCGCATTTGAACTCTTGCAATAGAACTTAAAGAGATAAATTGCTCAAAAATGTTCAAAAATTAGTCTGTGCCCATCCACATAGTGCTAGTTGTAAAACTAATATTCTAGTAAGACGTATTTGTAACATTTATTCTTGTCGAACACTTTCGGAAATCGTTATGTTTATTTCTACAACTGTAAAAAACACTATGATAACTACATTTTGGCATCTGGTTATGGAACAGTAAGATATAGGCTTACATAATGAAATTTGGAGATGGTAATACACTGATGTGTATACGTACAGATTCGCAATGTAGGTACTCCGGTTGAATCAGCCTCAAGCTCAACTGTATGTGAGCATCAGTGTCATAAGTTGACTGAGTCAAAGCCCGACCAACGTTAGCTTTAATAAGGATAGTGAGCACGAGCACGAATGAATGCGATCTCCATTGATAGCGACCCTGAGCTCTTGGCGAACACGAGTGCGGTGACATAAATCGCTCCCATATCTGGATATCATGAGCCTTATTAAGACTAATGAGTGAGCTCATAAGGATTGTGAGTCTGAGCTAATGCGAGTTCGAGTGAGCCCCCTTTAAATCAGCGCCGTTGCATTTTCATATTCTTCTTTTTCACTGAAGAGACTCGAACACGTAAAATAAAAAGAAAAAAATTAAAATATTAAAAAAATATATTACAATTCTATAACTATATTAGGATACTACGGTAGATTTCATTCATATTAAGTGTTGTAATGAATACATTATGTATGTATTGTACCTGTGACAACAATTCGCAATATCGCAAAGCGGTCCCTCTGCGAATTTGATGTACTGTACGTGGTCCCAGGTTCGATTCCGGTGGGAGAGCTTTAAAATGTTAACTATCCTCGATTATCTGTGGTCAAGTCCCTGTCGTATCCAATAAGCCTGAACAGCTGAGAAAGAATAAAATACGAGTCAAGAAGAGTTTTAAAAACAAAGAAAAACAAACAAACAAAAAAAAACCCACACCCACCCACCCACACACACACACACACACACACACACACACACACACACACACCAAAAACAAGTAGAGCGCATACGTAAGGTAGTTGGTAAGCAAGTGCGTAAGGTAGTTGCTTCGATTCAAGCTCTTTATTTCTTTTCGTATGAGTACTATGAACGTTACTTGGGCTCGGAAAAAAAATTCGGTGTACGCAAAAATCAATATCAAATGTATACATGCATAAAGAATAATACAAAATGTCAACAAATGACAAAATACATTATGATATTTCTGTACACGTTTCTTGGTAGCTTAAAAAAAATACATTAATTATAAAGTTATGCTTAATAGTATATAGCACGCAGCGTTCAAATGGGCTAAAATATAGGGGAGCAATCTTTCCATATTGCTTTCATCTCTGTTTATATCAGATATAATTCAGCAAATCGAAAATTGAAAAGAAAGAAATATAATATTCAAACTGAACTCCAAGGATGTTTAGTGGCTCCGTGATTATACCTCGTAGTAGTGATTACCCGAACTTGAATTTCATGGCTTTCCCCCGAAATATAAGGATGTTATGGCTTTTGCCTTAAAAGAACCATGGCCTGCGCTTTCAAGGGCACAGATCAAGTACAGGGGAATAAAATATATACACTTTCAAATACATAATACTCATCATAGCTGCATTTAAGCATTGTACTATACAACTAACATGAATCCAGAGCGACGATTTGAAGTTAGCCTACAGCATTAACATATAAAGAAATGAATTGTGAAAATAAATCCTATATAAATATAACGTATTGCAGTACTCCTTAACCATATAAATCATTACGAAAGTAAACGCACAATTTATTCAGTAAAATGCTGCAAATAATGTAATAACAAAAATATCAATACTAAACTTTCTCTTACACAAACTCAACTGAAATTTTGTCGAATCTAGCACGAAATGTGTATAAATTTTACGAGAATTAAAATTATATAGAATTACAATATAAGCTATTATAATGTATAACTAGTAAAGAAAACTGAAAGATTAGCAAAGTCTACAACAAAATGAACGAAAGAAGATCAGAAATGTAAAACCAAAGTGATGTTTCCGTTCATTACAGCACACAAGCTATATTTCCTAAAACATACCGACTGGCGATATTATTTGACAATATCAGATATATATTTTTTTTTAATGCAAATTAAAATTTAAGTTTGAAAAAAAAAAATCACCTTTAAACGAAATTACCAAAAGAGAATAAAGTACGTATAATTTGTTTTTCTTTCATCTCAGATATAATATGGACCCCGTTTGGTCTAATGGCTAACACGCTTGCCTTTTATGCGCGTGATCCCGGATTCGATTCCCGGTGGGGATACAGTTAAACGAAAAAGTGGTTCGGATTCCACTATAATCAGTTGGTCCACGTCTCCTTTAGCCGTTCTGGCACACACGTGGGACTTTAAACAAACAAATATCATATGTATAATATATAACTGTTTATTAAAAATATAATATAGTCTATATACCGGTACACATCTTTTACGATTGTGGTTGTACCATTTTGTTTCAGTTAAAGATTTAAAAAAAGCAATTTCAGAAACTTTTTCGAGTTTGTTCATCTTTCTTGATTTTGTTTGCGATTCAGATACATCCAAGGAGTTCAACTTATACTCAGGCTCATGACTTTTGTGGAGTACCCACGAGTTGAAAATAATTACGAGCAAACACCACGACGGGCGAAAACCAAACAACAGCCTTAGTCACCTTGCAGTGCATCTCTGTGAAAGTTACAGCACAAACTCAAATCTACGCCCTATCTTGTTCCTGGCAAATCTGTCGATGACACGAGTGTAATCTACGTTTGTCTTGGTGCGTATATAGTAGTGCCAGGTCGCTAAGTCGATCTGCATCCATCCAGTACCGTAGCCATGTCTTCAACCTCTTTAGTGTTGGAATGTTCTTTCGGCTGATGCTTTGTATAGGGTATTTTGTACGAATACACCCCCTCTTTTGCAGTGGTATAATTGAGAATGTAAATTTAAAAAAAGTAGAGCCAGAGTAGGAATACGGGGTTGGAAATTGGCTCTATTAGGTAATTTCTTAAATGCAGTTGTTAGAAATATAATATAATTATAGCTATGCTTACAACAATAAAATTATATTATACTAGCCTTCGCCTAGGTAGGGCTTCGCCCCCAGACCCCCAATTTGCATTGCATACGGCCTCACACAGTATATCAAATGCTCCTACGTTTTACCATGGCACAATTTTCGCGTTCTTCCTTCTATGTATCTCTTTCATATAGCATTGGATTGAGCTAAAACTCTGTCACAAAATTCAAACACCTCGTAAGGCATTTTAGTGAACCACCCCCACCTCTTTTCCCTCTCTTCTACGTTAAGTGGCAAAAAACCGCTCAAATATGTTTATTTTAAATGAAAAATTAAACTACCAACTTTCATGTCTCTAACCGTAAAGGATCCCGAGATATATGCCTACAATAATAATAATAATAATAATAATAATAATAATAACGTCCCTTTTCTTTCCTTCTAGGTAAAATATCAAAAACGCTGAAATACATATTGAATTATTTTGAGTGAGAAGTCCATAACCAAATTTCATGTTTCTAACTTTCGAAGATTCTTAAATGTTGATATCTTATTTTTATAATTGCAAACCCCGCCCCCTTTTCTTCACCTACATTTTTTCCACATTTTACTAAAGTATCAAAAAACGTTTAAACGCGTGTAAAATTATTTAAAATGAGAGATCGAAATACCAAATTTCAAGTCTTCGTGCTTAAGGGATTCGGAGAGATGGCCACCCCTTCCCTTCGAATTTCCAAGAAATCCTTCCCTAGTGATATCCTATGCCAGAAATCTTATCTACAGTCCGAATTCCAAGTTTCTACCTTGAGCGGTTTGGCCTGTGCGATCAGTTACTCACTCAGGACTTCGTCTTTTATATAACAGCTAGTGTTATTTCCCAAGAAAAGATGAAATGCAATTAAAAGTCACAATAAATCCCTGGCCCCTTCCTAATGTTTCCGTGTTTGAACCCCAAGTCACGGCTCTCTTCGTTGATCTAGTAGCTAGCGAACGTATCTTTGATCTTTGATGCATGAGGTTCTGTGATTTGATTCCCGGTGAATGAGCATAGAACGCACTATAGTGGTTCAGATCCAACTTTAAACTAGTTCTCGTTCTGTAAAGCATCGCTTTTGACAAACGAAGTAAATACATATCAATCAATCAACCAACAGAAAAATCTCAGATTCAGAGAGCTTTTAGGTAAGATTCTATATTTCCCTTTATTCAAGGTACAGGTACTTGAAGTTTCGGGATATGAATTCCATTTCCATATCCTTTTTCTAGGACACAATTTTAAAAAATATATATTTTTAGTTCAAAGAGTGAGGCGTCTTACCCTCCTTCCTACAGCTGTTCGTCCAACGAATGAATCATATTCTCACTCCTTTGGAGCTTGTGGTGACCGCCTCAAGGAACTGGGGATATAAGTACTCACACTTCAAATTTGTCTGTATTAAGTACTATTAAGTACCACACATTTTGATTAGACTCTGCTAGGCTTGTCACACAGATTGAATCGGTCGGGGAAAGACCATATTTGTATTTTTCAACGATAAATGCTGGAAGTAAAATCTAGACCTTTGGGGGGGAAAGTCGCCCCCTCCGCCCCCCTTGGATCCACCAGTGACGTCACGTGACGTTATCACGTGGTATGACGTCATAGGAATCAACATCTTGATTTTGGAAGGGGAAAAATGGCTCACTCCTTAAATTTTGGAAAGGGTACATAGGATAACCCATCTTTAATACTGGAAGTTGTTATATTAAAAATTGGGTATGGCAGTATAAGACCAGGATATATGCCTCAGTAAGATTAAGTGGTCGAGCCCGTTCTCTTTCATGAGTTAAAACAAAAGCAAATCTGGGAGGTTATTAACCTATTTTACCCCTTTGTTGAGGGTCTATCACCTTACATTGCAATATAGTTCAGTACTGGGGCTCATTTTCTTTCATAGAACCTACGTACACTAATGTACTCTTCAGAAATTTTGCAAGTGGTATATAGGATCGCAATAGCCAATGAACGGTAATTTGGTATGGTAGCCAATGAACGGACATGTGACAAGAAACGGACATGAATCTGTCATCAGACATACGAATCAAACCTGGTCAATTCGATAACCATAAGAAAGATAAGTTAATACACAAAAAATGAGGTGCCACACACAACGGGGTAAGTCCCTGGGGCCCATAAACTCTGTTAGTATAAAGAAAAAGAAATAGCGCAGTGAAATAGCTATTATATAAACACTCTTCATCGGAAAGTCATGGTTTATAATTCATGGAGTCGAATGTGTTCATAATTCATTAATAATCATTTAAGTAGTAACCTTACAATATGGCATAACTCGGTTATCCAGAGGAGAAAAAAAAAATGAAAATACATAAGAAGTAGTTTGCTTCGAGGGTGAAAGTTTTCCCGACGCGGGTTAAAATAAAACTTTAAATGCAGAGCTCCTTACGAGTTTGGTATCCGTGGAAAGTCTGTATTTGGACTCGGCACTAATATGTGCTATCTTCTATCAGTTTTGTTAAATCTCCTCCCTCGGCCCCAACTTGCGGGATTGAATTTGGATGTAACCAGCATCAGAAGTGCCACTGTTTATCTCAGCGACCCCGAAAAATTATGGACTCGACACTAATATCGGACTTTTTCGATCATTTTTATAAGTCTCCCTCCCTCTACGTTGCACCTTCAAAGTTAATAAAAACCATCTCAGGTTCGAACCTCATCTATGTTAAAAATTAGATCGAGATCTGTCTGGTGGTGGTTCAAGAGTCCCGAAGTCACATAGTCACTTTCATTTATTTATATATAGCAGAATACTCATTCTTCGCACGGAAAGAATACGTTTCATTTTGGGCATAAAGGGGTGAATTTGGATTTAAACAGAATCAGAAGTTTCACTGTTCGTCTCAGCAACCCCGAAGACTATGGATCCGGCACTAATTTTAATCTAGACTTGTCAAAGTTTTTCCTTGACTTTAAAACACCTTCTATATCCTCATCCGACAATCCTTCCTGTTTTAATTCTTCCTCATCTATACATTCTTCCGCTTGTCCTAGTGTTACATTCGCTCTTAACATAACAAATTTGTTAGATGGATTCACTATCTCAATTTTGTTATTCTCTTCCGATAAAAGTACACGAGGGATTAAGACATTATATTGGCGTTCATATTCCTATCTGGCTCTAACAAGTACTCCTTGTTATTCCATGAATTGTCTAAATTGAACTCTACTGTGGTTTTCGTTCTAGGTAACAATCGTACCTTGTGACCTAAAACCCATTTCGGTCTAATGCTGTATCTTAAGCCAATCGATGCATTTTCTGATACTGTAACAGATTCCTGTTCTTCCCTCTTTCTAAACCGTGGTTTCCCAAATCTCTGTAGCGTTAGCTTATTTTGTCCGTAATTTATTTTACAATTTTGACTTTGCAGAAAATCATTTCCGATCAAAACCTGATACGGAAAATCTTTCACTACACGAAACTCCAAATGAAATGTTTCACCAGCCATCTTAAACTTTAAAATTGCTATCTTGTTTACCACTAACACATTCTGTGTTATACCACGTATTCGTGTTGATTTAGAAAGAACCTTAGCACTCGGTGGAATTAACTTTTCATTGATGATTGATATCTGTGACCCTGTATTAATTAATGCCTTGTGTTTTCGCCCATCGACTTCTATTGGTACATATAACATATTATTCTCGTTTACTGTAGAGGCTACAATTTCTCTAATTTTCGTCTTACTTCCTGTAAATGCGCCTCCGTCATTTACAGTATTACTTAGTTTAAATTCGGTGTATTTTGAGCCTGGTAATATGTTGTTCCGTTCACCTGATTCGGTACAACCGGTACATACTGCACTTGATTATTCATCTGCCCTTGATTTTGACACCACGACTGACCATTACTTCGATTTCCACAACAATTTCCACGTTGTTGCCAATAATTTGTCCTACGTGCACCACGATTACCACGCCAATTGTTATTATTCCTGTATTCTCTCCTATTATTATAATCACCATTTCCTCTATTCCTATTAAAATTACCATTGTTTCTGTTCCAACTTCTATTTCCGTTATTACGATAAAAGTTACGTCCTCTCCTTCTAAAATTCTTATTGCCTCTAAAATTGTTTCCATTCTTTTGTTGTTTGGACACACTATCTCGCCTATCTTCTCTATCATCATTGTCTTGGAATTTCGCGGCTAAAGTCAACTGTAGAATTTCAATCTTCTCTAATTCACCTAATTGGGTGATACTCTGGGGCTCTTGTTTAATTTTAACTTCGTCCCTATTCCTAATTTCTTTCTTTAATAATAACTTATCTACTTCTATGTCACTGTCATCCTCTTCTACTTGCTCACGCATTTTCTTTAGTAGAGCCTTCACCGTCACCTTTCCATTTTCTTTCTTTACACGTTTGTCTACCTTGCATTTATTTTTCTCTATTTTCTGGAGATCTTCGACAAACTTATCTATTGTAGAATACGAAATCGTCCCAACTTTCTCCATAAAATATGGCTGAAGGCCTCCTTCTATAATTCCCATCTTTTTCTTGTCATCCATACTTGGATCTAATCTTTCACACAGCACCAACATATCGTAAACATAATTGATAATAGGTTCATCCTCGAGATGCAACCTTTCCCTAATATTTTCTTCTATGTCCATGGTAACGTTAGTCCTAGTAAACTCTTCAATAATGTTCTTTTGTAGATCCTTATAACCTATATCATTTGTATTCCTCCGTTTTAAAAACACCTTTATCCATTGCCTTCCGTTTCCCTTGAATACGCTTGGCAAAAGCTCTTTCATCTTCGCTCACGCCTGCCATTTGACACGCGTCGTCAAATTCGTCGAAAAATCCTACAATGTCACTATCCGTTTTTAAATCAAATTTAGGTAGCTTATTAACATCAGAATAGAACATCACGTTAGTCGTCATTTTGTTTTCTTGCGAACTCTTGTTTTCACTACTAGACTGTTTATTGTTTGCAATACTACTTTCAAACGGAAAAATAGACTTGAAATCCTCAGAGTATGATTTCGTTACCGGACTAGATGGAAATTTCTCTACTGGACCTAGTTTTAAATTTGGTTTAGCACCTTCTTGTTCAGTTACTTTTACTTATTTCTTTCTACTCGAAGTTGCAATATTAAATATACTTCCGACTTGTACACCTCTACCTGCTTTTTGTGCTCTAGTACGAACTGTGTCGTCACTCATTTATCTACTATTTTAATTCAATACTTATTATTCTTATATCACGTATATTTCGAGCATCTAAATATCAGCTAGGGTGGGTGGGTGGGAATTATTCTTATTACTAAAACCGAACACTTAATCTATAACCATATTTCGTGAAATTTTACTTATAACTACAAAACATTACTACTAAACATATCTTACTGTTTTCGAGAAAATACTAGAGATTCTTAACGTATACTTCCATGAAAGGGTGGGTTGGGAGGGCTTAATATTTACTGAGATCGCTACAAACTGGCTGGACTCGAACCCAAAGCAGTCTCCACCATGAAAGAGTGATTATTACTTAATTCTATATACTACGATCGAAACCCGCAGCATCTCCTACCATGACAAGGTGGTAATATAATCTTATGACAAACTAGTTCCGCCGGGAATCGAACCCTAAGCATACTCCACCATGACAACCCGCTCATTTCGTGCCTGAATTTGGGGATGCAAAAGTTGAATTGAGCAGATCACCTTCCACTCACCATCTAGAATGAGTGGGCAAGTATCTGTTTCATATGCGAGAGGTTTCAAATTTAGCACATAACTATTGGGAATTAAGTCGTAATGATAACACATCAATTCAATTATTCAACAACAACTGTATTTCTTATTAAAAAGTGTAGCTAGTGTAAATGTTGTGAGTAATGACGGATATTTAGAATCTTTGCCAGACCAGTAGTGCGTATCGAGCATTGAGCATTTGTACCCTGAATTGGAGTAACACATACCTTTACTGTTGTCTTCAGGTGACGTTCTCTGTTGATCTCCAGGGTTGCTACGTTGATTTCGGTATCGCCAGGTTGATACCGTTACGGACAGGCGTTGCTGGTCCCTAGATGATTTACATTGGATCTGGCCTTTCCAACCAATGCTCCGGACGAACTAACGTTGGCTGTTAGTCGTTATAAGATCGGATTACCGATGTTGCTATTGAATTCTTACAGTGAATCTCATTCAATCTTTATGGCGATGAACTCAAACTACTTCGAAGAAAAACGTAGAACTTCTCTCTCCAAAAGGTTGGAACTTCGATCAAAGCCGTATGACTTCTCTCTCAAAGCCGTAGCACTTCTCTCTCAATGACCTCCTGTCCCTTGGTTTTGTTCGGATCTCGACTGCCGGAATTCTGCGGCGTCGTCTGCTGTCAGGCACGTGTGACCTCCTTTCATTCGGAAAACAAATTCTTTCCTTGTGTCAAGAACAAAAACTGCAACACTCGACACGCTCTGATTTCCCGATTCTAGGCAATTTCTACATATCCGTGAATGTGTTGGATGTTCACAAACATGTTACAACTGCGATTCATGATTTTACAGAATGTTATAAATGTTATAGCTAACGCATTTCATAAATTTCCTTCCTGCATTCGCAGACTACCAATTATTCATTTTGTTTATCTGCTGACAACAAAATAATGCAATTCTACCAACTTGCATTAACCTCAATTCCAACAAATGTTTTCCTTCACCACATAATTTAGTATATTTTATAAAACCCAATATCAAAAATAAATAAAGTTGATCGTTAAAATAAAATTCTAATAAATAAAATACGGGCTCTGCCACAATATATACGACGTGATGTAATAATTTCCTAAAACAAGCTATTTTTCCCTGGATCATGGTTCATATCTCATTCTCTTCAGAACAAATCAACTTTACAAAGGGTACTACTTGCATGCCAATAGGATACACTAGAAACGGGAAATTAGGTGAAATCCGGGAAATTTTCCGAAAAATTCCCTTTTTCAAACTTTTGAGCCCCACGAGCCCGGGCCCGGGTTGAAGTGAATATCTCAAAAAAAAAAATCATGAATAGCTGGAGGTGCGCACAATGCGTGTACAAAATTTCAATCTGATATCTTGAAAATTAAGGGTGGGAAAGATTTTTGAAAGCTGGCATAAGGTCAAAAGTATGTATATTGTAAGGGTCCCCATCTTCATCGCAAGCACATGTCACCATAACCCGTGCTACTATTTACAAACACCACAAGCAGACGAGAAACTACAACGGGAAGACACGAAACCAAAACGATAGAGCCCGAAGAGGAACGAGCCACCAGGAGACCATCCATAAAAGCGAAGTCTGAAGAGGAACCAACTATCAGTTGACCGCTGATCAAATAACTCACACCAGCTCCCGAGGTCGCCTTGGACTAAGGAGTTCACCTATACCTAGACCCGAAGTTGCCTTGGACTAGGGAATCCTAACCACACCTAAACCTCGCGAAGCTGCATTGGGCTGAGGAGGCTTCCTACAAGTATTCACTTAAAATCTCCGCAGATGCTCTGGACGCTGGAATGAGATGAAGGGACGCCGTGCAAAACACCTTTCTCCTTCATCTTAGTCGATCATAAGAAAAGACACTATTAGATCATTCTTTGTAAATTCAGAGTTATTTGGATTTGGATTTTGTAATAAAATTGGTGAAGGGGGAAACACCCGGACCGTTACTGGCTCTACCTACAAGAATTACAATGTATGTATAGATTTACACATAGCACATAATGTAAAACCTTACTGCGTTATTACTATTTGTCCTACGATCATGGTTTATACCTCATTCTCCTCAGAATAAATCGTCCTTTCAAAGAGTGCCACTCACATGCCCATATCACAGTGTCCGGAAAGTTACTTTTAAAAATGTAACGCGTTACAAGTTACTTTACTTTATCTTAAAATGTAATGCGATCCTAACGCGCTACTTGCCCCAAAAAAGTAATTGTTACTTTGCTTTGAAAGTAACGCGTTACTAACGCGTTACTTTTAAGTCCGAAACTTTGAATATGTCAAAAAAAATCTTATTACTTCAATCTTCCGTACTACTACTACTAGCGCTATTATTATTATTATTATTATTATTATTATTATTATTATTATTATTATTGTACGTTCTGAATCGCTTTGTGTAAATGCAAGGACATTTTTTTTTACTTGAGAGCTATATGAACATTTTCATGTAACATTGACTAAAATGCCATACTCCATTACTCGTAAGGATGGGCACAAGTGAGTTCGAGCGAGTTTTCTTTGAAACTCTATTCGACTAGAAACAGACATCTTTGAGCTCCACCCGAGAACTCGGCTCGAAAAATTTCCTCCAAGTCGACTCGAATTCGGGTCGAGTTTCGAGTCAAGTCGAGCCAAATCCGGTGTGTAGTTCCAGTACTCTCTTCAAGTATTTTACATAGGCAATATAATTATTTATCAATGATACTACTACAACTATTATTATTATTATTATTATTATTAAACTGTGCATAAATATGAAAGGTAGGCGGTTTGTATTTAAATACTTAAAAAAGTAGTTGATTGCCAACCTCGGTAGTCGTGAAGTCTAGGAATCAAGGACATTGTTCACGAGCTTCTGAATTTGGGTTGAAGGTCTAGGTTGAGTATTCGGGTCGAGCCAAACATTGTTAAAAGTTATAGGGCACTGGCCAAATATCTTCAAACCTGCTCAGCCCGGGTTTAGAATTGTCAACGACTTGAGCAGCTCGGCTCACAGCTCATTCACTATCGACCCGAACCGAGAAGTGAGCCGAGCCACGGAGCCAACAGGTCACCCAACCGAGTCGGCTAGAGCCCTCGGCTCAGTTGAGCCTAACCGAGCAGATGGCTCATCTCAACCAAGCCAGTTCGAGCCGATGGTTCACTCCAAGCGAGCCTGCTCGAGCCGAGCTGAACTTGTTATAAAAATCTCTTGGAATTTCACTACGAGACGAGACGAGATGCGACCAACGTGCCCTCTCGTGAGTGACACTAAAAGTATTCCATATTACTGCTTAGCTTACATATTTCATGGCTTTGACTTTCCAGTTTAATCAGGTCATGATTTCAAAACGAGTTAAAACGAGCGAGTATTTATCAAACTCGACTCGACGCCGAAAACAGTGAATCGGCTCAAAACTCTACTCGAGAATATTACCTCTGACTCGACTCGAAACTCTACTTGAATTCGAGTCGAGTTTTTGTTTGACTCGTGTCCATAACTATGCGTTATAAAAAATGGTTGCTTATTATTATTCTGCTAAACTAATTATATAATAATAACAATGTTATGTAAAATTAAAAATACAGAATATAGAGAAACATTACACTACAACTAATAAAATGAGAACACATGAACGGGGGGTGAATCAAAACTTGCCAGAACTTTAAAATCGATACATGCTTTTTAAAGCTAGTTGTTCTAACCACTATGAACAACGGGACTCTAAGATACGCAAACTGATCTGAAAGAACCAGGGGCGGATCCAGGACGGACTTCTGGTGGGGTTCTAATACTGCTACTTAGAGCTACTTTTAAGAGCACCAAACTCTGGGATGGGTTTTATTTATATATAAAATAAGAAAGCTTCCTTTTCTGGGGGGGGGGGGCGATCGCCCCGATCGCCGCCCCCTGGATCCGCCCCTGGAAAGAACTCTAATATTACATACCATCAACAAACTATTTTCTAGTAAGCAGTAGCCTGCTCATCAGAACACAGTTTATTCGTATTAACCCCTTACTGTATATCGTTAATTATGACACCCTAGTTGTTGATAAATATTTCCCACCGGGGCACCACTTTACTTTTAAATCCTGTCCACCATCATCTTCAGCTTTTAAGAAAAGTTGTGCTTTCAAATGTTCGAACGATTTCAAATCCTTTCGTTCTCCACCTTTATAAAAAACAACACCAATCAAAGTAAAATAGACTACCGGTACCATTGCACTCGTAATTCACTCACTGGATGTATTGATTTGGAGCTGTAAAAATCTACGACAAAATGTTCTAAGTGCTTGCAATCAGTACACTGATTTGACTGAGGCTGTCCTCATCTTCCAAAAACAGCAAGTTTCACTATGATCTTATCTGTTTCTTTGTGTGCCGATGACTGACTGTCGTTCATCTACATCGTTGATGCTCCATTCCTCCATTCTGAGAAATTCACTTACAGGAAAGAAGCATTTGTTTCCGAAAAAAAATACATATATTGTACTCATTCATCCGAAATGTAACGCGAAAGAAGTAACGCAAACTAGCTACGTTACTTAAAAATTTGTTACCGTTACAATTACTCTGGAAAAAATGTAACGCGTTACTAGGAAAAGTTACTTTAAAAGTAACGCGTTACTAGGAAAAGTTACTTTAAAAGTAACGCGTTACTTGCGTTACGTTACTTTCCAAGACTGCCATATCATACACCAGGAAGAGAAAATTAGGGAAAATCCGGCAAATTTTCCGAAAAAATCCCCTTTTTGAAACCTTTGAGTCCCTCGGGCCCAGGTCAACGTAAAGATCTAATGTCAACGATCAAAAATAAAATGTAATGTCACGCTCCCCGCCCCCATTTGACGCCACCAAGTTGACCATCTGGTTCGAAAACGCATCTGGAATGATTTTTGGTCCATATCTGACTTGACGAATAAAAGAAACCCAGCTTAAATGCCTGTTATACCACCTAAATAAGTGGTTAGAAAAAAAAATGCAATATGATACGAAAACGTATCATGAATCGTAAAAGGGTTAAGTATATATATATATATATATATATATATATATATATATATATATATATATATATATATATATATATATATATATAACATCTCGATGTTCATCTTTCGGGACAAAGGAAAGCCCTCAAAAACCCTAGACAGGATGACCGCCCGGTCTGAAACTCCCGAATGCGAACAAATTCTCTATCAACTGTCGTATCGTTATTCGGTAGCCACAAATTAACCCTCCTGCAGAGGATTACGACATCTACAACGTATCACACTTGCATTCATTTCCGCAGAAATCCAAAATATCGTTATACCCGGCTGTTTTCTGGACCTGTAGTGGCCAAACGGTCAATAATTGATGGTTGTGCCCATTAAGATCATCATGAGAAGATCTACACCATATCACAGTTTCATTCATTTTCACCGCAATCCAAAATATTACTATATGCGACTGCTTTTTAAAAAAGTAGACTCTTACTGGCAAAATTGTCAGTGACTGATGGTTGTGTTTATCAAGACCTTTCCTCCGGATCACAATATCTAAAACATGTCACGGTTTCAAGCAATTCCAGCGAAATCCAATTTCCATAAGGACTGTACGGAGTCCTTCTCAACATAGTTGGAGTTCGGGTCTAAGATGGTTTTTATCATTTCACTTTGACGGTAGAACCTAGAGAAGGGGGAGGAGTGACCCCGGGCAATAACCTTCGGTGGACCACTGATGGGCAAATAGTGACATCTCGCCAAAATTTGGCAGCCACGCAGCTACGATCCGCGGTGGCCCCACATCTATTTTAAAAATTATACCACTAGTGGCCCACTAGCGGCAGAGACGCGACGAAACGCCAATGAACCACAAACTGATTTCCCGAAAATATGTTAAATCGGTTATAAGCGTGTTTTATTTACACTACAGTGAGTCTAAAATACACTAAAGAAAGTAAAAAATAAAAGAAAAACAAAATACCCCAGGGTGTGCGCGAACCATCAACCTTATGAGTACTAGGCCAATCCCAGGGAGTTCACTCTCAACCGGCTTTACTTGATAAATTCCCGGTTATAAAGCACTAAGAGACGAATATTTTCCGAAAGAGGCGGAAGGATTATTATTTAGTTCTCACCCGAACAATATAAAATTATGCTATCGAAATAAATTATATTTTCTTACCTGTTTTCATTACTTACCGATAAGTGCATTGATTTTTTCTTCTAGAAGAGCATCATCTTTTTTTGCCTCAGCAATTACCTTTGCCTTTTTAGCTTCCAATTCCAGTCTTCCTCGGGTTACACTTTTTCTCTCTTTTTCCTTTTCACTCAAACCCTTCGCCTTTTTCTTCAAATGCTCAGTATACCGAGCATGTGTATTTCTGGCCGCATGTATCACATCTTTGCTGATTTTAATTGACTCCAATCCACCTCATGCACTCCACACCATCATACACTTGTCTCATGGCAATAAGGCTCTCCTTCTTGATTCTCAAAAATGCATTCAGAATTCACAGAAAATCCTCTCTCTACTGATGCATTTCCATGTGACAGTATCAAAATCCATTGTATAAAATCATTGAGTTCTCGTACACTGTCCTCACTGAATACGATAAACAGTTCAACATAAAATTATGGGACTATATCAGAAGGTATTTTCGTCACCTGAATCTATTAATCACTGCAAAACGTTTAAAAGAAAGGAGAAGCGTCTGGATGCATTTTATCTGCTTCGCTTCCGGTAAACCATCGTTTAGCTACCATCTCCTCCAAAGATAATGTAAAATGCTTCTCCGCTACTGTCAGGTTGTGACCAATAAGCACAGGATTGAGACACGAAATAGCTCGAGTAAGTTTGTATTTCGATGGTGACCTATCCAATAATTTACTAATCATCGCAGCGATAGCTTCTCTGCACGTTCGTCGCAGTGTTAGCTTGTCTAGATCCGTTATTTCCTTGATCCCACGCATGGCATCCCTAGTTGCAAAGCCTATGTCCACATCTTTAGCAGGAAGAAGATTGTTTGGATCTGATATATCTATTTGATGTTTTATTAAGAACATCACCCTTCACTATTTTTTCCATTAATCTTTGTACGAGAGAAGTGAGCTCTTCATGCAAAAAGGGTCCCATGGGATGGTCTGTTTGAAATTCGGTCAGAAATGGTTCCATCACTGAAGCAATAGTTGAGAAAAATGCTAATTTTGGTGCTAGCATTTTGTCGTGCAATTTTTTTCTCTACAACTGGGAACGTTGTCGAGCTAAGTGTTTTCTTCTTCTTCTTGACACACGCAATTATTAATGGGGTAACATCATTAATAAAGCTCGAGATGCAACGTCACTGTTTTCTACCCATCTAAACTTCTTTGGGAAAATATCAGATACAGTGTAATAAGTGTAGTCCGACCTTCGTGCTGGCGAGTCTTTGAATAAATAATACAAAGCACGAAAAAACCCCACTAAGTCCCAATCTGTCTTCTGCATGTCGGTTTTGAACGCCCCATTAACTACATGAAGACTGCAACTACCAATGCTTAACAACACTGAACTTTCCGGCGTATGTTGTAGTTCAAGTTGCAAATTTGACAATAGTTTAAACTTGACACTTGGCCCATCCATAGACACCTGAATGAGTTTCTTTAAAACGTAAGGAGATACCTTTTCACTGATACCTTTTAACAAATCTGACGCTGTAGAGTGTCCGAGAAAAAACAGATGTAAAGTATCTTGTTGTAACAAGAGATTTATGTGGATCCCAAAATCGTACATGTACATCCATTTGCTGCCTCTGAGAAACTTTATTCAATGGTTCGTCGAAACAGATCACAACGTAGGTATAGTCTTTTAATAACCTCTGAAGCTCTCGTTCGAAATGGTGCTAATCCAAACACTACTGTGTACCCCCCACATCAGTTCGAAGAAATTGCATTTTTTCTGCAATATCACTGTCAGAAAACATCAATTTAAATGTTGATGAGCAACGCTCAGCTTCTCGGAGAGACATATGGTTCATCACAATTTGTAAACACAAAAGCACCTTAGATTTACTAACTAAATCTGCTATTAGGTAACGTTTAATAGTCGATTTAGAAGTAGAATGAATACTGCCTGACTGACAAGAAAAAGATGTGTCATTTTCAGTCGAGGATGCAGAAGTTGGCGCATGACAATGACCGGTGGATGAACTTTGCTTACTATTAGTGTCGGACGAGTTTTTATAACAATGATCGGTGGTTGAACTTTGATGACTATTAGTTTTGGACGACTTCTTAAACGCAACATGAGTTAATCCATTCATAACGCAAATTAAAGTCTTCCAGCTGATTATTCCACTGTATTAGGCAATAAAAAATAATAAGAAACCGGGCCGCGGTGGTTCAGCGGTAGAGCGTTTACCTCTGGTGCCTGGGGTCCCGGGTTTGATCCCAGTCCCCGTCAAATGAACTTTGTGGTGGACAAACACCGTGTGCGTGGGTTTTCTCTGGGTTCTCCCGTTTCCTCCCACTTTCTTCGTTCCACCATTTCATTCATCACTCATCACCACCGTCTCTTTAGCCTAACCGGCATAATCGTGGGACGTAAAACTCACAGATTTCATTTCATTTCATTTTAATAAGAAACCATAATAATATCTTTGCATATGTCGGTCTGATAGGGGCCAAAATTTCTTACCAAAAAAAAATTTTTTTTTTAATGGCTAATTTTGGTTAGATAAGGTCAGTTTCGGTTAGGTTGGGTTAGGTCAGGTCTCGTTAGGTTAGGTTTGTTTCTTTATTTATGTTTGTACTTACTATCATGGTTTGTATAGATTGGCCCGCAAGAAACTTCAATATTTTGCTTTCATTTCCCACATAAGTACGTATAAAATTCAGAATTGACATTTCACACCGGATGCAGTAGCTCTCAACATTACCTTTCCGTAACATGAACTTATTTCTCCTATAAACATTCTGATCTTTTCGTAGTTTTGGCCCCCATCTGTTCGACATAAACCTAATATCTTAACAGGTGGAAACAGAGGCGAGATATTAAACTTAAGAATGGCCTTACATGTGCACAACGTTGATTGCCATGTACTTAATATTCGATTGTATCGGATTTGTTAAGGTTGGCCCTTGTACTCTATCTGTGGAGAAAACAACGCACTTATTTTCATGAACGTAGGTTAGCCCTACAGGGCAAGTTTGTGGGAACATGTCATATAGCAAAACGTAATGATTATGTCAATTTAAGTTCAAACCTGTAACGAGTAACGCAAATTTCATTACTATCGATGATGCGTATCTTTTTGACTCCACACCCAAATACAAAAGGAAACAAAACCTGATTGTACCTAACCTGTACATCCGGTGAGAAGGGGAACAATAACTGGTCCAGCACGTGCTATACTATGAATTTCACAATTTTCTTATGTACATAGTTCAATGTACATTATCCTTCAGAAGTGGCACTATCCTTCCTTATGTATTCTTTTATGGGCTACTCGCAGCATCAAGAAGCACTTGCACGCACTGTAATCCTCATTTGTTTTTAGTTCATTGCTTACCCACTGGGAAGTGCTAATGTTGTTTATAGTGGCTGCTTCCGCAAACAAGCTCATTTCCTTCACGCCGTTCCGTTCCGTTCCGTTATCCTCACTTGCTTATGCCGTACTTTTGCGTATCCGAATTGGATGCGATAATAATGAACCACTATGTATTAAAGGACCTCGCACTTTTCTTATCAAAAGTGGCTTTCGGCTAATGTTGTTGAAACTTCGCTGGTTGATAGTTCTTAACATGTCGATCAAAAGTCTCAATGGGCACAAAGACCGAAATCCACTCCTTCCCCCCCAAAAAACCGCGAAGTAGCTGGGGGGATTGAACTGATTTCAGCATGTAAAACAATTTGTTGGTTTAATCAACCCAACAAGGACCCCAAACAACCACATGTTAGACTATCAAACTACCCCACTTGACACCGCCCTTTGCTCCCACATACCCCCCCCCCCCGCGAATTACCTTACGGATGTTTCATATTACTGTAGTTTATAGTTGCGCGTATGTGTTGAAATACCTACAGTTTTGGTCTCACCGACGATATAATGGGTTTCACGTATCGCTGATTACGAATCTGAGGTGAGAGTTCTAGAATTCAAGATGGAGGATCAATATGGCGGATCAAAAACACGAAACTCCTGAATGTAGCCACAAATAGCTGTTTACTAGGTTATTTTGGGTCGTTGGTTACGAATCTGAGGTCAAAATTCTTGAATTCAAGATTGCAGATCCAATATGGTGGATAAAAACGTCGAAGCCACAAATCGTAGTAGACTAGAGTGTTTTTAGATCGCTGTTTAAGTACGCAACATTCCTTGATATTTCAGCCACCATATAGAATTATTCTGCACCTTTGCCCTTTACCAAAACCCACCACAGATATCTTAATGCTGAACGGTGTTAAAATAATTCATCAATTATCTGTTCATTATTTTCATCATTTCGGTTTGCAGCATCTAATGTGGTACTTAGCAATGAGTCATCGGGATATCTAATATTCTGTAAATGTCGTGCATGGCCTAAATATTTGGTCTAGGAATTAATTCGTGCGGTTGGTACGCACACATTGAAGCTGTAGTACAAACACAAAATACATAAATAACTTAAGAAAAATATTGTCCATCGCTAGCCACCACTTTCGCCCATCTGTCAGGCAATGTACGGATTCCGTGGCGAAAGAAGTCCTCATCCTTGGAAGCGATCCAGTCAGAGACCCATGTTTCGATATCTTCTGAAGAAGTAAACTGCTGTCCAATCAAATCGTTGTTCATGCAATCGAACAAGTAGTAGTCCGAAGGAGCAACGTCTGATGAATACGGCGGGTGGGGTAAAACTTCCCATCCGACATTTTCTAAATAGGTTTTGACCGGTTTTGCGACATGTGGGCGAGCGTTATCATGTTGAACAATAAGTTTATCATGTCTGTTCTCCCATTCTGGTCGTGTTCTGGCCAGAGCTTGCTTCAAACGCATTAATTGTCGTCGATAACGTTCTCCATTCATAGTTTCACCCGGTTGCAGCAGCTCATAGTACACCACACCTTTCATATCCCACCATATGCACAGCATAACCTTTGCACAGTGAATATCTCGTTTTGGTTGTGATGGACCTGGTTCACCTGGTTTCACCCAGGCCTTTTTTCGTTTAGGGTTCTCGTAATGGATCCACTTCTCATCACCCGTAATAATTCGATGCAGAAACCCCTTTCTGCTCTGTCGTTGAAGCAGCAATTCGCAAATGGTTTTTCGTCTTTCAACGTCTCTGTCTTTCAATTCATGTGAAACCCAATGTGACATCTTTTGAATCATTCCCATGGCTTTCAAGCGTTTGGAGACTGTTGTTTGATCAACGCCTAATGCTGCTGCAAGTTGTTCCTGCGTTTGACACGAATCCTGCTCGAGCAATGCTGTCAATTCTTCGTCTTGAAATTTGTTTGGCTGTCCAGCTCGCTCTTGGTCTGCCAAGCCGAAATCACCACTTCTAAACCGTGCAAACCACTTCTGACACGTTCGCTCAGCTAGAGCATGGTCACCATACACTTCCACCAAAATACGATGACTTTCAGTCGCACCTTTCTGCATGTTAAAGTAATGCAGCAGGACACCCCGCAAAAACACTTTATCAGGCACAAATTGCGCAATGTTCACTTAACTACAAACTGGTGTTGTTGACGCTTTAATCCACTGCCCTATACTACGAACGATACGCGATGACAGGGGTTTGCAACACATGTGTGGATACACGGAACTGTGGGACGCTCCGTTCGTTGCGCCATTTCTTGTCCACCCGCACGAATTAATTCCTAGACCAAATACCACAAGACACTTGCAACGTGCGCACATGTACCTAATGTACGAGCACCGCTTTAACATGTACAGTAGTAACCTTGAATAACATTTTGATCATAATCCTGGTCATCTTCATCATTGGCTACATATGCTATGAAAACTTGATGCTTAGTTGCATTGCGGAACCTTGAGTAGAGACGTATGCGCAGGAATCCCGGTTCAGTTACGTTTTCGTCAAGCTGAAATTGCTCATCGTTATCTCGTATTAGTTTATCTTGGAAGTAAGAGGATGAGAGATCTACTTGATATGTGCCTACAGTCAAATCTCGTAAGTAGTTTAAGTTAAGTACAGGGAAATCAATTAGGCCTTGATCATTCAGCGGTACCCATTGACCGTTCCTTCTAATAAGATTATCTACCTCCACTCTTGCTTTAACAACGTTCGGCATGATTGACCTATTTCTCATTTCTCTAGTTAACCATGTTGCATCTTGCATGAAAATAACGGGATGGTATCTGTTCAAAATAGCTCCAGCTATGCGATAGAAACTATTCAGTTTCTTTCGTTGTTGCAGATTCAACGTTTGTGCTAGAAACTTAAAAACAGATCTTAGATGCCCGTTTCTTGCCTCGACTATCCATCGACTTTTAGTAACTAGTCGAGAAGTATTCGCATCTTCTGTTGATAGTTGTCTTTCACGTGGTAGTACGAGTGCGGGCATTCTATGATCAATTCCTAAATATTCCAGTAAAGGAATTGCATAGCGGTATCCTCTGTCTACTAACACAATGACCAGGATTATAATCAAAATGTTATTCAAGGTTACTACTGTACATGCCAAAGCGGTGCTCGTACATTAGGTACAGGTGCGCACGTTGCAAGTGTCTTGTGGTATTTAGGCCATGCACGATATTTACAGAATATTAGATATCCCGATGACTCATTGCTAAGTACCACATTAGATGCTGCAAACCGAAATGATGAAAATAATGAACAGATAATTGATGAATTATTTTAACAACGTTCAGCATTAAGATATCTGTGGTGGGTTTTGGTAAAGGGCAAAGGTGCAGAATAATTCTATATGGTGGCTGAAATATCAAGGAATGTTGCGTACTTAAACAGCGATCTAAAAACACTCTAGTCTACTACGATTTGTGGCTTCGACGTTTTTATCCACCATATTGGATCTGCAATCTTGAATTCAAGAATTTTGACCTCAGATTCGTAACCAACGACCCAAAATAACCTAGTAAACAGCTATTTGTGGCTATATTCAGGAGTTTCGTGTTTTTGATCCGCCATATTGATCCTCCATCTTGAATTCTAGAACTCTCACCTCAGATTCGTAATCAGCGATACGTGAAACCCATTATATCGTCGGTGAGACCAAAACTGTAGGTATTTCAACACATACGCGCAACTATAAACTACAGTAATATGGAACATCCGTAAGGTAATTCGCGGGGGGAATATGTAGGGGCCAAAGGGCGGTGTCAAATGGGGTAGTTTGATAGTCTAACATGTGGTTGTTTGGAGTCCTTGTTGAGTTGATTAAACCAACAAATTGTTTTACATGCTGAAATCAGTTCAATCCCCCCCAGCTACTTGGAGGCGGTTTTTGGGGGGAAGGAGTGGATTTCGGTCTTTGTGCCCATTGAGACTTTTGATCGACATGTTAAGAACTATCAACCAGCGAAGTTTCAACAACATTAGCCGAAAGCCACTTTCCATAAGAAAAGTGCGAGGTCCTTTACATGTACTGTGTCACTAACATAAGCCTAACGTAAAATTATTACATTAAAGTGGATTACTGCCGGGATCGGGGTGACGATTGCTTATCAGACGCAATCCCAAACTTGCTCAGTTTCATACATCTTCATGAACAATTAATTTATTTTCTGTGGTGTAGAATCACTGTAACAAAAGCCTTTCTACTGTTATACCATACTGTTACGAGAATAATGATAATCAAGACGTAATATGCTCCCTTGTACTTATTGTGCTAATGTTACCACGCGTAGCAAAAAACTAATGACTTTCTTACTGACTATTCTGTTCTTATTAGTCACTTCGTAATGCAGAAGTAGCTTTTGCCTAATCCAGAAAATTAATACTCCCCTTTATTTTGGCATTCCGCGCCTGAAAACTGCTTTCGTTTTACATATTTGCTCACATCTGTATATTTGAAGTATTTTTAAAACCAGTTTTAAAGATACTCAATAAACTTGTACGCCATCAATAAATGTTTTATGAGGACCAGTCCTACAATCTCCTGATGGAGCTTAAATGTCAGATAAGAACGGGATGATAAGTAATCACAATATTAATATATCATGTAAAATGAGAAATACTGCCGCAACATCTTGCTGAAAGTTTTAAATTAAACAATAAAGTTGTATACCAAGAAATATTCCCTCAGGGCAAGCCCTACAATTTCCTGAAGTCCCTTAATCGTCAGATAAGATAATGGAATGATACAACTTATCACTGTACTAATGTGTTATTTTACGTAAAATAATAACTACTGTAGCAACATCTTGCTAACTTATCTGGTGGTTAAAGATATCAGGAGATTGTAGAACCAGACCTATTACTAAACAAGCAATCATAACTGCCAAATAGGCAATCTCATTCCCGCCATTTACTAACCGCATTTATCTTTACATTGCTATTCATTTTAAACAAAAATAATAATAAAGAATATATCAAAAAAACAATTCGTGCTACTTAAAGTTGAATTATAGTTAAATGATTATCCATATTTTTCTTCTTAAAAGACCAAGGTCAAAACAGAAGACCACACACATGATTGTTGACTACAACACAGCACTCTTTCAGGTTTCAAACAACCCCCTTTGACGCATCACTACTCTATTATTTTTTTTAAAATACAAAACAAACATGGTCAATAACCGACCCCCAACGTAGGGTTCAAGCGAGAGCCTATTTCACCGTCGCCACGTTCACTTGCCATTCACCATTGATGCTGAATTCGGACGCCCCAAACAGTGGATACCGACACAATGACGCTGGATCCGACCCAAAGGGTCATGAATTCAGAAGAGAAGAGTGACTTACCAGTAGAAAACAATTGAGCTGCGCCTTGTGTTTTTATCTTTCGGCCTTCTTCGGCTATTATCGTTGTGTTTCCCGGTTGTTTGGAGAAATTCACGGTTTATTCCCGGTTTCTTCCAGGTTCATGAAATTCCCGGCTATTTCCCGGTGGGTGGATACCCTGAATCCAGAACTTGCACACCTTTCTCCCTTTTCCAGTCGCTGCAGAGTTTATTGCAGTGTTTCGAATCATTGTGTTCCTGCAGTATCAAATCTTCATTTTTGTCAATGAACTAACGTTTGGAAGTCGGTAGAATACATTTTTGATAGATTTGTAACATTTTCCGTGCACTTAAAGTGCCGCTAAACACGTGCAACGTGCCGAAACCCAATTTTGAAAAACATCCCCAAATATGCACCTTCATGTTATGTTTCACTGTCCGTTGGACCAATCCGTTGGCGGCAATTGACCAGGTCCGTTGTCTGCTTACATAACCCCACACAAGATTCGTCAGTAAAAATTGCGTTGTCCCACTCGCGGTCCAAGTTGTCCTTTAGTCGTGCTCAAGCCAGTCGTTTCGTGACATGCTTTTTACTAAAAGTTTTCTTCACTGTAACTCGATATTTGATGTTGTGAGCCCGGAGATGCATTCTAGTAGTTACACACGACATAACGTAGCTCTTTTGCTTTAACTATGCTATCACTTGATGCAATATTAAGGCTGGAGTTCGCGAGAACAGCTTTATACTCATATTTGCCACTTGTGGAGTCACTTTCCCTTTTGAGCCACGTTCTTGAAAGTCAGTCACCTTCTTCACCACTTTATAGCAATTTACCTGCTTTTGTACAAACGACTTGGACTTCCTTATACATTTCATCGCCGGGACATGACTCATTTTCGGCCCTCTGGGGTGTCTACAAAGAAACAGCCTCAAAACGCGACACGTGAGCTGCACTCATTGCCGCTGTTGTCTTTCTTAGTCACACATTCACACTCAACTAGTGCTTTCTGGACACTGCACGGAGGACACAGGTTTCCTTTATTGGTTTGTGAAAGAACTACGGCGATATCAGTTACCGTCTGTACGTAATGCCGCCCATACTCTTACTTAACAGACTGTAGAGTGATAAATCTTTGAGGTCTTAGCTAATCAGAGTGCTCCTTTAACCGTGTATATTTGACGATAACCGTTTGGAATCAGATAAAATGCGTTCGCCATGTAATTTTACAACAAAATGACGCGCGTCTATTTACTTTATTTCACTGTTCTCCCATATTAACTTTCTAATGATCGGCGACAATTGCCATCTAATTTCATACAATTATACGCACTCATCTCCAGATCGTTCACTTCATGATGTAGAGACAGGGTTACTCTTGACCCCCGGAGTTCACTTTAGTAACAATTCATCAGGAAAAATAATATATCATAATAAACGCATGCACATAACTGACGATAGCTCGTGTTGGTTCCTTCGCGATTCTGCGTAAAGATTCGAAGGACCGAGGACCAAAACCAAGTCCTCGCTCTACAAAGTGCTAACTTCAACACCTTGATTATACATGTATATTTCGACTCAATGAAACCCTGCCGCCAGTTGCAAACCTGAGGCAACCCTTCGACGCGTCGCTGTATCAGGGTATCTACTGAGTTTCATTTTCAAAATTCCAGTATATTTCCAGCATATTCAGTATAACTATCAGCAAAATTCCTGCGCCTAATACAATGAAACTCGGTACAATGATTTAATACAATGATTTACAATGATTTACAATGCATTAAATACAATGATTTTTTAAAGTTCTTCAGGAATAATCACACACTTGATTTCAGGTTGTGTAATTGTTTGACCATCAAAAGAATATTTTACTTTTAATAAATTTAGTTAACCTAGATTTTTTGAATTACAATGATTTTTTAACATTTTTAAAGAGCCTCCTAACTCCCCTCACAACCCTTTACTCCACCCACTGCTTTAAATGTCTAATTACAAAACGTATACAACTCTTGCTCTGGAAAAATTTACAATCTCAATGGATAAAGAATTGTTCCTAAAACAATTTTTTTTAAAAAAAGTATTGTTGACAAATTACTAGTTTCATGATTTTTCCATTATGTGGATCGAAATTCCAGTATATTTCCAATATTCCCAGTATCAAAATTAAATTCCAGTATAATTCACGTATTTCCAGCATCAGTAGACACCCTGTATCGACGATCGACATTTAACGGCAAGTGGGCCACTAGGTGTTGGCGACGTTTACGGCGTGAGGAAGCTATAAAAAAATAAATAAAACTTAATAACTCTTCCACGTGAACGATCTCGGACAAATATGCCACATAGATGAGGTTTGGACCTGGGATAGGTTTTGTCGTTTCACTTCGACGATGCAACTTCGGGGAGCGGAAGATATATTAAAAATGAAAATAACTACATTTGTGACTTAATAACTGTTCAACCACCGGGCCGATCTCGATCAAATTTTCAAACGTGACGTTTGGGTCTAGGTGTACTTTTATTATTTCAATTTGACGGTGCAACTTAGGGAAGGGGAGAGGGAGATATTTTAAAATGATCGAAAATGACCGATATTAGTGTGGATTCCGAAGTTTTTGGGGCCGCTGAGATGAACATTGACATTTCCATTGCCGTTTAAATCCAAATTCTTTTCATTATGCCGAAAACGAAACGCATTCTCCCCATGCGAAAAACGGGTATTCTGCTAGTATATAAATAAATGAAAGTGATTATGTGACTTAGTAACTCATGAACCACTAGACAGATCTCGGTCAAATTTTTAACATAGATGAGGTTCGGGCCAGGCACGGAGATTTTATATATATGATCGAAAATGACCGATATTACATAGCGTCAAATTTAGAGTTTTATTGGTCACCGAGATTAACAATGACACTTCCGATGCCGTTTAAATTTCTATTCAGCCACGCAACTTGGGGGAGAAGGTTTGGGCCTAAGATGGTTTCTATCAATTAACTTTTGTGGTGCAACGTAGGAGGAGGGAAGGGGAAGAAATATATAAACGATCAAAAATGACTGATATTAGTATCGTATCCATGGTTTTCGGAGTTGCTGAGATGAATAGTGACACTTATAATGCCGTTAAAATCAAAACGCAGCTTGCAATTTGGTGGAGGGCAGATATATATAAAAATGGTCGAAAATAGCCGATATTAGTGTCAAATCCATATTTTTCAGAGTCACTGAGATGAACAGTCACACTTCCGATGCCGGTTACATTGAAATTCAATCCTGTAACTTGCAGGCAACGGAGGAGGAGATATACGAAAACTGATCAAAAATACCATATTAGTGTCGAATCCAAATACAGACTTTTTACGGGTGTCAAACACGTAAGGAGTTCTGCATTAAAAATTTTATTGTAACCCACGTCGGGAAAAATTTCACAGTCAAAGTAAACTACCTAGGTATATTATTTTTCTTTTCAGGATAACCGAATTATGCCATATTATAAGGTTACTACTGAAATTATTATTAATGAATTATGAACACACTCGAGTCAGCTATTAGTGAGAAAATTATCACAAAAAAAAACTTCATCCCTAGAGACAACCACTTCTGGATTTTGTTCGGGACAAACGAGTTACACAGTATTGTTATTAATGAAAGATTTCTTTACGAAATATGAACAACATTGTATGAGGCGTTAACGAGGAAACCGTCGACGGAAAAACTCAATCTATGGGTTAACCCTCACCTTCATTTACCCTTCTCAATGTTAACATGAGGAATGAGTTATACCATATTGTTAGGTTATTAGTGAAATATTTATTTATGAAATGTGATTCAGTAAATTATGCGAAAAGAACTCATCCCATACAGTAAATTACACCTTTTGAATTTTTTTAGAGCGATGATTCATACTACGGTGTAGGGTTGTTAAGAAAATGTTTATTTATAAAAAATAAACTTGTTACAGTTGTTTTTGAGAAAACTGAATTATTTTAAATTTTCATCTTTCTGTAAACTACCCTTACTTTTAGGTCCAGAAGGAACATTTGAAACGATAGAATATTATAAAAACATTTTGTCAAGAACTGATCCAGATACGTTCGAATGGCATGGTTTCTAGTTGAGTGCATGTAGAAGAGTGTCGAACAGACGGTGATGATGAGAAATGAATACAAAGGATGGAAAGAAGAAAGTGGGAGCAAACGGGAGAACCCCGACGAAACCCACGCGTACAGTATTCGTCCACCACAAAGTCCACTAGGTACGTTCTCGTATGGAACCAAGACTCCACGGACTAGAAGAGAATGCTCTACCACGAAGTCACCGCGGCCCCGTATGTGAAAATGAACAGACCTACACAGACACGTGAGGTGATAATTTGCCATTCCAAAAATGTAACAAGTTATGTTCAATGTGTTGTCATGCTAGAAAAAATAGATTATGCCTGTTTGTTGTGTCTTTTTAATATCAATTGTTCACACTATTCTATATTTTAGACGAATGGTATGATTATCGTTCATACACAAGCTATACTTTGGAAGTATTCACGTTCCACACAGGATCTGAATGATTATTGTGTGTTCAAAGAAAGCGTTCCTTATTCCTTACACGGACTTACTAGTATGATTGCATTTCTTGCACTTGCGGATATGACTCTTACCAAACCAAAGAATGTTCAAATCTCTAAAAAGCAGAACACCATAAGAACAACAATTTAACGTGAGCTTTTCCTTTTTTTTTTTTTTTTTCATGAGAACGAGCTTTACTATTTCCTTAGCTGTAAGTGTTGTTTGGTGCTCAGATTCGAAAGGCTGAATGTTCCGTATCTTTCTCTTCTTTCCTGGCTCTCAGAAAAGCGCAGTTAGGTGAAGTTGGTCTGCTGTACAAGAACGGGGAGGGGAGGAATAAGCATAAAAGACTATAAACTGAAAACAACCGCTGTTACCAACAGTACTCTAATTCTGACTACATACGTCGATTAAAGGAAAATATCAATAAGTTCTTTCCTTATTATATTGTTTCGGTTCTTAATAATATTTGATCTGGTGTCAAAATAGTAGAACTTCTAGTCTGCCACTCTACCAACCACAGAGACTCGTGTAGGTTCATCTTTTGTTTTATGTTTCCTGGTTTCTTTTATAGTCATGATGTGTGTCACTTCCAAACTCAAGACAAGAATTTCCTGTTTGTTTCTATATTTGTGTACGAAATCTTTTTAGAGATGCTGATTTATATTTGGGAGACAATCTAGATACTAGGCTTAATCAATAAATTCAACATTTTACTCCACTTTCCAGTACCTGCTCGTTCATTGGCAACTGTCAATTTCTTTTGGCAATCGTGCTCTGCTATTGCAAAAATCCCTGGAAAGCAAGATTGTCAGGATACACAAAACCGAGCATAATTTTGTTTTTTGCTTATATTTTTATTATTTTATTGTATATTTTGGAAATATCTCCATAAATGAATTGCTTTCTATTATCTCAACTTACTAATAACAGAATTTTATCCATAAATATAACGAAAATGGAATAAATGCGACAAATCGTGAGTTACAGTATATGCGCCCTTTTTTTCATTGCGGTACTTCTGTTAGTTCGGATAGTCTATCTCGCTCCCTTTTATGGGTAAAAGATTGCTGATAGTTCGTCTCCGAGGTTTTTGACATATTTTATTCTCTTCAATGAGGTTACGTCACGTTATATTGTTAAACCGTATGAATAAGTACAGGGTTCATTATCTTTGATAGGACATACGTGCATTGCCACAACCCTTTCAAAACTTCACAGCAGTATATAAAAGCACCCCTTAAATATATGGATTATCAATAAATAAATTTGGTAAATGCTGTCTAGGACTTAAATCGTATGATAGTAATTTTGGGTGACCTTGCTCATACCCTTCTGTGGGTAAAAACGGTAAAATATTTGTATTGCCACATGGTCAAATACTGACCTAGTTAATGTATTTTTATGAGCCTTTAACACGTTATGCGATTATATAGTTGAGTAGGGCTCATCCGTTCTCTTTCATAGGACATGGGTACATTGATGCATCCTTCTTAAAATTTGGAAGCGACACGCAGGACCATCCTTACATCTGATAATTGAAGAAAGAAAGAAAAAAAAAGGTTAACTCTCTATAGGACTCAAACATGTAACTTGGGTGGTCCCGCTCACTCAATTCTATGGGTAGAAAATTGCCAAAATACTCATTTTACCTTGTGCTTATCATGTGGTCGGTTATTGATCTAATTTATCTTCTTAGATGAGGTTTTACTACACATATACTTGTATGGCTGAGTACTCGGTATATCCGCATTCATAGAACATGGGTACATAGTTGCACTCCTCTTAATTTTGGATGAGGCATTGAACACCTGCTAAATTTGCAAATTGTGAAAAAAATACAATATAGTAAACGGTTCTCTAAGACACAAATATATACTTCTGTAAATTTGGTTGTTCCTGTTTCGCTGAGTTTATATTCTCTAGAATTCGAGTTTTAAAAAAAATTGACATGTTAATCATCTTAACATCTTGAAACAGAGGCGACTCATAGTCTAAGATTATTGGTGCAATCGGATTTATTGATACCTGCCTCTCATTCACAATGTCATACTTTAAATCCTTAAATATTCTAGTTTAAAGTCACTCGCAAAAATTTATCTTATCGTTGGTGCAACTTAATTTGTCCATAATTACTTCAGATTAACTTCAAATTTTGAGCTTGATGAAACAAAAATTAGGGTTTGAAACCTGATAAGCAATTAATAAAACCGATTGATATATAATAAAAAAATTTCACAGTTCGAACTTTAGGATTTACAGCCATGATTCATGTATAGTCTAACCAGGGATGATATCGAAACTGCACCTTGAATTGGGAGACATTCTATTTATTTCCTGATAGGACATCTCAAGCAAGTTCCAAAACAGATGTTCGTTTCTTGCCCGGAAGTGACCCCGCCTTTGCAGGGGCTAAAATATATAGAACATTTTGACCTATTTTCTAAAGCAGGTGTACATAAAGTACATTGATACCCCTAAAATTTTAAACCTATGCTAAAACGCCAAAACACCTGTTTCATCATTGTAAAAGCATAATTTAACGAAGTGAAAATATTTGCCCTAGGGTCTCCGCAGGGTCCCAGGTGGGGTCCAACTCAAAATTGGCAATTGAAACGAGGGGAAAGTAGCATATCGTTTGAAAGCTAGTTTTAAAAGGAAAACGATAACAGAAGTCTCACAGCTCTAATCGAACTCTGTGCAAAATGGCGGAAGATTCAAAATTTGAAAACAGTCTGCAGCTAACAGTGCATGGCCACCACTAAAATTCCAAAACGGTGAAACAGGTGTCAAAATTCTAAAACACGTGTTTCATTATGTGAAAAGTGCTATTTATCGAAATGATTATGTTTACTTCAGGGTCCCCGCAGGGTCCCAGGTGGGGTCCAACTCAAAATTGGCAATTGAAAAGAGGGGCAAGTAGCATATCGTTTGAAAGCTGGTGTTAAAAAAACGATAACAGAAGTCTCACAGCTCTAATCAAACTCTGTGCAAAATGGAGGAAGATTTAAAATTTTAAAACAATTTGCAGGTTAACAGTGCATGGCCACCACTAGAATCCCAAAACTGATACAGATGTCAACATTCTAAAACATGTGTTACAGTATTTAAAATGTGCAATTTATCTGAAAATGTTCGCCCCAGGGCCCTCGTAGGGTCCCACGCGGAGTCTACCTCTATGTTTTCATTTGGAAAGGCTTCAAAAACTATATCGTTTATAAGCTATCGTTCTACAACTTTCCGACGACCAGTCTGGTAGAAGCAGTCTAGAAGACACGGCTCCGTCGAATGTTGTTTGCTGAAGCTTGGCTTTTGTTCTGGTCTATGTGTGAGAGCCACGTAAGTCACACGCCACGGTCGTAGCAACGTGGTAGCTGCCAGGACTGTATCTTTGTTATGCAGCTATGAGGGCCATATGCATGACGATCACTCTACGGCGAGATAGTGAGGCTTGAGTAACTCGTGGAGGGGTACGGCCATGCTATTGTTCATGAAGAAGTGATAAATGCACAGTGGTTGGAGACACCAACCGCACTGAATAAAACTCTTCTTCATGCAGTGTTCGTCGTCCAGAATCGAACATGTCGAGAAAGCTGGTTCCTTTGTGTGGAAACTGGAAGACAAGTTTCTCACTGACTGGTAACTAAAATCGTCAGGAAGGTCGATGTATCCACATTTGCCGAAAGCGTACTTGATCATATCTTGGAATCTGGGTGATTCCAACTGATTTCGTGCTACCCAATCAATTGAGCACTGGAATACCGATTTGTCATATCTAGCTTGTCTCCAAGTCCTTCATTCCGAACATGCTTATGGGCACGCTTCACCATCATTTTTCTGTAAATAATATATCCCACATTGAATGGCTGTCCATAGGAAGTACAGCCTGGAGTGATTGTTCCTGGATGTAAGTCAGGACACTCTTGATACAAGACCGGATCTCTCATGATGGCTGCGTCGTCCTTCAACAAAAGACACGGAGTTCCAACGTCTCGAACAAGATGTGGCAGGTATTCCTTGAATATTGCCTTTTTCATCATTCCTGACTTGTTGGCTCTGATTATGACTCCAGGATCTGAAGGATTTTACATTGGACCCTTCATCCAAATTTCCCGGATGGTTCGCGGAGAACAATGATAGTCGGGCCCACGAGCTTTTCTGATGCCGAAATCGCTTCCTGGACTGTGCAAGAATGTGTCACTTTTGATTCGCATCTTACTTGAGTTTCGACATTTTTTACTCCACGTTGAGTTAGAGTTCGTGGTATTAGTAATTCATAATTGAATCCACTTTGATCAAGGTTGTAGTTATCCTCTTCAATCTCCCGCCTGATTTGTTGAATGTAGCTGTCGAATTCGTTTGAACGTTCCGGTGCTTTTGTTCTGGCTGCCATTGTCATGACTTTTGTTGTTTTCCTGGAACCCCAGTTCATTTCTCTCAATAGTCCTCGGATCCAGAATCGGGATGCCTTGAAACCAGTAACCCCTAACTTCCGCGATTGTTCCGAGGCTTCCACGGCAATGCCTTCTTCAGTGATCCTGAAAAAATTCGGAGCAGCGCGTTGATTTTTGCATCATGCTTTGACAGATTCTCGGAGTACTGCTAGCTTGGTCCGCTTGGATGCCTTGTCCAGGAATAGTTTCATCCGAATGATGTCACTTGTACAGATGTCAACTCTTGCTACACGTTTCGCATCCTTGAATTTACGACCACTGGATGCGTTGTTATAAGTTGCTACAGTATCCCTCAATTTCGTTTCACTCCATGATCTCCAAAATGCGGTTTCCTGAAAAGGATTTGGGTCCAGGTAGTCGTAATCAGGATTGCCTTCGGTACCCGAAACAGTACCTTGTTGACTTGATGTTGTGTCCAAGGGCTGGAATTGGGTATTATCTTCGAACGTAACATAATCGTCTACGGTCATTGTAATGTACTGGAGAACAGAGTATGTCACCATAAACTTGATGAGCTTGTGAACCTTCTTTGCAATCTAGAGAATCAATTTTCTAGATGTAAGTCAACGTTATTGCAAACTGACTAATACGAATTTTCATTCAAGCTAATCACAGGCTATAAGTCAGGGTTGCTGGCTTTCTAAATTCGTCATTGCAAACGTTCAATGTATAGAAATGAAAACGTATGTCCTGGAGTCCTTATATGCGGGCAGCGGTCAAACTACACATTTTCAAATGGTTTAAGTAGTATTTTCTGTCAAAGTTTCTCAAAAGAGACAGCTTATGGAACCAATCTTTCGTCTCTACGCCAATCCTGTGCAAAATGGTGGGGTGCTTACACTACGATTACATGCTGAATCTTTAAGTTCATGACCACCTCTTACACCTAAAGCTTTGAAACAAATGTCGAACTATGTGGTTCTTCACATCAAAACTTCACTTGTAAATGCAAAACAGCCACGTGGTCTAGATATTTTTAGATCGCTTCTAGCTTAGTCTATAAGTTGTAGCGGGATAGCTTTCAAACGATATGCTACGTGCCCATCTTTTCAATTGCAAATTTTGAGTTGGACCCACCTGGGACCCTGGGGTAAACATTATCATTTCGATAAATAGCACTTTTCAAATAATGAAACACGTGTTTTAGAATTTTGACACCTGTTTTACTGTTTTCGAATTCTAGTGGTGGCCATGCACTGTTTTCAAATTTTAATCTTCCGCCATTTCGCACAGAGTTTGATAAGAGCTGTGAGACTTCTGTTATCGTTTTCCTTTTAACACTAGCTTTCAAACGATATGTTACTTGCCCCTCGTTTCAATTGCCAATTTTGAGTTGGACCCCACCTGGGACCCTGCGGGGGCCCTGAGGTAAGCATCATCATTTCGATAAATAGCACTTTTCACATAATGAAACACGTGTTTTAGAATTTTGACACCTGTTTCACCGTTTTGGAATTTTAGTGGTGGCCATGCACTGTTAGCTGCAGACTGTTTTCAAATTTTGAATCTTCCGCCATTTCGCACAGAGTTTAATTAGTGCTGTGAGACTTCTGTTATCTTTTTGCTTTTAACACTAGCTTTCAAACGATATGATACTTGCCGCTCTTTTCAATTGCAAATTTTGAGTTGGACCCCACCTGGGACCCTGCGGAGACCCTAGGGCAAATATTTTCACTTCGTTAAATTATGCTTTTACAATGATGAAACAGGTGTTTTGGCGTTTTAGCATAGGTTTCAACTTTTAGGGGTAGCAACGTGCTTTATGTACACCTGGTTTAGAAAATAGGTCAAAATGTTCTATATATTTTAGCCCCTGCAAAGGCGGGGTCACTTCCGGGCAAGAAACGAACACCTGTTTTGGAACTTGCTTGAGATATCCTATCAGGAAATATATAGAATGTCTCCTAATTCAAGGTGCAGTTTCGATATCATCCCTGATAAGATCACTGGTGGAAATATCTTCAATGAAATCTGATTAGCTGCTTCCTACTTTTTAACTCCAATTTATGGACTTAAAACTTGATATCGTAACCTATTGATATCCGTAAGTTTTCACCTTGAACCCTCGGATTGTAGCTACGACTCATAGTCTAAGGTAATAGGTGTGAAAAATTTCAGACCTGATACTTGATATGTAATTATTAAAATCAATTCAGAGTTCCCACTCTCTTTCTCAAACAAATTTCCAGGATGTTTCCAGGACAAATCACCAATTTTGCAGGACTTCCACGCAGGAAAGTATAACAGGATTACAACTGTAGGTTCAAAACTCACAACAGTGAAATGGAAAGTACAGTAGCTAATGCAGTGAGTATTAATGCAAGTACAGTATTAATACACAATAATTAAAAACACAAAGTGGAGCGTAAGACGCTTTTTCTTCCCGTTCCAACTCCCCTTAAAGACACCTGATCCACCCACATCCAGCATATGTATTTTCATTCTTTCTGCATGATATATTAATCGTGCACCGAGTAAATTTACAAACAAAAATTATTTTTCGTACATAACATCTTCATTGTATGACAGTGTGACAGGGGAAAAAAGGAATTATATTACAAATTTTCAACTAAGTATGGAGTTGTGTGGTTTCCTCATCTATAGATATAATTTCTTTCTACTTTAGCGAAGCAGCTCTACCGATACCATTTTAATTTGTCAATCAAGTAAAGCAAAACTTCTGCTCTGCTTTATGTGCAACCTGGTTTGCTTCAGTCTTCAAAGCTTCACTTGTTTCCATCATTTTTTTTTCTACCTCTGGACCTGCTGTACATTTTCACTTACCTCTTTCCTCTTGTTCTGCACTTGACTTTCTCTTTCAACAGTCCTTACTTTCTCCAGTCTGCCATATAATGCTGCCTTGCATGGAAGGCATGATGCAGCATTTCTTTCTTGATGTTGATTGAAGTAAGATCTTTATAGGAAATGTTGTTATACAACAATCTATGGAGGATTGATACTGGTACAAAGCACAGTTTCTGGAGGATAGTGCTAGTGAAGACAACACACAAGAATGGGTTGACAGACTACTGGGAAAAAGAGAGAAGTTCTCCCAGCCAATCAACCTGTTGGGAGAAAGAAAGTCCACCAACACCCACGAACGCAGGATCATGACAAATTATTATTCAGCACAAAAACAGGAATAGCAAACAAAAATAGCATCAATTAAAACCTTCATTATAATTATGAAAAATCTGACATTCAGTATTTCTGTAAATTTCAAGCACAGAAATGCATTTTCAAGGACATTTCCAAGATGTTTCCAGGACAAAATCAATTCAAGGACATTTGCAGGTTTTCCAGGACGAAAATGAAATGAAATTTTCGAGTTTTACGTCCCACGGTTATGCCGGTTAGGCTAAAGGAGACGGCGATGGCGAATAATGAATGAAATGGTGGAATAAAGAACGTGGGAGGAAACGGGAGAACCCCGAGCAAACTCACGCACACGGTATTTGTCCACCACGTTTTCCAGGACGAGTTGGAACCCTGTCGATTGATATGCAATAACAATAATTTCACATCTTGCACTTTAGTTACAACTCACAATATAAGATCTTTGATAGAAAGTTATTCTTAGTGTAACCAGATTGGTTACGTCTCAGTAGAGATTCGTAGATAGAAATTCAATCGAGTGAATCTTTTCAAATCAGATCATATAGGACACAAACGTCGAGCTTCTTTTTTGTGGCCATCTTTCTCCAAATGGTTTATCACTATTTGTGATGGTTGTTCAGGTCATTGGTGATGTCACGACTTCCTCTACACCAGTCTTATTCGAATGTAGTCAGAATATCATCTACTTTTCCAGTGATTTCCGTCTATTGCGAGCAGCATATTAGACATAGAAATTTCCATAACAACAGTTACTGAACATAATTTCGGTGTTGTTTTGATAACGAATCTTTCTTATAAAAAGCACAAATTTCTTCATAATCCGACGCACTATTTGTGAAATGAAATAGCACAATACAGCGCAGTTTAGCTTAAAGTTCACAGATATTTATGGCGCAATACCTTACATCTGTTTATAAGAATGCCAACATGTTTTGCATATTTACTAGCTTCAACTGTTAGCTATCAAGTTGCGTTAGGCCTGACCCACTGCGACACATACACTAAAATGTATTTACCCTTTTGGTGCGAGATTGCGTTAGTGAATCAAATCTCAGACTACTTGATATTTTTACTGTTTAGTTTTGTAGACACCAGAGTTTCAAAATTAAATCTCGCAAATGGACGATCCAATTTTCGCAAATAATCATTTAGTCTATGCCAATGAATCGCTTCTACTAGAATTTTTCATAGTTTAACTAATACAAATTTAAACTGAATTCTGTTATAGAAAGGTCCTGAGTTACATTTTAGAGGTGTTTATACATCCGCAAAATACCTCTAAAATAGGACCATTACTCTTCCGGTACGGTGAAATACCTTTTTGCTCAGCTTTCAGTGTTGAAACACTTCAGAATCGAAAGCAAATCATTGTGAAAATTGAAAGAACGTTCAACCTGAAAATCCAAGAAGGACTTAACATTTCAAACAAGGAATGGATGAATCAGAGAAACTTTTCTAAAGCCTTTCAGTAAGTCTTTAATGTTAGTTTTAAACCTCAGCCAAAGAGTTTACTCCTTGTCCACGATTAGTTTGGGAGGGAAAAAACAACTTAATGTCAATCATCTTCTATCTAGTTACCAAGCATTCGTAAGTAACCGTAGTTCTATTGAATTTCTCCAATCTCGTCCTCTCCCTCTCTTTTGTGTAATTTGTTTGCTCTGCCCTGGTTATGGAAAGCCCACTACTCCCTCATACATCGATTGTACGCACTTAACTATTCAAGGCTTTCAAGACTTAAGTAGTCACCACCTTCCTCTGGCATCTTTGCTTTGCTAGACTATCGAATAAATTAATTTTTAAGCATCTGGGTTAGTCTCAGAGCTGCATTGAAACGAAGACAAAATTAAAAATAAATAAATAAATAAATAAATATATATATATATATATATATATATATATATATATATATATATATATTTATATATATATTAGGGTGGTCCTTATTTATATGGGCAAAAATAAATTTAGGAATTTCCTTGGACTCACCCCGTAAAATGGTTCCATATGGAACAAAATTAAGCCAGGAGGAAAATTAGATCCATTGAATAATTTTAAATGGTGCCCCAAACGACCTAAAATTTTGAATGCGTTTACAATATATAGTATAGGGGGAAAAGCTGGAATAAACTCTTGTAATTCGCAAACGGCTTAAGGGAATGGAAAGATGTCTTGGATAATGGAACTAGAGGAAATGACCAACCTAATTTTGTATAACATTATTATGGCGGCCATATTGAAGTCCGCCATCTTGAATTCAGGTCAACATTTTCAAATAGGAAGAGGGTCATGTTACATATAATTTTGAGGTGTCGTTTTCCCAGAAGCACAAATCTCGTATTATTTTCAAGCTACCAATAATCTTGTAAGAGTTATTACGTGTGAAAAACGAAATGCTTCGATGTAATGTTATTTTATTGTAGTTATGGACCACAGATTTGTAAGAATTTTGGAAGTATTTTACATAAACTGGAAACAAACTGCTAGAGAAAGTTAAATCTTTGTTTCCCCATGAACTACCAATAAGTTTTTCCATCAAGATGATTCATAGACCATTATGAGGAAAAAGAAAAAATATAACATGGAAGAAATTGAAATATCCCTTATTTATGTAGTACTGTAGCTTTGGGGTAAGTTTTCAATAGGTTTTCAATCTTATATGCTACACAGTTCACTTTTTCATATCTAGGAAAATATTATCTATGAGAATTCACTATGTGCAAAATAAACTTTTTCTGATACTCATTTTTCGTAAAAACGATGTTGTAATCTTCTGTTAGTTTCACTCCCCTTTCTGCTGCATCGTTTATTACGGAGATGAATTTAACTATTGTCTTTCCTTGAAGATAGTCATTGTTATCTGACCATGAAATCGGATCACACTCAAGAAACCCTTTGGGTATTTTAAATCTCACGAGAAATAATTGTTTGTTGTATCAAAATCACTGATTTCTCTTTTCGCAAGAATTTTTATGATATTATCCTTGCGTCAACCCTCTTTGCTGCTTCACGGTCTCTCCTTACAGTTTTAATTCTTTCAACCAATTTTTGTTCTTCCACTACGTTAACTTCATCATCAAAAAACTCCAATGCTACGTATTCCTCCTTCAAGTACCAGAGATGCCGAGAAAATTTAGAAAGAGCCACTTCAGATAATTCATTATCTATTTGCCTATAACTGTACAAAGCTTTCAAAAATTGCAGGTCTTGTAATGGTGAATTGGATTCTTGATCACACAAATTAAACATAAGTTTCTTACAAGGCTGTCTAATTCTTTATTATAAATTAACGAGAAATGTTACAGTCACTTCCGAAACTGTAACATTTCTCGTTAATTTATAATAAAGAATTAGACAGCCTTGTAAGAAACTTATGTTTAATTTGTGTTTAAGATGGACACAAGGCCTTTTTATAAAAATATCAATACTTGATCACATTTAAATCAAGCTTGGACATATAGTCGTATCAGAAAAATTCATGCTTTCCGAAGACCCGTTTCTATTTGCTTCGTTAAACGAAATTGTTGACGAAAGAGAAATATTTTTAAACAGTATATTGCTTTTCCCATCTACCTTGCATGGTGAATTGCTCCAGGCAAACGAAAGAAAACTCTTTGAGGAGGTATGCCATCCAAGAATGTCAGTTCTAAAAAGTTACTGTAATCTTCTCTGCGGTGTCCTGCTTCTACAAGTTTGATAGTAAAATTCAATACTTCATTTCTTACATCTGAAATGTTGTTCCTTACGTCATTATCATCATCAATTCTGGAATAAAGTTGGTACAATCTATTTTAGACCAGTCGTTCTGAAAATGCTTAAATAGACGGTCCAGATGCAAACGAAACACAACACTTGTCAAATACACATTTTAAAACCAATTCATAAATGTAGTGTCTACAAGGAAGGTATAGAAGATCATTTTGGATCATCCGCTCTAGCAGAATGAAAGCACCGTTCACATGACACATATTGCAGGGAATAGTGTGACAACAAACTGCCTGCACGAACTTTACCAAGTTCCATTCTTCAAGCTAATGAACTGTAGTAGAAATAATATGTTCGTTCTCCTCTTCATGATGACAAACTGAGAACACCAATTAGCCTCTCATGAGCACCTCCTGTAATAAATATTGATAACCCGTCGATAGTCTCTCTACCAGTCAAATTCGGCAGTAGTTTTCCGTCTCATTGCACAACTAACGCACTTGATGCACTCCGAAATTGTTTTTGTGGTCTTATGCAACTTCGCTACGGATTTTCTCTCAGCATCGATGCATATTTATTACTAGTTCCTTTACATTATGGCCTAATGTTTCTGTCGTCGCTGTCAGAATATGTATTCTCGTTCTATCAGTGGACTTGTATCGATCAAGAGCAGCAACCTGTCTTGGAGTTTTGAAATTAGTTTTTCCCCTTTTACATCTCTTGCAGGGTCCGGGCGCACACAGGCACATATTTACATTTTATCTTACATACTCAACTAGGTTTTCCTCTTCATTTCTTGAAATCCTTACTTCCGTGTATTTAGGTGTAAAATTCATACAAATCATTTTCAGAAGTGCATTTTTCTTTTGCGTTCCTCTTTCTAATGAAGCCGCGCATATCCCTCTTGTTCTTTTCGAGCCAAACTCATGTCTTTAAATTTAGTTGTGTAAGAGTTATTACTTGTCAAAAAGAGAAATAATTTCACAGGTAATAACTCTTAGACGACTAAAGCTATCTTTAAAATAGTGCCAGATTTGTGTTTCTGGTGAAACGCCACCTCAAAACGATATGTCACATAGTGAGCGGGAGGAAGTGAGATTACATGACATGAATAAATTACCAAAATACTTAATATTCACAAATGCAAATGTGGGAGGAATCTCTATCTGAATACTGAGAATTACTTTAAATTACTGTAACCTCCAGCCACAAAGTTAATTTACTAAAATTAGTCAGTCGGTAGAGTCTTAATTTAAATAAAATTGAAATTTTGAAAAAGCAAAATGAGATTCCTGTTAAGCATGAAACTCTAATTTACAGGTTACTATGGTTTTAACACCCATCCTGTATGCGAAAGACACCCAAAATACGCTCATCGTATTTACGACTCGTAGATAGACCCAGCTTCTGGCCTGAAAAGGAAACAAGATAGACAAAAGGGAAACACATTACCTTGCGGCCATACTACAAACAAGAATAGAAGTCAAATTTCCAAGGGTAATCCTGTTTAATTCACCACTTCGAGAATTCCAGATGCACAAAATATTTTATACACAAGAGCACTCGCGCGCGCGGTCTCGCTATGAGACCTGAGAGAAAAAAAAAATATATTTTCTTTTTTTAAAATTTCTTTATCACACTTTTGAGCTCTCAATTTTAATCGTTCGTGCACGTTATGGTTATTGCGCCGCGCTCTTCTTACTTGAAGTGTCTCTGCTTTCACTATTATATACACTTCCGGGTAGGGTTTCTTCCGATGTTGGGGACCATGCTCCTTTCCCTCGTGTCGTGCTGCTAGGCTCCTTCTACCGTCATCTTTCCTCTGACATTGGATTCCTGCTACATCAGTGGTGGTTCAACAGGGTAGTCCTTTGTGCGATAAAACTAGTGAATAGGTTTATGTGTGAAGAAAGTTCTCACTAGACTATCATCATGTGACACATTGGCGTTATACTGCACTAAACCCGCATACTTAATACAAGCAAAAAGACTCAGTTCTTGTATTATACGGTATTTAAATAAGCTATACTATAAGATAGCATCAGACACTGCCTAAAATCAGGCATTGAGTTTGTGTTCAATAATGCTGTTACTAGCTTATTCTTCACTGTAAGTGACGTTAACATGTGATACGACGTGTGACGTCAAACTGCAAAAGTTACAACTTGTGCGAAGAACTTCACGCATTGTCTCTTCCCACAAGTAACTTTTAATACATGTTGCACTTTGTTCTATATCACCACATGCATGTTTCGTAAACCGCACTGTTGTAAGTGTTAGCGGTACCTCCTACGCACTCATTCCACTAAGAGAATATTAGTTCGGCGTAGACGAAGATTTTCAGGAGGTAAATTATCTATTAGTGCTCATTTGAAAGCACACACGCACTAAATATATGTTTGTAACTAAAGCACTGCTATTTCGAACACATAGCTGAATGCTACAAAGTTTCAAGTAACTGACGGTTAAACACGACTCCGAAATTCAGTGTTCGATGTTCACTATATCGCGATTCAAGAGGAACTGTCCTTTCTGGTTGTCCCTTGTAATGTTATATCTCTTCAAGGTTCATTGTTTCTTCCACCTTTTGGGTTGGGCCAATCCACTATAGCCCGCTTCACTGGAATAGGGGTGAAAGGTGCATCCCTCACCTGTACGCTTCCAGTGACCTAGATAATTTTATATACAACACTTTTTCATATTCTTTTACACTTTGTAGTTCACTCTAGTAACATCGTTAAAAGGCACTATGAGTGTTTGATAGCTTATTAATCAAGGTTCAGTTTGGTATATTGCACTCACTCACACTGTGCTGTATTTACAAGAAATATTAAAATAAACACCAAAGTTATTCAAAACTTGGTCACTTGACATGTTTACTTACATGACTTGACAGGTGGTACCACCTAGTGGCGACACCAGGAACTGTTTGTACAAGTGACATTGGATATTGTGAATTACTGCAACTGATGCATTGGAGGATTGTGCTTATGAGCTGATTACTTATGATAATTTGATAATTTAAATAAGCTACACCAAATGCAAACAATTAAAATGACTCTAAACAAAGCTGAAGTAGCCTGACACATCCTAATAAGCATTATAGACCTGTTTGAGAATTCGCTTCTCTCTTGTAACAGTATTGCATCTCGTCTAGGTTTAAAAAAAAAAAAAAACTGAGGTTTGTGTTTAGTCTCTCTGAATACCTTCCACAACCATTAACTAGGCCTAAAACTGCCATTAGTACAAGCCATTTATATCAAACCAAAATATATATCGAACTAAATATATCTAAAACTACGGGAACACCCAGAAAGTTTATTTACATAACATAACACATATTATTATATAAAGCATATATCAGCGGAGCAGACGACACCTATCTTTTGACAGAGACATCTAGCGGATGTCACGGAACAATTACCAACAGCGTTCTAGACAGCTACCACTATAACTCAAGTGGACTCGTCCATAATTTTGAAATTGTCAACTTCTCTTTCTCTGAGAGTGTTCCGTTGACCAAGGGACGCTTCAAGAGTCTTACATGCTAAAAATGGGCGTGTCTTAAAAAAATAGCACCTCTTTGTATCCAGCATTCTCTCATCGATACGCTAAAAATTTTATGACTTTTTAAAGTATTGTATTTGTAGGAACTGTGTCTCGGTAGTGATAGTGTATGCTACTACCTACAATAACACTAAGAAATGAGACTAGCAATCCATCTAAGCAACACCTGAAGCTCATAGGTATTCTATCCTTATGAAGATGGTTACATTGATTCCTACATCTTCCACGACGTGGGAGTCCAACGCTCCGTTAGGAACACATGCTTTCTTTAAGTTTTTTTTTTCTGTGAGGCCTTCTCTGCCTCTCTGCAAGTAGACTAGCGTATCTAAAATTTAGAATTTTCTCTCTTCTCCGAAGTTAATATTAATTAATATCAAAATATCATTGCTTCACTCTGAAGTCCCGTTCTGTTGTTCATTAATGTTCAGTTACATAACAAAATAAACAATATATATACATAAAAATACAAATAAAAATTACATACTCTCGCTGATACGTATGTAAATATCAATAAACTTTATATGCAAATCCCTAATTAAATTGTAATAATATTCATAATTTCACGCAAAAATTAAATATGTAAATCATCTTAGGACACAGATCATGTGACGTTCACAACATGACCCTCTTCCTATTTGAAAATTTTGATCTGAATCCAATATGGCGGACTTCAAGATGGCCGCTGTGACAATACTATACAATATTAGGTGTGTTTCTTCCTCTAGTTCCATTATCCAGGGCATTTTTGCGTTCCCTTAAGCCGTTTCTAAATTACAAGATTTTATTCCAGATTTTCTCCATATATTATGTACTGTAATCGGATTCAAAATTTTAGGTCGCTTGGGGCACCATTTAATATTACTCAATGAACTTAATTTTTCTCCTTCCTTAATTTAGTCCCATATGGAACCATTTTAGGGGGTGAGTCCAAAGAAATTAGGAAATCAAAAATTAAGGACCACCCGTCGATATATATATATCCCACCGATACAAGGATTCGAACCAGCGTATCCCAGTTGGTAGGCTGATGCCGTACTGATTACGCTATTGCACCTTTTTTCACAAAGCAGAACGTATGTTATCTTGAAGCTAAAGAATTATTACTGTGCTCCGGAATGGAAACTTGAGAACTGTATGGCGATGTAAACGTCATATTGTAAAAAAAAATGCTAATAATTTAATAAATTATTACTAAAATCACATCGCTCAAGCGTGGTTCATTCTCAATTTCCACTTCAGAGGCGATCGTAGCTCATATTATAAATCTATCTTCATTCTAAAGACGAAAATAACATTAAAAATTGGTAACCAATCCATGAGTATAGCATTTGATATTAATGGTGTAGTCAGAACCTCATGAACTGGGGGAGGCTGACACAAGCATATGCTTGTATTCGAAAAATCTTGAGCGTCAGGTCCCTATGTGACTGGAAATACGCATTTGGTGTCTAGTGAATTTAAGAACAAACGATTTTACTACTATTTATGACCTGGTCGCCAGGTCAACATATTCGATCGTTAAGTCACCATTAGTAATTAATACTGCTAAATACTGCAGTTTTACGAAAAAGATTTGCATAAATTACATCCCCGTGAGAAAAAATAGCGACGAAACTCTGATCTGGCCACTGGATTCAGACCTGAACCTAATTTTAGAGTCTGCCCGCTGGTATATACTGACCTGAAAAAGTGAGAAAAAGATTTTGAACCCAAAAGCTGACTACGTATATGATCGAATAAACATACACTGGTGCGAAAGACTATATACTTCAGAACACTTCCCCTCCCCAAAGAGAATCGTGTTTCGTATGGTGTAAATTACAATGACTAACTTGTCGGCAATAGATTCAGTATTCAATCGCACCTACACAAAATCTCATATTTCAAGGTACGTTTATACGCCTATTATAATATGTAATACACAAACGACTACATAGGAAATTTCTAGCACAATATATTAATTTATTCTAAAATATCAAAAGTTGCGCAAGCAAACATGACTAGTAAAATATGTGGTTTGGGTATAACTCGGCACAACCTCACCCGGTTACTTCTTGGTATACGTACAATACATAGCGGGTAAACAAGATATTTTCGCACCGAGTGACTATCACCACGATGATTCGTGATCCATAATTAGTCAGGGTACTAATTTTCAAAACCATCTAGCTGTCACGGTTCGCATACGTCCCTTGCAAGATGATCTCTTGAGAAATGTATATTTTAAGCGAATTCTGAAAATAGACATAGTAAGAAACACGACTGAAGAAGTAATTATAATCATATTAAGGTTATTATTTCAAGTTCTTAAGTTTATCTTAGGAGGTGTTTTTTTTTGTGGGGGAGGGGCTTTTTTAAATGAGATTTACCCCTCGTCCAGGAAAAAAAAAATTGAGAATTTTGGGCTGGAGAAAATTCCAACTACTTTGCCTGTTACTAAGACACATTATACTGCAATTAACCATGTCTTTATCTCTTTACCTACTTCTAGAACGTGTTCAATTATGTCTGAACAATTGCATTTTAAATTTTATAACAAGTTCTGCCTGGTACTTGAGCTCAAGCTTACTATCAAATATTAAAATAAACGATGAAAATTTTCAGAAGTTGAAAATAATTATCCTTCTTTTCTATTAATGTCATGTTTATACTAACAACAGTCTATACTAACTGTCTATACTAACAACAGTTTAGAATTGTGTTTATTGTGTGTAGTAAAGCATCCGTATAAAAACGATTTCTTGGAAAATCTTAAAATGGGAAACGTTGCGGTAATATGTTGTTAGGAACAAATATTAAATGCTTTTAGATCGTCGGTTTTTATGGAGATTTTTTTTTTTTGGTCGAAAATGGTTATACTTATCAAGGAAACGTTTAATACCCTATTTCACATATCGATTTCTATAGTATTGTTTCTTGTCTCACTAGAGATTAGAGACAAAATTTCTTAATTTCTGCTATAAAAATATTAAAGAAAGAAATATTTTTGATGGTAAGAATATTTTCTGTAATGAAATTCGATAAACGAAATTTTTTTTCGCTGCAATTTAAAAATGTACGTGAGTACGTACAGTATACATCATTCTAATTAAACAGACTTACAAGTTGCTTTTTAGAATCGGACGAATCAAATAGAACCAGGAATTTACCCTACATAGATACTTAAAAAAAAATAATTCTTATTCAAGCATTATCCACTAAGAAAGATTATTTTCCGAAAAAAATATACTAAATTACTTACTGGTTTTCAGCCTGTTTCTCTTGTAAAGAGTTTATATGGGTAAAAGACGAGTTATTCTTGTTTCCATAAACTGAACTGCCTTAAAATATGCATTGTTTACAACACAAAATTTCGTTTTAGAACAAATATGTATTCAATGCAAGCTGAAGAGCCATAATTAGAAGTAACGCCTAATAATTTTCCGTTTTCAATAGCTCTATTTTTTATATTTTATTTTATTTTTAATAATATCTGTTAAATTTGACTGAACTGGAGTATAGTCACGAGACTTCCTCTAGCCAACTTTATAGGAATGAAATCACAATTACCGAAAGAAATAAACAATCGTTTTATATGAAACTGGCATTGCATACATATATAACTGCTACCATTATTCATACATTATATTAATATTTGTTCTTGATGAAGTTCAGGATCAATATTTTTCAACACCGAGATGTGGACCTACAGCTGAAGATGAAATTCAAACAACTATAATTCGTTCAAATTTAGATTCTCTCCTATGTGGAATCGAAGCTGGGGTCCGTGAACCAAAGATGCGTGCGCTAGACCAGAAGGGAGAGCTATTTCCATCTACAGTATTTGAACAATTTTTTCTCATTTTTTAAGTTACTTATCAGCGTGGTTATTTTCCCATGCTCACAAGTTTATCCTCGAAATTATACATTAGCTTTCACAGTTGAAAGCAATTTATATTGCAAAATTTGCATAATATTAAATATAGGCAGTTCTTGATTTCAATCAATTAATTTTGAGATAAACTTTTAATTTTAAGCACTACTCTTTTCCTACATTAATTTTAAATTTTAATCTGTTTAATTTTTCATGAATCTTTTGAACTATGAATTTATTTATTTACTTACTTATTTGTTTGTTCACTCACTCACACATAGATGCAAGCTCCGTATATACAGACTATGTAACATGGAACGCATTTCTACTTGTTCAGTTGAAAAGTGCTCTTTTTTTTTTTTTTTTTTTTTTCACCTGGTGATATGAGTATATTTGACTCATCAGGTAGAAATTTAATTAGTCATACTAATGCATTTTCACATAGCCCCTATCCGTTCCTTAGTTATTGCTGGAAAACGATATAAATAAAAATTATTTAGTATGAGATATAGAAATACGATTAAACTGCGCCTTGATACTGCTATATTAAATGACGTATATAATTTGGAAACATGTTGAAACGAGTGCATAAATGTGAAATACAATTTACCCTACTTTGGAAGGACATTTCGGCAGATAGTATATGGATTCAAAAATGAAAATTTCCGTAACACTAGCTGGCGTACGGTGTGAACCCAACTTTTGTATATTTTTCTCCTAACAATTCGACTGATTTCCAAGAAAATAATTTGACATGTAAAATTAATTACTATCGACAATTCTAGAAGGGCATTTTATTTAATTTGTCAAAAATATATTCGGCTATAATTACGAATATAACCGCGGTCAAGCACAATAAATCAATTAAATTCATTAAGAAATGTATGAGTTAAGCCCTTTCATTTCTGTTGTTTTTACACAATTAATATTTTGTTATATTTGTTCCAGACATTATCTTTGATTTGCAGGAAGAGTTACTTACCGAGAAACATAACACTGAGTGCTAATTCCGTATTTTTACAGAGCAGCTGGTCTTTTGTAGACCGCGGATTCCGTATTTATACGTGATTGGATTCAAAATTTATATTTAGGATTTTGCTCCTTTATTAAACGGGATTAGCAGTTTTGAAATACCCCTTGGACTTCGTAGTTCGGAATTTCTTCAATAGATGGAGTGAAGATCCTAATTATTACCGTTACCATGAGGGTTCAAAAACTATGAATTTATTGTTTGACTGTCAAAATGGCGAGAAAGAGCCTATCGGACGATTCAATACGCTTCAGTTTAGAAGCGGAATTGAGCGACAGCGATGGTGATTTGTTTGAATCAGAGTTATTTGACGATTGTGAGAATGATCCAGACTACGTAGCAACAGAAATATCAGATATGTCAGGTAAGTAAGCTCGACATAACTCTCATATTCGCATTCATTTTCCTTGCACTACGTGTAAATGTTATACACTATGTGTTCAAAAGTATCCGGACACCCTTAAAAACATACGTTTTTCATATTAGGTGCATTGTGCTGCCCCCTACTGCCAGGTACTCATTATCAGCTATCTCAATAGTCATTAGACATGCTATGAAAGCAGAATGGAGCAATCCGCGGAACTCACGGACTTCGGACGTGGTCAGGTGATTGGGTGTCACTTGTGTCGGAAGTCTGTACGCGAGATTTCCACACTCCTAATCATCACTAGGTCCACTGTGTCTGATATGATAGTGAAGTGGAAACGTGACGGGACGCGTACAGCACAAAAGCGTACAGGCCGACCTCGTCTGTTAACTAACAGAGACCACCGACAGTTGAAGAGAGTCGTAAAGAATAATAGGCAGACATCAATCCAGACCATCACAGAGGAATTTCAAATTGCATCAGGATCCATTCCAAATACTATGACAGTTAGGCGTGAGGTGAGAAAACTTGGATTTCATGGTCAAGCGGCTGCTCATAAGCCACACATCACGCAGGTAAATGCCAAACGACGCCTTGCTTGGTGTAAGGAGCATTGGACATTGAACAGTAGAAAAACGTTGTGTGAGTGACGAATCACGGTACACAATGTGGCGATCCGATGGTAGGGTGTGGGTATGGGTATGGCGAATGCCCGGTGAACGTCATCTGTCAGCGTGTGTAGTGCCAACAGTAAAATTTGGAGGTGATGGTGTTATGGTGTGGTCATGTTTTTCTTGGAGGGGGCTTGCACCCCTTGTTCTTTTGCGTGACACTCTCACAGCGCAGGCCTACATTGATGTTTTAAGCATCTTCTTGCTTCCCACTGTTGAAAAGCAATTCGGGGATGGCGACTGCATTTTTCAACACGATCGAGCACCTGTTCATACTGCACGGCCTGTGGCGGAATGGCTACACGACCATAACATTTCCGTAATGGACTGGCCTGCACGGAGTCCTGACTTGAATCGTATAGAACACCTTTGGGATGTTTTGGAACGCCGACTTCGTGCCAGGCCTCACCGACCTACATCGATACCTCTCTTCAGTTCAGTACTCTGTGAAGAATGGGCTGCCATTCTCCAAGAAACCTTCCAGCACCTGACTGAAAGTATGCCTGCGAGAGTGGAAGATGTCATCAAGGCTAAGGGTGGGCCAACACCAAATTGAATTCCAGCGTTACCGATTTAGGGAGCTACGAACTCTTAAGTCATTTTCAGCCAGGTGTCCGGATACTTTTGATCACATAGTGTATGTGATCTATAATGGTTTTGTGGTTGGAATACAGAATTATATTTAAAATTAACGAGCAAGCTCTAAACTTTCAAACTGTGCATATTGTATTATTTTAGATTTTATGTTCTGAGATATAATGTTTTAAAAGGTTGCAAAAATGCCCAGCATTCTTGTGAAAGCCTGCACTTCAGAGCCCAGCACTCAAAGTGGTAATATACATATTATTTTTGCATTTCCGTATTATAAAAGATGCAATAGCTACCAGGAAAAAAAAAAAAAAAAAGAAAGAAAAATATGACAGTTTTATGGGAGACATTCACAGTGCTTTACAGCGAATTTTGCGGTTCTTACTAGCAGTTATTAAGAGTTATAATTTATGTATTAATCATTCTATACTTGATGATACTGTTGTCTACTAAAGAGAAGTTTCAATGTTACATACTTAATTCCTGGTACTCGAGGTACATCACAGCATGAGCGCGGCCGACCATCATTTGTTGTTGGCATCAACTGTTTTTTACTTGGATCACAGGCATCCACTACTATCATCCCTGGCTGTTGGCCATCTAATACTGTGGAAAAAACAAAACCGTGATTAACCTTATTACATACATACATACATACATGCAATATATATAAAATCTTGTTTTCTCATCTCCCCCCCCCCCCTTTACACAACGCTTTACATTTCAACGCAATATGAACATCAAAAGCTGATTTTTGTCACTTCTGTCTAAGGAATAATAAGTCATGAAAGTACAGCTGGTTTTCCACGAAAGTAAAAAGAAGTATAATTATACTAAAACATTTGATGTCCTTGTTCTTAATTCTCAAAATTTGAATGTATCTCAGATTCTCACATACACAAAAATGAATACATAAATAAAACTATATATACGAAGTAACTGTTGAACACGATTGCGAAGCTAAAAACTGAGTAAACAGAATATACTAAATAATTCTACTACTTACAAAGGTGTATTATGAAATAATTTTAATACTTAAAAAGTTGTTCCAAAAGAGCAATCGTAATTAGTTCTGCTGATATTTGGAACAGGTAGCATTGTTCACCATAAGAAACACTCAAGATAGGAAATTTACTGCCAGAATTCTCGAAGTCTTAAAGAAAATGCTCTTCACCACACACACGTGTTTAAAGAATTACTACTGTTAATAATAACAATAATAAATAGTATTATAGTTTAATGAAAGCACCGTACTAAATTTATTAGTACCTGACCTTACAGTACACACACACACACACACATATATATATATATATATATATATATAAATACACGAGGGTCATTCAAATGAAAACCCTAAAAGTGCTATAAAACGCCGAAAACTTCTATGATGGACTCGGTATTGGGAAGTAGTTTTCTTTGAGTTTCACGAAATGACCGACAGGTAGGACAGTGACCTACAGTATAGGAGACAACAACAGCATTAGTACGAAGTGTGCCGCGCCACTATCAACATTGCACCGCGTTAGAGCAACGACATGTACTATGTTTTTGAACAGTGAGGACGTCAAACCTATTCGAATTCTTTGCAAGATGACAGCACATTACAATGATTTGTGTTTGTCCCTGCAGCACACGAGTTGTGCAGAAAATTCAAAAACGGCGTAACGTCTGTAGAGGGTTGGGCAGGCTAACCGCGTAGTGGCGGACGAAAACAGTGCTTTAGTGGAGAGCTTATAAAGGATAACACGTGTATTACTCTGAAGGAAATAACTACCATTCTGAACATTAGTGTTGGTTCAGCACAAAATATTCTCTATAACGTACTGCAGTTCAGTCAAGTGCTTGCAAAATTGGTGCCGCGTCATTGACAGCTGAATTGAAAGGCCGTCCCGTCAATGCGTGTGAAAAACTGTTGCGTCGTTTCCATGTCGAAGGTGATTCATTTCTGGAACCGAATCGTTACAGGTGACGAGACCTGAGTTCACTACCACCAACCAGAAACAAAAATATCAAGAAAGGAATGGCGCCATAGCTCATCACCGAAACTCTAAAAATTCAGCATTCACCCACTGCGGGAAAAGTTATGCTCACTCTCTTCTGGGAACCACGGGGAGTCATTTTGGAACACTACATGGAGAGGGATGGAAAATAGTAACCAGTATTTCGAATTGCCGGCAAAGTTGGTTGGTGAGCAGATATGAATAAGGAGTAAACGAAGAATACTTCTCACTTCAAATGTATTGTTACAGCATGACAACGCCTGACCGCATGCTGCCCGCTTGACAGTTGAGATTATTCAAGATTTCAAATTTGAATATATCTCACATCCCCCTTATTTACTAGACCTCACCCCAAATGACATGTGTTTCGACAGCTCAAAAAAGTGTTGGGAGGCAAGCATTTCAGAAGTGATGGAAAAGCTGAAAATTACAGTGCACGAGTAGTTGGCTGTGAAAACGACCAAAATACTTTTTCTTAAAACGTGCTATCTATACATTTCCGAAGCGTTGGAATACTTGCACTGAACATTACAGAGACTACTTTGAAAAATGATAGTTATGCTTTTTTCTTAACTGTTACAATATAATATTTACAACAATTAAGGTTTTCATTTGAAACACCTTCGTACAATGAACATTAGAGAAAGAAAAAAAAGAATGGTGAGTAAGAATGGTTTACACTCATGGTTTACAGAACTACATAATCCTTCAACAGAAATGCTACTTATTTGTGAGTAATGACTATAGCATCTTTCTCAATTTTCGTTCAACGCTAGATCACGCTAATGTATGTAGGTTCGTCAGCGTAAGCGATTGGATGACGTTTTATAGACACTTAATTGGCACCACGTGCAGCCTTATGTCATTTCCTTTAACAAAAAATTGCAAACACGTACGCCACAACCGTCATCGCATGAACAACATAGTTTGCATGGTGAGTGGCAACCAGTCATGTTCGTACAGTTCTGCGTCAGCTTGTCTCACAGTGATCACTGCAAATGATCTATCATGGTAAGCAAATCTTTCAGAATGCACTAGTCCAGCGCCCTAGGGTATATCATACGTTGGATACTCTTGTGTACAATATGTTAAATTGGTTTCTAGACTCTAAGGGCAACCTCAATTTCGACCAATAAATTGTGGAGTCTCTAGAAACAGTGGACATGCCCGTCCTTGATAAATTACCAAAGCAACATTTTAGTAAGAGAATACCAGGTCATATGTATCCTGGAATGTGCAAGGCATATTTTTTTTTCGAGAAACGATGGCCTGGCTTTTCCACTCGTTTCACCACTGGAGCATGTGTGGGATAGAGATCACGCATAGCATGATGCTCTGTCGGTCTACATACTTTCCAGACTCTCACACAATGAGTTGGACATACGATTCTTTAGAAAAACAAATGCCTGTTTCATTTGATTCTACCACAAATAGAAGCTTTAACTGCAGCACGCACCACAGATTTATCACTATTGTAAGTGTTGACAGTTCTGCAATAGTTTTTTTTTCTCTGTATGTGTGTGTGTGTGTGTGCGTGCACGTGTGTGTGCGCGCGCGCGTTGGTGAACCCGACAATCTTTGAATCTTTGTAGGTCGATCGGCCTACACAGCAACACTGTGAACAATTTTTGCAAAACGAGCATTTTTTAGTGGTTGCTCGAACTGTTTTTCCTTTTAACGTGTGCAGAACCCTTATAGGGATCCCCCGCGAGTTCTTTTGACTTCACTCGTTTATACGGATGTAGCCGGTTAAGTGTGTGTTCAGATTGAAAAATTTTGTTTCTCAGTTGGTGTGTGTTGCGACCGCAGTGCCATCTGTGTGTGTGTTCCAAGCAGGAACTAGAGCAATCCAGCCTGACTGCAGCTGAGTTCGCCATTGTTGCCAATCAAGTATTTGTTGAAACGCTATAATAATAATAATAATAATAATAAAGCAGCTATAGCAGACGAATTATTCAATGTAAGAACTCGGATATGAATCACCCGAACGATCTTAACCAAGTTTTCAGCATAGATGAGGTTTGAGACCGTAAAGCTTTTCATTATTTCACTTTGACAGTAGAACTTCGAGAAGGGTAGGAGAGGGAGAGGTGTATATATAAAAATGAATAAAACTTAATAACTCTTGAACCATCCGACTGATCTCGATCAAATTTTCAACATAGATGAACTTCGGGGCTGAGATGACCTTTTTGTTTTAGCTTGACGGTGCAATGTAGGGGAGGGGAAGGGGATATATATGTATACAGGGTGTATCAGACCAACAGTCCCAGGCATTTTTCTCTACTCGTAGTTCACGTAGTCACTTCAAACAAAAAATTGAATCACCAAATCGTACGTGAAGAATCAAATGGTGATGCTTCCATATCCAGTGGCGTAACAAGAATATGTCTACGGGGATCAATTCCAAAATTTCACATGGAAAGTTGCATCATTTGCGATTTCTTTGGAAGGATTGTTGAAAAAGAAACAACTTTTACAGGAAACACCTTTCATTAAGTTCTTCGCTTTGTCATCTATGTCTGTTATTTGTTGTTGAATTGCTACTGTCAGATCACCCGTCACAGGCTTTTTCTTGGCTCGTATTGCACGTAGAAGCTACAAGCAAAATGACTAAATCGTATGTGATGAATCAAACTGTGATTCTTCTGTATGTAGTGGCGTAAAGGGAATACCTCCACGGCGGTCAACTAAAAGATTTTAAATTGAAAATTGTATCCATTTCGATTTCTTTAGAAGTATTATTGAAAAAGAAACAACTTTAAAAGAAAAAACTTTTCGTTAAATTTGACGGTTTGACATCTACGTTTATTATTCGTTGTTGAATTGGTACTTTCAGACTACCCGTTCCAAGTATTTCTCTACTAATAGTAGCTTCTTAACGGGCTACTTATGTAAACATTTCCCTGCACTAGATACTTCAAACAAAAAATTGAGTGACCAAATGGTATGTGAAGAACCAAATGGTGATGCTTCCATATCCAGTGGCGCAGAGGTAATACGTCTACGGGGTCAACTACAAAATTTTAAGTGGAAAGTTGTATCAGTCTCAATTTTGGATGTATTATTGAAAAAGAAATTACTTTCACAGGAAAGACTTTTCGTTAAATTTATGGTTTGGTACCTAAGTGTATTATTTGTTATAGAATTGGTACTATCAGAACAACCGTCCCAGGCATTTTTCTCTGCTCGTAGTGCACAAAAAACTTCAAACAAAAGATTGAATGATAAATTGGTATGTGATGAATCAAATGGTGATGATTTCATATCCAGTGGCGTACCGGTAATACCTCTACGGTGGTCAGTTGTAAAATTTCAAATTGAAAGTTGTATCAATTTCGATTTTTTTAAAAGTATTATTGAAAAAGGAACAACTTCTACAGGAAACAACGGTTAGATATCTCCGTATTATTTGTTGTTGAATTGGTACTATCAGACCAACCGTCCCAGGCATTTTAGTCTGCTCGTAGTGCACGTTGACACTTTAAAGACAAGGTTAAAAAAACCACATGTTATGTGATGAATCAAATGATGATTCTTTCATATCCAATGCCATATGGATACCTCTATGATGGATAGCTTTAAATTTCAGGTGGAAAGTTGCGTCAATTTACTTTCTTTGAAAGTAATACTGAAAAAGAAATAACTTTTACTCGAAACACTCTTCTTAAATTCCATGGTTTGGCATTTGTCTTATTTGTTGTTGAATTGCAAATACAGAACAACAATTTTAGTTGGCAACGACTCCAAAAGAACACCAGATAGCACATGTTCTATCAAATAGTACTGTTGTTGAAAACTCTTTACAAATTCAGTATCAAACGTTACGACATATCTTGTGCACATATCAATGAAAACAATATTACAGGAGAGTACATAGTTTAAATTTCGCGGTCGGAACTAATTTAAAATAGAAAAACAGAGAAAGAACTTTCTGGTTTTATGTAGAACTATGTATGAAACAAATTTGAATGTAAAGCCTCAACAATACAGCACAAAAAAAAAATAATAATAATAATAATAAAATAAAATAAAATAAAATAAAAAAAAAATAAAAAAAAAATCGAACTTACGAAATCCCTGTCACTCTTTTAGGCTTCTTAACGGATTACTTATGTAAACATGTTAATAGAAACCACTTTCCGTAACTCATTCTACAAATAATTTCTCAAGAATATTGTAAATGAACAAACTGAAAATAATAAATAAAATAAATTACGTCAACTTCCAGTTCTGAACATTCTCACCAAAATATCGTACTTGGACTGAAAAAACTGACAACAAATGTTCAAAGGATCGTCCAGCGTCTGCGATACATATGGGAATGCATACCAGGACATTGTTGACTCCAATTAAAACTTCATTTGCACTTAGCCCAGGCAGACATTAGGATCCTCTGAATCATGTCCTCCCTTACAGTAGGACATTCTTGGTAAACCAGCTCCTTGACACGTCTCCAAAATAGAAGAAAAATCGAGCGTAGTCAGGTCTGAAGAACGAGCTGGCCAGGAAACTGGGCCTCCTTTTCCGATCCTACTATTTGATAATAAACAAGCAACAGTTTGTTTGGCGACTCTTGCGAAATTAGCACGGCAACCGTCTAGTTGTAGCCACATGTTTCACGACTTGCTAGTGGGACGTCTTTCAAGAGCTCACAAAGAACATCTGACAAAAAAATTTACGTACCCTACCCCTGTTAAACTAGCTTCGAAGAAATAGGGACCAACATTTTGGCCTTCCGCTATACCACACTAGACATTTAGACTTCAGATATGTCGATTATCAACTTCACGTACCCCATGAGGATTCTTGCTGGATCGGTTGTGAGCGTTGATATTTCCATTACTCTTGAAGGTCGCCTCATCCGTCCACAGAATGTTCTGCTGAAAACGGGTTCCTGGCGCTCATCTACTGACAAAACTCCAGACGGTTATGGAAATCTTGTTCTCGGAATTACTAATGCAGTTGAAAATGGTAAGGATGAAAAGCGTTATTGTGCAGAATCTTCATGTGGCTCATAGCAGCGTCCCTGGTTAATCGTCTTGTCGAAATTCGGGGATCCACATGGACTGCAGCAAGGATGTCGGGTGACTGTTTATCCTGAATACGACGTCTGATCTGCTAACCTTTGCTGCATTGAGGATGGACGTGTGTAATCCTCTTCACACGAAGTGCCAAGCGACGAAATATTTTTCTCGACTGCCGAACACGATCGGGAAACCGTTTACTATATAGTGCGCTGCCACGTGATAATTCTGCCGACTTTCACGCAATGCTATTAATATATCAAAAGTTTGATATTGGAAAACATCTTATTGGTACCCTCAAGAGTACTCAATAATAGGGAATAGGAGCTGAAATCAACAAACATTCAACTGTTTATCTCTTACTTACAATCAACAAATACTAAACTGTTTTATATCGGAAATTTTTCCATTTTTCTTTTCTCAATGGCACCAGTTAATGAGTTTTTGAGTTTTACGTTCCACGCTTATGCCAGCTAGGCTGAAGGAGGGCACCAGTTAAAACTATCATATAAATGTTTCTCCTTTTTTCTCTTTTTACAGTTTCTGTTTTCTTGTTGACCCCTTCTTCACCTGTGTCTCATTCTTTGGTTCAGGTGTAGTTTTGACGCACTACATTCTGGAAGATTTACAGGTAAAATTGAACACTTTGCATAAAAACATTTTTATAAGGAACACGTTTCTGCAGGTCACAGAATTAAATGCAAAGAAACACAATTGTAATTTAGGTTTACAAGTCTAGAATTACTAGTTCAAAATCATTACAAGTGCTTTATGACGGATATAATACGTGGGAGCATATGAAGGATGACACTATTAGATGTTATTTTTTGCCGGCAGCATATTTCTGCATAGTGTACAGAGCCTGTACTTTATGTTTACACGTGAAGCGTTACTAATACGAAAGCATGAGAAGTGCTATTGAAACTCGTATTGCCAAAACACATTTCTTTCCACTAGCCTCGCTTGCACATACAATCTCTATCGCTGATGCTTCCTGCTCCCTTCGGATGCACTCCAGCGATAGTGCGCGGCCTCACCAGATTGACCTGTCCTGATTCAAGTGGATAGTATTCGTGCTTTTTAGAGGCCATCTGGCATAGGCTGGTTTGTGTTTCTGCACTGTAGTATTTATGTTAAACATCCGAAAACCATATTTATAGACAAATAGTGAAAGAATTTTAATTTTTCAATAATTACGTCATCTGGTCCTCTTGAATCTTATCCATACCAAGTGGGAGATTTTCATGTCGGCCAGGGGAAGCCTTTTAGTGGACAATAAGAAGGAAATTAGTGAAAGAATTATAATATTTCAACAGTTGTTTATAGTGGTGCACCAACCTGTACACCTTAGTTTTCTTCCTGATTCCCTTCTTCACCTGTGTCTTAACCATTTGCTTTAATTCTTCCGACTTCCTTTCACCATTCCTTCTTTTTGTACCTTTTTCCTTCAATTCAACATTTCTTTCTCTCTTTTTTCCTTGACTAATTTTTCTATCTTTTCACCTTCTCTTTTATCTTTACACGCCTTTATAATTCTACTGTCTCTTTTTCTGTGTTGTTTTACTTCTGTTTCTTTCTTTATTTTCTACGCTCATATGATTATCATATTTCCTTTGAACTTCTATTATTTCTATTCTGTCCTTTTCTTCTATTGTTCACTTCGTAGGTATTCCCTGACTTATATTAAGATTTTCCGTTTCTTCACCGGGTGTCTATGTGGCGTCTACAGATCTCATTCCTCTGGTATCGATTTTCGTGTTCAAGCTTCTCGTGTTTTACCTCTGAATTTTGTTTTATTAACTGAAGTTCGTTTTACTAACTGTTTTACTAGTTCGTGTGCTGAAGTTACTCTTCTTTTAAGTTGCGTCTTACACGATGAAGGTTTTAGCATCTCACTCTCTCCAGCTCTTCTGCTTAGTGACGCTAAACGTTTTTGCTATTTTCGGGCAATGACGATAAGTATTCATTAATGGAGAGCTCTTTACTAGTTAATGGACGAGAAGATTCTGCTTCCTCGGTCTTATGTAGAGAACGTGGATCCGCTGCAGATGACGAACAAGAAGTATCTCCCTTTCCCTCAACCACTAGCAAGATGGAAATTTCTGGGTCTTCATAGGTAGGCTTAGTGTAACGTCTTGCATCACGAGTCACGTTTATAGACAGATAGTCGGTATCTGTAAATATCTGAGGGTTCAGTGAATATATTCCGGTGCACGCAAATTCATTGAGAGCAATGTCCACGCGATACATCTTTCGGTATGCCTCTGAAACAAGTTTACAACCTAGGTTAGTTTGAGATAAATAACTGCTCGCTTATTCTCAGATCAATATTATAATTGCATCGTCTTTAGTAAAACCTTGCGGCTTGGCTGTAATGCTTTTGCCTCCATTGAAGTCGATGATGATATCAAACTGCTTAGCTGATTATCATGCTGCAATATTTTGCTTGGTAGGATCTAATAAAATTCTGAGAAACCCTTCACCGTGTTAATTAAAAAAAAAATTCTTAAAATATTTACTGTTCTTGTAAATAATACAAAATTTGTAAGATATTTTCCAATCTGGACTTAAAACATCAGCACACGAAAAGTGATTTCCGATCAAAAGATAAAATCTTCTATCCCACAGCGGTTTACGATAGTGACTTAAAAGATATTTCCCTTACTCAACGTAGTTTCAGGAGATATTATAGTTATGGATTACCTCTTTGCTTATTGCAGCCTCCAGGGTAGGTAGTTATAGAAACACTTGATTCCTCATTGCGGCTTGAGGGGTTGGATTTAAGGAAATCTAAGTAACACAAGGTATCAGTATATAATTTAGGAAGGTTAGGGATCAGCAATGGAACTGATGCTTGGTTCTACTTGAGGTACTCTTTTATGGATATCCTCTGAAAGAAAGTACCGTGAGAAGAGACCCGGCCATCTTCGATTTCCTTCGAAACCAACTTCGTGTCTTCCTGTCATCCTCCTTCCATCATCTGCTGGTGATTATGTTTAGACACAATAACACGTGCTAGTGAATGAAGCATGTTTTATAGTAGTTGCATACACGTAAGGGTACACAACTTTACATCACACTCACCTTGAAAAGATTAATCCAAAAGATTGTTTTTTGAAAAGCAAAATAATTGCACTAGAAACATTTCTTGAAAAGATTCTATTTTCATAGCAAAATCCTTGATATGTGCCCTTATGTACGAACAAGCCAATAAAACTTTTAAAATTCTCTTTGTGACAGGATCTTGATAACCCTATTTTTTCCCTATTGATGGAGAGATGTTAGTAGAATTGCCTGATACTAAATATTGGCGGACATTCAGATCTGAGCAAAATATGTTTGTCTTCTTATGTGAAGCAAGAAAATTCCGTATTTTGAAATAAGAATTTCAGAAAGCTATTGTTGAAAAGAATAGCTTCCCAGCACAATGTTTTCGGAAAATGATGCTATCCTATTCGTTAATCCGTTCAAAATCAGCAATTAAGAGAGCTTGCGCACTAATTTTGTGACCCATCACGCATATGAAAAATTCGTAAAGTTTTCATGTATGACTGACCTTGAAGGTCATGTGTCGACCGCTTTTTGGAAGGAGCAAGATTTGGTGGTAGCTCTACGAGAGATCTAAGATCGTTATACTGTTTTTGCCTTTCAAAGTGTTTAACGTATTCTCAGCGGACTGGAATGGCATCGACAGGTATTCAATGCACGCTGTAAATGCGAAACAATTCTAAACTCGTTCGTATTTGGCTTCTTGACAATAATCTGTGGCGAGGCGAAGCTTTTATAGTCTGTGGATAGTATAATTATAGCATTAATGAGTTTCTCTCTGTCCGCTTGATTTCGAACATACTACATAGGAACAAGGAGATTTGTCATGGATTCTTGTTTCGCGAATGTATCCCTTAAAATGTCCAGTCCCGTCCGGAGTGTATGGAAAAACACTTCTATACTTGTATAATAACTCGTGAATGTCCTATTTCTGCGACTAGTCTAAATTAGGATTAATATGAAAAAGATTAATTTTGAAAAATTTTTGTGCATACTTCAACCGCTGATCAACCTACTCTTTTGTTGTACAATTCAATTTTCTCCTATAGAGGTCGCTACTATTGTTGCAGAATAGTCCAGATATGCCTGAAGATACACCACAGCTGTATTCTTTCTTAAAGTTACAAAATAGCTATCTGGATTGAAAATTAACAATTATATTTTCTTGTTTCTAACCTTTGCTCAATAGTTTGTAGTTTGTATTTGTCAAGGATGTAGTGAAGAAACGATACGAACAAAGATGCAAACTAATCCATCTGTCTTTGCTATCACTGGAGTAAATGTGTGGACAAGTGGAAGTAACTTAGTGCGCTTGTCGATGTTTTCCTTTTTCTCTTCCAGTAATGTTGGCTTCTTATAATTTATTCAGAGATAAGATCCTTTTTTAAATCGATTATAACATGGAGGCCGCGGTGGCTCAGTGGTAGAGCGTTCACCTCTGGTGCATGTAGTGCCTGGTTCGATTCCAGCTCGCGCCAAGTTAATTTTGTGGTGGGCAAATACCGTGTGCGTGGGTTACCTCGGGACTCTCCCGTTTCCTCCCATTTTCTTCATTTCACCACTTCATTTATCATCATCACTGTCTCCTTTACCCTACCCGGCATAAGCGTGTTACGTAAAACTTAGATTTCATTTCATTTCATTTCGATTGTAACATATAAGGGTTTAAGCAAAATGACTTGAATACATTATTTCTTCCTTACACGAAAGTAATGAGAGAATGCTGTTAGCCCAACATGAATGCTATAAATGCTATGTACTGCAAGTTAATAATTTTATTTGATAAACCTTTAACGGCTATTTTATGTGGTATTAACTGAACACCAGGAAATTTTCGAAAGGCTGGATCCGGTGTCCACTAGAACTGTTTATCTGCCTAATTTACTGATTATTTATAAGTTTTAAGTTGAATTGAGTTGATCTTGATTTTAACGTCCCGTTCAGCAACGAGGCTATATGAGACGTGAATATTTATACGTTTTGTTCTATTATTAGAACTGCCTGAGTTTTGACAACTGGGCTCCTTTACAAGGGAAATTCCTACTCGTTTTTTGGACGTCTAAAGCATGTAGAAGCACCGTGCCCACGCTTTCGGCATATTGCGCACGCCAGTATTTGATCTTCTCTTGGTGGACTTTGTTTGGCGGCTTTGTAGTATTGCTTGTTCTCCTCTATACATGATGCAGTTGTGATAGTTTCTATTTCGTCGCCTATTCCCTTGATTCCTGTTTCTATTTTCGTAACGTAAATTAGTCTGTGCAGTCTGAGAGCTTTCATTTTATTGGCCACTGAAGACAAATCGTTTCAAACAGAAGTTTCCTGCTGGTGTAAAGATTCTACAATTTGTGATGTTCTTTCTCCAGTTGTAGTAGAGATATTGAATGACGTAGTGGAGGAGCCGAACGATTATATTAAGAACTAGGATTTTGTCTAGGCACTGCTGCATGACATTAACTTTATCCTGAATGATTTACGAGAACGAGGAAATACGTTTATGTATATACAACTGCAGTGCGAGGATAAGTTCCCGAATTGACTTGTTTGCAACGCAGAAACAAAAACAGTGCCCCGAGCGAATATGTCTTTTAAGTGGCTAGTGCAAATTTCAGTAGTCGAGCAGTATCAGTGCTACACGTTATGCATTACTATCATGATTATATTATTATTATTATTATTATTATTATTATTATTATATTATGGGAAAGAATGTTGTAATTAAGTTTTGTTTTCTGAAGTTGGGAAAGTAAACTACAAAAACCCATACGTATAATACTTATATAAAGCATTGTGTATCATTTGAGTTTCGCAATACTTTCGTAAGGACAGTGACTCTTTGAAGAACGAGGGCAAGACAAAACAGATCAATGGTGCACATGTAGAAGCCACGATCAAGTTTTGTTCATTACTAATTTTGAATTCCAATAGTCTCATTCTTCTCACATTTTCTCTCATTAAATTAACAGTTGAATTTTCTGGGAGCAAATATACGATTTTCATGGAGAGATGAAAGTAGAAAAAATACTGTAAGGGTACTGTAAAGATGTTAAAACTTACGGATAAAAAATTATAAAAGGTGAAGGCACACGATTACTGCTACCATTCGCATTAAAATGGACAACATTGCATATAAGCGTAAGCTGTGGTTTGTTTCATAGGTATCACAATTAAAAGTGTGAAACAGATAAATTGATTCTATTTAACAAAAAGTATTACAATATCCCAGAGAAACATAAATTTTAACAGTAATGCAAAATTAGGTCGTTCAATAGTAAATTAGTCTCTCTATTTGTGTATTGTTGCTAAGTGTTGACGGAAGTATCATAATAGCGTACCAACGTTTTAAAATGATCCCTCCCTTGTCAATTTTAAACTTATAGCTTTCTTCCTTTTATTAGTATATTCTATCATGTTTTGCAATATTATTCCCGTTTAGTACTTGATTTTCGACGATACGACAAAAATATTAAGTTCGATGACAAAAATATTAGTTGCATACACTGTTGCATAAATGAGAGTTGCAACGGTGTCCCTCATTTCAGTGTTTCTCCAAAACGCGAATAATATTGTCCTCCCTCTGGCCTAATAGCTGGCGTGTGACTCTTTGGTCACATGGTCTCATGGAAACAATAAATCTAAACTATTACGGCGGTTCGGATTCCACCGAACTATAAGTCTTCGACTCATACAGCCTTGGTGCTGAAAAGAAACGCCAACTTTTAACGAACGAACGAACCAAAACTAACAAACTAACAGATATAACCGTATTTTAATCTCTCTATTCTATTTCAAAATTAAATTGAATCTTACAGTTTAATGTCCCACGATTATGCCTTTTAGGTTAACGGATGCTATGCTTAAGGCAAGTGGAAGAATTAGTAGAATGTGAATGTCTGAAGAAATAGGAATACTCCGAGAAAACTCATGGAAACGATGTTGTCCGCCGTAAAATAACTTGGTCGGAGATTGAACGAATGCGCTATTCCATTTGAAATGAAATAAAATTTTTAGTTTTACGTCCCTTTATGTTTGTGCCTTATAGGTTAAAATAGGTGGATGATTGATGAGACTGAATGATTATGATATAATTGGTCGAAGCAAAATATGGGAGAAAGCTTGAGAACCCAAGAAAGCCAATGGAACCGATCCATGTGTTTCATTTGCTACAAAGTTAACTAGTGTTTAAAGAAGTTGCTCAAATCACGTTGCTCACATTTACTCACTGAATCGCAGCACACACATTTTACACACAATATTCTTGTTTGTTAGTTTTCGTTTGTTAAAATTACTCGTTTTGCAAATGCCCAGTTGGTTCGGGTGCTCACTTCTACCCGTCAAGTCAAGGTCGAAATATTGCATACTGATGCATCTGGGAACGTAGCTCTATCGCGGAAGAAACTATTGGAAACTTGTGGAAATAAGCTTCAACATTAAATTAATTATGAATGCATACTTGGTATTCCTATGGCCAAGCTCGCATGCGTCTTTTGTAGGGTGCACAAACAGGTAGGTAGGTAGGTAGGTGTGTGTGTGTGTGTGTTCCCGTATTCCTATCCTTGTTGGTACCTGCATATGGTTTAACACCTTATCAGTTGGGACCGGAAAAATTGTTGGGACATTTAACGGTGCCAACAATTTTTAAGCCTACAGGGGCTTCGTGGCGACCCCTGGGCCTCCTGGCCGAATTTCGGGAAGGTCCCAATAATTATAGAAAAATGTGAGAATTTGTGTAAACCGTGTGTATGCTCTGCCGAATTAGCTGCCTCCTGGTGGCCTCACACTTTAAATAAGAAACGGTGTGTAAATATCACGCATACCGCATCTATTGGCACTGCCCTGCTAACGGGATGGAGAAACGTAAGGGGAGGGGAAAGAGGAGGTGAGTCGTGCGGGGGAATAAACATACAAGTAAATTTACAGTGTTTGTTGGTACCGATGCAACTTTGAAATTTTCGTTTGCGCAGTCGCGTCGACTCACAGTAGCCTACCTGTCACATGACAGTTAAAGAGCAGAAGGTAGGTTGAAATCAGAGGAGGCATTGATTAAAATTGGAGAAACGTATATGCATATATTTACAACTCGTACTTTCAGAAACGATGGGAACAGAAACAAAGACTGTGATAAATGAATGGAAGAGAGGCTAGCGTAAAACATATACACAGAGCGTGATCTTATCGGGACACAATTATTGTTTCTATCTACACACGTAGTTCGATTTTTTCTTGCTCCATGTAAGAAGGTCTGGGACCAGTGTCTGAAGCGAAAGCTAATTTATTTGAACAACAGCAAAAACAAATGTATCCTAAGGGGTACCCTAGAATGGTCTAAGATTGAAGACTTACAAGCACATTTGCAGAGCACAGATTCATACATATCTACATACTATATGTGCCAACTTTCACACTATTTAATTCCTTCTTTTGTAAAACACAACTCATTAGTTTAATAATAATAATAAACTAAATATTTATTTTAATCTTTAACAAATGAAGAAGAACAACCGTAGTTTAAAGATATGTCGCATACAGATTTATTAAATTAATTCAAACATATGGAGTAGGAAACAGGTAAGATGTCTGGGTTGGCAAAGGATAGGCAGCGACCGAGCCCTTGATTGTTGGTGGGGTGATAGGGCTAACTACGTATTCTGTGAATAGTAGTGTGCCTGTATCGAGCAAGCAGTCATAAAATAAAATAAATTAACTAATTTCCAAAGTGGCCAAATTATTAAAGCTCGGATATGTGGTGTTAGCGTGGTGAAAGTGGTAAGTTTGCTGTTTCGCGAGTAACATTAGAGGTGACGGTCAAAGTGATGAAATTCTACAAAATTTACGGGGAAACCACATACTCGAGGAGGAAGAGTAATTAAAAGGAAATCCTCGGTGACAGGTCCCACCGTACAGCTGTGCGATATTACGATATATCGATTGGTAGATATTTTTAAGTATCGAAAACTTTTAAGATCGATGTTTTTAATATTTTAATATTTTTCAATATTTCGGTATTTTTTAGTATTACGATATTACGGTTCTTCGATACTTTTAATGCTTTAATATGTCCATGTTTCACAATATTTCGATATTTTCTATTTAACCTCTTCAATCCCAGTTCATTATCTGCAATCCTACATATTTATATATTTGTGTATCTGTATCGTACGAAAAGCAAATTTGTATATTTTCAAATTGGAGTGTTATAAAAGATAGAAATGACGTTTTGTAAGAAGACAGTACCTAAGTATATTTATTTTAATAACCCGAACCTGCATAATCGAAAAAATAAAGAAAACCGGTGAATTTCAGTATATTTGTTATCTAGTGCACTATGTATTTTAGTTGTTCAACTATCAAAATACGAGCACAATATGTTAAAGGCGGCTTGTAAGGTAAATTAGGACAGTAAAAAATAAAGTGATATTGTGTAAAACAAACAGATGTGATACTTTCTCGTGTTCTGACTGCCGATAACAAAATAGGAACAGTAACATTTCTTCTCTCAGTGTGATGCGACAAACCTTTTAAGTTTTACGGACATGACTTCCCTCCGGCGCCGAGTCTGGTGTTGAAATTGTAATATTTATTATTATTATGTCCCTTCTTTCTTCTGTATTTCATATCTGTTTTATTTTACATGCAAATCATCAGGACTGTTTCTATTTTCTCAATACACAAAAACATCTTTCACTTAGCGCACTTGAAACTTTTTTATTTCGAACACCCAACCTTAGTCCATCTTTAGTAGTTTTTTGTCTTCAGCTTCCTTTCTTTATATATCTGCATCACATTTATCCGTTTCTTCAGATCCTTACGCAAGAGTTGTTGGTTGATTCAGGGCTTAGCATCCTATACAGCACCGAGACTATAGGAAACATGAAATGCAGCTTAACGCGGGATTCTAACCACATGAGGTCCCACTAGAAATCGAACCCGGGTTTCACGCACTTAAGGCGCGCATGCTAACTATGTAACCACTAGGGAATATGAAAGCGGAAGTTTAGTAAGTCTCTCTAAGAGTATCCAAAATTAAAATTCTATTTTCTGTGGACTATCAACAAATTCACTAAATACACTTTTACCCAATGCCCATATACCTAACGTACCAATATTTGTTCTTCCAGATTTACAAATGCTAAACTATTTAACAGTCACACCTGGAGTTGGAAACACGTCATATATTTGGGTCATCAAAGATTACGCGGCCACCAGAGATCTGAGACGATGATACTGGCGTGTTACGGCCAACTCCATACTACGTGAGGGGTACTAGAACGTGAATGGACAGTGAGCTGAGCAGTGTTAGTGTAAAATGAGAGTTCTATTTACTTTTCAAGGAGGAAAAATTGTTTCTCCGTCAAGTTCTGCAAGCGCGACCAAACTTACAGGTCTGTTAGGTGTGCCGCAAAGGACAGTGTCCAAAATGATTACAACTTTTAAAATTGACGGCAAATCCTCATCCTTGACGTGAAACAGTTCATGGAACAATACCGCCGTTGACAGATCTCGCTAAGCCTTGTCACTCTGAATCATTGTATGACTGCGGAGCAAATAATGGAGAAACAAATAGCACCTTCCTCAACCGGCGTCGACAATCAGTCTACCAAGCTACATGACATGAATATGACCTGACATGGATGGCCTTCATAATGGACCATGACGCTTTGGCACAATGTCAACAGTAAAACATGTCGACGGTTCTTTGTCGTTGTAGGCTCAAATATCCTGTTTTCAGTAGATTCTGTGCTGACGGATACCGGTTGTGCCAGTGCAGGTGATCATGTCATTTTTGGGAATCAGGTATTTTATGGTCAATTGTCTCCGTTATGAAACAGAAGAACACCACGAAAGCCCACTGAATACAAAGAAGTTTTTTCGCACCTGAGGTATGGATAGGTAATGCAAAAGCTCACCCCACCTAGCATCCTGCAGACAGAGCAAAGACATTAACACGCTGTTACAAATCTTCACACGAAAAAATAACAGGAGAACGAGTAATTTCCTAGAGAACTTGTACCAAAATTGTAAACCAAGTATTCCAACTCCGACTATCAACGAAGGTCATGATTCTTGAAACTGTTCACAGCTGAGAAATTTAGAAACGAAAAAAATGTTATTTTATAGAAAGAACTCGACTAAAGAAAAGATAGCAACCGTCTAATTAACGTTTGAGGAGTCCAGGGGGAAATGCGGGATGTCCATTTTGGGCGAAATTTCGATTTTCATGCCATCTTGTTGAGCACGATGTGAGTTTCATTCAATATATCGAAAAGGGGGAAAAGGTTTACAGTTAGCCTGCTATAGCAGTTTAAAAGTCCTTTTAAAATGGAAGGAGGTATCGTCATCACTTACAGTGGAAGAAAGGGAAATTCATTTTACTCTTATTTTTCTGTCTCTCTTGTCGATAACGTTCAACTGTATTTATGTTCCAGTGTTGACTGATCATACAGCTAAATGTAACTTCAACAATCTATTTCTTTAAAAAAAAAAAAAAAAATAGTAAGATAAATCATCTCCCAACATCCATAATCTTGAGCTTTTCTGTTACTCTTGCAGTAGTCAAAATAAGGATTATACTTTATTCCGATGCCTTCATTGCATTGCACATTAAAGGCAGGGGTTCATTTTCTTTCAAGTATCATTCCCAGTTCGTGTCATTCCTACCTTGAACGTGATAACATGAGACTGGTGAACATAAAATCAAGAGACCAAATACCAGAGGATTGGAATAATGTAATCAAAGGCAGCAGAGTGAAACGTACACCATATAAAGAAAGTGAATTTACAGTTTTATAATTCGAGATTGGATATCATTCTTACAACCACTGTACTTGGGAAAATGGTCATTCCGCTCTAGGCCAATCATGAGCTTCGAGTAGAGAAAAGTCACCCATGTTTTGTGATACCTAGGGAGACTAATAATGGACTTTGGTTTTCTTCTGTGATTCACCTACTATTAACAAATGGCCCACCACAACCAGATTTATTGGAGGCAGAATCCTTTAATCCATAAACGACTCGCGTCGGAAAGCTGGACGCTTATACCATAAATTGTATTAATGTTGAAATATAGTACAATAACACTGCACGTGAGACCCGGGTTCTATCCCCGGTGGGAGCTCATGTGGATCGGATTCCACGTTAATCAGTAGGTCCACGTCTCATATAGCCTAGCTGCTGAAAGGGACGCTAAACCGAAATTCAACTCAACAACTCAATAACACTGCAATAATGCGCAAAGGACCGCATATACATTACTATGAAATAAGAAGAAAAATCGAATGAAAAGAAGGCCAGGATTGTAAAAATCATATTACGCATCCGTGTCAATTATCTGTCATGGGCATGCGTGCAATACAGGTATATCCAATGAATTATTATTAAATGAGTTAAAGTATATAACTATTGTTCCAGAACCCGATTTTTAAAATTCTAATGTCGTCAAACTTGCTTAAGCAACTGCACCTTTCCGTAAGCAATGTCAAATAGTCGTTTATAAGGCGTTGACTCTCAGGTCAACGAAGTTAATGAAACTTTGTACCCCACTTCCTCTCCTTGTTTCACTCTCTCATACTTGATATTGGTTAGAGGATAAAAGTGCATTTCCAAGATTTTCGTTGTACATTAAGGAACTGGGTTAAATCGGTTCAGAACAGTTTGAATAGGATTCTATGACCAACACCATAATTATTGTTGGGATTTACAAGATAGTTTCTTCTTTCTTAAAGGGAACTTGGCTATCTAGGAAGAAAAATGGTAGGATCTGTATGCTTTGAATGTCTTATGCAGCGTATATGCTTTAGCCTTCTATACGAAACTCCAAAAGAAGTAATTAGCGGAGTAAAGGAGAATAAAGATGTAATATTTTAAATAATATTACTTATAATTTGAAAAACAATTGACTCTTTTTTTAGTTATTTTGCCTGCAATACACCCGTAATATTTTTACTAATATTACTCATAATTTGAAAAACAATTGCCTCTTTTTTCCGTTATTTTGCCTGCAATAGACCCGTTTTTTCCCCAGTATATACCAACCTCATGTCAGTTTTCTTGTATTCTTCTACTTACAATAATATACATTGAACATATGATTTTGTAAGCTAGTTTCCAATATAATAAAGAACTTGTAAACCAAATCTGAAGCATTTTCCACGACTAGTTTTCGAAATAAAATGTTTTGAACTTTAAAAATAGTTTCCTGAAAAAATTGTAGAAATGGAGATACCCTTTTCCCCTGGACTCATTATTTATGACAATTTAAGAAGGGACTACTCGGTAGCCTTATACAAGCTCATGAAAACGATAAGCATACCTGCGACATGCAGGCATTCGACCTATGTTTGCGCCATGAGAGACGGCAAAGCCATTCTACAAGAAATACTGTCAGTCTTCGTATGGTGGTGCTCTAAAGCTACTTGTAGGTAGCACTTATACGTAATAGTAGCGTTGATTAATTTAGTTTATTCAGTAATATGAGTAATGTTTTTCGAACCCACGTTTTCTGCATCGAAGACTAACGACAGTGATTTAGCTACAAGGGAACTAAAGAAGGAAATTAAAATTATCCACAATTTGTGTGTTGGAAAAAATCCGACCGTAGCTATGCAAAACGTAAAACCAAAGAGCCCATTGGGAATGAAACGAAATATTTCACTTTTATGTGCCAGTTATGCCGGCTAGGCTCAAGGAGACAGTAATGGTTATGAAATGGTGTAATGAAGAAAATGGGTGGAAACTGAGGAACCCCCAGAAAACCCACGCACACGGTGTTTGTCCACCACAAAGTTTATTTGGCGTAATCAAACCAGGGATCCCACTCTCCGGAGCCCATAGGGAATAATAGAGAAGAAATGAACGTAACTGGAGACAAAAATACGCCATCACTGCTGAACAAATTGTATTGTGACAGAGGCAGTAGTACATGGGAGAGGAAAAGGGATAAATACTACAATTTATGATGGTATTAAAGCTGACAATTCGCATATGAGGACGATAAAATTGCTGAGAATCGCAACGATAAAAATTCGCTTCAAGTGGTCTACTTGTGATGGCAGAGCTATAATGAATTATATAATACTGTAGTAGAGACAACAACTGTATTTCGTTTATTAATCCAATGTTCTCGGGATTGCTGCCAGAGTGAATGTTGCTGTGAGAGAGCACAGCAACACTCACTCTGGCAGCAATCCCGAGAACATTGGATTAATAGTAGACGCCAGCAAAGCTTCAAGATTATATTAAATGTATTTCGTGTCGCAATGTGAACACGGAACACTTTGAAACTATGAACATTCAATATTAAAACTAGTTGCAGGAGATATATAGCTTTCGATTACAATAGAAGAATAAGATTAAAGATTACATGTTCTTCGGACGCTGAATACACAACAAAAAAGTTCTATGTATTATCGTATTTGCTCTATGGAGATCAACAATGAAATCGGAAGTGGTATTCGGTTTTACTAGTTTCGCCTTTAGTGCCGAAGTAAGAGTGAAGAAAAATATATACTTGGGACGATGAATCGAATACAAAAAATAGATATTCGCTATCTATTTCCATTTTTGCTGTATAGAGATTAACGTTAAAACCAGAAATTGTCTACTTTGACCACTTCTTAATTAAATTGGTCAAAGACTCAATGGATCCTTGGGACCTTGAATCGATCACAGAAAACCGATTCTCATACATAACTTTCAGTTTTATCTCAATGCAGATCAATACTGACACTAGCAGCAGTAGTAATTTATTTAATATTTCCGCTTTAATAGAGAGAGAGTGAAGATGGTATATTTTCTTGAGATGCTCAATTAATTCTAGAAAACCGCTTGTCGCTGTTACTGCGTTCTTTCTATGGTAATCAGTGTTGAATCCGTAAAATGTTTATTTCCACTGCTTCCGGTTTTAGAAAAGCGTTAACGGAGAAAATGGGAGCTATTCTTGGAATGGCGAATCAATTCTAGAAAACCGCTTCTTGATATACCTTTCAGTTTCCTTCCTGTACGGAGATTGATATTGAAACGTTAACTATAGCTCTTTTCAAATGTCAAGTTAAATACCTTTGAGAAGGTTTCCTGCTCCTTCAATAGCAGTGAAGCGACGTTGTCATCATTGTGGGGCAGATGACAGACAGTATATAGACACACGGAATTTCGTACTACTATGATTTTTGTCAATATCTGTCGCAGTACCTAGAAATATCACGTATCATTGGCTACCGCTCTAGTAGGTTTTCATGTGAAAAAAGGTATAGTAATAATTTCTGGTTTTAGCAGACAAATGACAGATATATTTCCTTAACACGCTCAATCCATTCAAAAAAAAAAAAAAAAAAATCGTTATATATTGAAGCTTTTATTCTATGGCAATTAATCTTGAAACCGGATAAGGTTGTCTTCTACCACTTCCAGTTTCAATAGAGACTTATCAGAGCCGATTGAATCTATTCTTCAGCAGCATAATAGATTCCAGAAATCGCATTTTCTATATCTTACTTTCGCTCTCTCTCTCTCTCCCTCCCTCTGTGTAGATCAATATTGAAACCGAAAACAGTAATAAAATATTACAATTTCGAATTATACTAAAGAAATACAGATTCTTTTTTTGAGACACTGAATCGATTTCTGGAAACTATTTGTCAATATCTAGTACAGTTTTTGTTATGCTTAATTTCTACCATTTCTGTTTGAACAGCATATTAACGGAGTAAAAAGAAACATATCTTGGGACGCTAAATCGATTAAAAACTGGTTTTTGATATATCTTACCGTTTTTTCTATGGATATCAATACTTCAACCGGAAGTAGCATTAAATTTATAATACTTTCGGTTTTAATACCATATGGATGAAGATTCTAAAATCTTTCAAAAATTGAATTGATTCCCGAAAACAACATGTTCTCCAGCTCTTTTCAAGTGAGAAGTTACATGAGTGGTAGCCAATGATACGAGATGTTTCCAGGTAGCTCATCTGGCATTGACAATAATCATAGTATAGTATCTTGAAAATATTTTTGATTGTTACTGTGTTAATTTTAAGGCGATCAATGTTGACACTGCATAAGGTTAACTTTTACCACTTAGGACTTCAATAGTGGATTAACGGAGGATAAGATGGTGCCTATTTTTGAGACGCTGAATCGATTTTCGAAAACAACTTCTCGATATATCTCACCAGTTTTGCTCTAATCTCCGTCGACAAATGGAAGGACGGGTATGGCCGTTTTGTAAAACTTCCGATATTTATGTATAACATAGTTTGGAAGACTAAAAATTGAAACTCATTAGCTTTTAATTCAAATATCCATCCAATTGCCTTACCATTTCAACATAACTTTAGTTAAGTCTACAAGTATTATAATGCTAACTTTAGTTAAGTCTACAAGCATTATAATGCTTTTATTGTACCCATCAATTATAACATTCAAGAGACGCCCATGCTTATATGGAGTTATTCTGTGCTCATCCGGTAACGTTTTGTCTTCTATGAGGAGTTATTCTTTTACTTTGTACATTTCTCGATTGAGCAGCCTAGAGCTTCAGCAGTACCCGTGTCACGACGTTTCCTCATTTTAGTGTTTACAGGAATGTTTCCCTTTATCATAAAATGTTAGGCCATTACGAAGCATTGGATTCAATTATTTTCAAACAAAAGAATACCTAGGAAAAATGTATTTAAAAATTTTGTTGATCATTTCAGTTTGATAAAGTTTCAGTTGTCTTTTTATCATAACTTAATCAACTAAGGTATCAGCAGATTTAGCTTCGTACAGTATTCTATATCACTATATCCAGGGATGTAGCCAGCAAGTTTATGAAGGAGGGGCCCGTCGTTTTTGAGGGGGGGCCAGCTACAATGTACAAAGCACAAAAGAATGTGTTGCTGCTAGAGTTTTTGAGGCCTGAAAAAAAAAAAAAAGGAAAATTTTGGTTTCCTTCTGGAAAACTAAAAACACTATTTTAGCTTATTATTATTATTATTATTATTATTATTATTTCTCCATAAATTATATTCAAGGTATTTTTTATTATGCTTAAGAAAGAACTACTGCCCGGGACCAGACGCTATACTTTTGTGCATAACTATAAAGGTAACCAAGAAAGTTCTGTTCCTTTTCGTGGAGGTCTGTGTTCAATTGGACCTCACATCGTAAGTTAAATGCGAGTGGAGATAAGGCAAAGTTCAGTTGTTAGTGTGGGTATATCTAACTTACTACCTGGTTGTGGCAATTCAGATACACCGTGAACTTGCGTAAGGAGAGCGGAAACATGGGACATCCACAGAGCGTCATAAGGGCATATATGCTGAACAAGTTCAAATACAGGTCAAACGCCACTGCAGCGGGACAGAAGATATGCCAGGCCTGTGGTGAGGGTATCGTGACGCCGCGGACAGTGCAGCAATGGTTTAACAAGTTTAAGGACGATGACGAAATTCGAAAACACCACGTGCCGGAAGACCAACACATGTACAAAATAAAGATTTTCAAACAGCAATTGAGGCGAACAGTGGCCAGACACGTGAGGAACTGGGACCACAATTCAGTGTGAGTGGAGAAACCATTCGGCAGCATCTCCATTAATTTGGGAAGCACTACAAGTTGGGTCGATGGGTCCAACATGTTTTGACTTCGGACCAGAAGGCAACGCGGCAGTCGCCTGTGTTTATTTACTATTTTGGAGCATTTCTGGACAGGCTTGACATGTGACATGTGTTGACATGTGTCCTCCTATACAAAGCTCCACGGCGCCGTCATCATTGGTTAGCATCCCATGAACCGATTTCAAAACAGCCGAAACCAGCACTGCACCAGAAGAAGGTCCTGTGTGTTTGGTGCATCGTGCATCGGGAACTTCTAGCAGCTGGTCAGAGTATCAATGCAACTGTGTAGTGTCAGCAGTTGAGCTGTGTTCAAGAAAAACTCAAAACTCTGGAGCCACCACTTCAGAATCACAAACAGGCCCTCGTTTACGGGACAACGCTAAGTCCCACGTGGTTAGGATGACTCTGTTTCCCATCCAACGCGTAGAATGGTGTCCTATATTGTAACCACTATATTCCCCGGGTATTGTACCGTCCGATTATCACTTGTTCCATTCTTTGGACAATCATCTTAGAGGACGCCAGTTCAAATCTCTAGTAAAAGTGCAAAATGCACCTGATACCTTCTTCGTTTCACGTCTCACCAAGTTCTACTACGATGGATTCCATAGCATTTCAGAACGTTGGCAAAAGGTCGTCGATGCTGATGGGCACTATTTTTGATCTTCCAGGTATGTCTTAGGTGGCATATCGATGTTCGAAGGTGGTGGGTGAAAAAGTAAATAAACTTTTCTTGGTTACCTTTATATTTAAAGAACCCTGTGTAAGTTCTCGTCAAAAATAAAAGTTCTATTTGCCTCGCTTTTTTGCTGTATTCCTATAGAAATAAAGGCAACTCCTCAGGAAAAAAAAAATATTTCGACGACACTGGCAACGATTTCAAGGAAGTAGGGCCAAAATACCGCAGATGTTTATAATGGAGTATATGGGAAACTATATGTTATATTCGGATTTTTGTAGGTACCGTCCACAACTCTGAGAGCAATGATTTGCACGTATGATGTGCATCAGAGTACGGGACAAATGATAGGTAGAAACGAAAGTGGTGTTATGTTTCCTTTGGCTGATACAGGGTGTTGAAATTGGGCACCATCTGGTAGTTTAATAGACTGTATGGGAGAGTATTTGGTGGCTGGGAATTGTATTACGTACCATCAGTGCCTCCGAAATGCAGATCAAGATGATGTGGTGTTCCTCCCGAAGGCAGGGCTGTGACCCGAAGGTCCCTGGGCAAGGTGAACGTACGATGGTTTTCCATTGCCTACCATGAGATGATGACGTCCGAAGGATGGAATCTAAAGTTGAACAAGGGATCCGGACTTCCTCTGACCCCACCGGGAATCGAACTGAAATCCTTGAGTACAAGGCGAAGAGCTTATCCATTCATCCACCCGGGACACACACTTACAAATAAGACCATTGTCATATTATGATGTACAGCAGGGTAAGGTGCAAATAATAGTTGTAAACGTCAGTGGCATTATGTTCTGTTTGACCGATCCGGACGTTTGAGGTTTTGTATATGCAAACATTCGCTTCATATTCGCCATCTCTCTGTTGCAAGGCTGCCTCTATCGAGGGAAGTACATTAGAAGCGTCATTGTGGAGGTGTTGATTTCTGTACTTACTCGTCTTTAGTGACTGCAAGTAGGTGGCGATCGTTTCGTGTGTTGTGCCTGCAAGAAAATGCAATTCCTGCATGCTTTTGTCCAGTGACTTTTGTTGTTCTGTTTCTCGCAACATTTATGCGAACTTCGATGTTGAGTACTATTCGGTGTTATTTTCTGGTAGGTTTCGCCAGTGTGGAAACGTGTAATGCAAAAGCCATATTATTCATTTCAAAACAATTTGGTGACGTGTGTGACAAATGGCTTCCGGTGGAAGCACGGATAAACACCGGCAATATTCCGTGTGCGAACTATGGTTTAGAGGGCAAAGAAAGCGCCCGGTGTGTGGAAGTGAGTTCTTACAAGCGGTTAATTGCATGCGTGGGAGCAAAGGTAAATCATTCCAGTGCTTCGGTCCGTCAACAGTACTATGTACAACATGCTACATAAAAGCAAGTTCTTATGTGAGAAGTGTGCAGAAACAACCAGAAATGGGTAGTCAGGGATCGGATCTCAACGTTGAAGATATGTCAACTGTGCCTATGCACATGAAGGTAAATCTCGCAGAAATTCCTGAACAGTTAGTAGTGTTCACGGGATTGAACAATGAACAGTTGACTGTGGTGTGCAGCTTCTGTGACACCTTACATAACAGTAGTGTTACAAGCGTTGAAACCAGACTGGGCATGTTGTTAATGAAACTCAGGCATGATCTTTGTAATGACTTTCTGGGAGCAATATTTAGATATCCATGGCACGGAAGCGTGTCAAATGCATTGAAATCAGACAGGCTTTGATGAGGCAGTTTGTACAGTCCGTATTGGATTCAAAGCTTTTATCTCGTTCAATCTTCTGAGCAAGGTTCCAGCTTGGCCCGAAAACTTTATGGGGTAGGGGATGACAAGCTGGTTTTAGTCTTTGACGGAACATACATTTACACCGTAAAATCGACGAACTACACTTTGCAAAGGCGTCTGTATATTGTGCAAAAAGGGCGTCCGTTAGTGAAACCCATGATGATCGTTACACCCAGCGGGTACATTGTCGACATTTTTGATGTAAATAATGATGCTAGTATTACAAACTCTATGTTCGTCGACACATCAAATGGTTTAAACCAGCTCTTACAACTAGGGGACTGCGTTTTGATTGATAGGGTATTCCGAGATTCCATGACGGTGTTGGAGGAGGCAGGGATCATTGAGAAAATGCCATGTCTTTTAGAAAAGGGAAAGAAGCAGAATGACTGCCTGGCTGCAAACCAATTCCGTATTGTCACAAAGGGCAGGTAGTGTGTAGAAGCGAAAAATGGCCATCTCAAAATGAAGTACAAGATGTTTAGGAATAGGGTTCCAATTGTGGCTCTTCCCTACTTACGCGAGTATTTACTCATTGCAGGTGCCTTAGAGAATCAGTTTGCGCTTCCATTGACCAACGATGCACCAGAAAAGTCTGACGAAAATATTGAAATCTTATCACGTTATCGCTTAACAAACGAACTACAAAAGAAACTACAGACATCGGTGATATTGACAAACGGTCAGCAAAGATTTGGGAACCATGTGACGGATCGTCAATTACTGACTTCCCTCGATTGACAGAAGAAGACTTATTCAAATCACGCTTGGAATTTATCAAATCCAAAAGGTTCACGCATATGCAGCAGAGCACATGAAATCTGATGGTAGTTTTTCACTGTTCCATTTGTATATCTCTCCACACATCCTGAGGTTTAAAATTCAATCTCGACATGTACAGAGTTTGCAGTACACACTTTTCATTGAACATCGAGCTCTCAGAAAAATCGGGAGCCGACAATATTCTTGGAGGGTACTGCAAATCCCTCAGTGGAGCTCGTGTTCTCGGATGTTGCTCACATGTGGCTTCCATTCTTTGGTATCTTGGTGTTGCTCGTTATGAAACTTCATTTTCCAGATTCGCACGTAAGTGGTATTTTTCTCGACACTAAGGACATACACGGTAATGAAGATCCAGGCATGACTTATCTTTGGTTATAAGGAGATCTGCTGCACATTTTGACCACTAATCGTGGTGTTGTCATTCACATCTACGGACAATATTGCCCATTCCCATATTACTTTGTGATGTTTATGTTTCCGATGCCTTATTTGTGTGTCTGTGTCGGTGTGTATGTGCGTGTGTGAAACAGACCCAAACACTTTCTTTTCTGCCTATTTCATAATATTAAATATCATATGACAATGGTCTTATTTGTAAGATTATGTCCCGGGTGGATGAATGGATAAGCTCTTCGCCTTGTACTCAAGGATCTCAGTTCGATTCCCAGTGGAGACAGAGGAAGTCCGGATCCCTTGTTCAACTTTAGATTCCATCCTTCGGACGTCATCATCTCATGGTAGGCAATGGAAAACCATCGTACGTTCACCTTGCCCAGGGACCTTCGGGTCACAGCCCTGCCTTCGGGAGGAACACCACACCATCTTGATCTGCATTTCGGAGGCACTGATGGTACGTAATACAATTCCCAGCCACCAAATACTCTCCCATACAGTCTATTAAATACCAGATGGTGCCCAATTTCAACACCCTGTATCAGCCAAAGGAAACATAACACCACTTTCGTTTCTACCTATTATTTGTCCCGTACTCTGATGCACATCATATGTGCAAATCATTGCTCTTAGAGTTGTGGACGGTACCTACAAAAATCCGAATATAACATAGTTTCCCATATACTCCACTATAAACATTTGCGGTATTTTGGCCCTACTTCCTTGAAATCGTTATCAGTGTCGTCGGAATATTTTATTCCTGAGGAGTTGCCTTTATATCTATAGGAATACAGCAAAAAAGCGAGGCAAATAGAACTTTTATTTTTGACGAGAACTTACACAGGGTCCTTTAAGACATTGCATACAGAACCTATCTACACATGATTTTCTTTGAAATTTCACTTGATTTCTTTAGGTTTCCTGACAAAAATATTTATTTATTATTCGCGACTAACAAAATAATTATTTTATTACACTGAGTAGAAATAAAAGAGAGAGCGAATGAAATCCAAACAATAAAACCATCGTTTCTCATCAAATTTTTTATCCTCTAATTTCAGCGTTTCCCAACCTTTTTCAACTTGCGGCACACTATGAGTATAACTTAAATTCTCGCGGCACACTCAGATATTATTATTATTATTATTATTATTTGTAAATATAAAATATGGTGGTATTTTTTCTGTAAGTACTGATCTCCTCACAGAGAAGCAGGGGCGGATCCAGGGGGCGATTGCCCTCCCCCAGAAGAGGAAACTTTCCTATTTTATATATAAATAAAACCCATTCTAAAGTTTGTAACTCTTAAAAGTAGCTCTAAGTAGCAGTATTACAACCCACCGCCCCCTAGAAGTTCGTCCTGGATCCGCCCCTACAGAGAAGAAAGCTTGACCACTCCCCGTTATAAATGCCTCCGTTATAAATCATTATGCTCATTTTTCAAGCTCTTTTCATTATGCTAATTTAAAAATAGAAATTAATTGCAATGGAACATAAAACTGAATTTAAAAGAAAGAAAACACACTTTCATTTTCAAAACTGTATCCAATCTTTCACCAAGGACGAACAAATAATCTCTTGTACTTTTAAAACACAAATGTAGGTAACTTGTATGCATATTTGTTTTGTTGAAAGGATTGAATGATATTTTAAAATTACAAGTTACGAAATAGGCTGCAACAATAAAGAAGCAGTACTAATCATTACAATGAAAACAAATCCTTTTCTTAAACATTAAAAATATACAGAAAAGTAACACAGTATGAAACTTAATATTTTTTAATGTGCTTAATATACGTTACAATATTTGAATATTATATGAAGGTTAACATTGTGTAATAATATTAGTAATGTAACAATATTTCAATCATATCTATTGAAGGTTACAATTGTTTAATAATAATATTTGAAGATTACTGCTTTTCAAAAATAAGTAAAACAAGTTGGTGCACGAAACAAAATTAATGTTATTTGAGCTTGATGTTGTTTCATAATCTTCTTCAGTTCTCGGCGGATAGTTGATAAACACCCTCATATCTGTTCCGGAGATAACAGTTGTGACCTGTTCTTACACTGGATTGTGTTCATTGCAGAAAATCCTGCTTCACTTAAGTAGTATGTAGAAAAGTGAATGAGAACTTTCATAGCCTTTGTAGAAATAGTTGGGTACTCTCTCCGGAGAGAAATCCAGAATGATGCCATGTCTTACTGTGAAGCTTCAAATCTTGGTCATTCCTCACATCGACCAATTCACTTTCTTCGCGGACATTTAATTCTGCTGACTGTAGGACAGAAGGCACAAACGGGTCCCTCACTAGTCAAATGAAGTCAACTCAAGCGTAGGAAAATACTTCTCAACATTGGTACACAACAAAGAGAATGTGTCTGAAATGAGTGTTGAGAAATTTGTGTCAATTTTACAGCACTTTGTAAGCTCAAACATATCACATTTGTTTTGTTTTCTATTTATGTCGTCCCAAAATGAGGGTTTATCCCTAAATGAGCAAATTTTGTCTCCCGCATGCTTTTGTTCAGCGCATTCAATGTTTGAAAATGCCGGCAAGAAAAGCACATTTATTGCACCAAGAATCATCACTAAAGAAATCGGCATATTCACTTTCTTCTGACAGAAAGAAAAGGAGAAGTGTTTCTTTAAGTGCATAAAATCTTGACAATACGTGACCACGAGACAACCACCTCAATTCTGTGTGAATAAGAAACTGAGTGTATTCTTGATCCATTGCGGAATATAGATCTGAAAATAATATTCTTTTAAGAGGCTTGTTTTTATGTAATTAACCATTTAACAACTAGATTTAATACTTCTGCTATAGAATTAATAATTTTGTTATGAGTTCCTCGCGGCACATCAGCGGCTCATTCGCGGCACACCAGTTGGGAAACGCTGCTCTATGTCTTAAAACACTTGTTAAAGCATATAAAAGTATACTGTACTTACAAATCAGTTTAGTACCTTTGTTTTATGGCTGTATTTACAGTACCTTGTTAAAACGTTTGTCTTCAAACTGTCAAATATAAATCACAGTCAATTGTGTAATCTCCTGTCACAAAAAAGTGTCCTATTTTTCGATCGGTATAAGGAAGATATACCACACTATTTTTCGATCGGTATGGAAAAACAAAATATTCCCATTGTAACTGTACCAAATTTTTGCTTAATATATTTTTCGCTTAAACGCAAATTCTGCGTTAGTGATTATGTGACGTTCATCTGAATTTGTACACTTTGTGTGGTGTATGCTTCTCATTGATTGTGCTGCCGCCTGGTGGTGCTAAAAGACAGAGTAGAAGAAAAGGAAAAGGAAAGAGGAGAATTTTGAGACGCAAAAAAGTTGGATTTCAGTGTGTTAGTGTGTGTGTGTAGAGTATGATTCAGCAAGTTTTGCTGATCATATTCTGATCTCGACACCAGACATTGTTTAAAAAGTGTATGAATTGTTCTGTGTTTTAGAAAAGCCATCGTTATCCCCAAAGTATATATACATTCAGTAAAAATAGTATTGCTAATATGAATATTTTATCGGTTTTTACGTAAGCTTTCATTAAAGTAAATCAGCCCCAAGTAGTACTTTATAACAAAAAAGGGGTGTGATCAAGAATATAGGTGAAAAAAAAGGACTTGACAAGGTGTACCTGAAGGTAATGGACGTCTGATCATGGACTGACACGAAAAATTTCTGAATAAGTCATTTTCTTCAATAGAAATCGCAACATAATGCGGTCTATATGTTCTCCCTGGAAGTACGTTTAGTAAATTCTTTGAACTGGAAGAAAGGACAATTTCCACGAGAAGATTCGTCGGATTCTTTGTGCATTGACTTAGAAATGTGATCACAAACTGAAGCGTGCCATCATGGACTAGACTGTTCTTGTGAGTAATTTTAAAGCATATCTACGAACTTGCTACGTAATTGGGGCAATGAAATGTAAAATACTTACTTTGTTACACGTACGTTCATCTATTTATAATAAACGGCACTGAAATATTTAGTTCTGTTTGTTCTCTCTTTTTTCAGATTGCATGACGAGGTGAGAACGTGGTCGTAAAATTACTTGTGATCAATCTACGAAAGTAGGTGATGCTCTCATCTATTTTCTATAACGCACCTTAGGTCTCCTCTCAGGTGATTCCGTCCGAATCTGGACCATTACGGTAAGGTGTATCGTGCCTTCCTTGAACCATTGTCGCGGGGACGAACTTTCTGAACCCACAAGTAATATAGTGCAAAGCTATATTATTTGGGGGCAAAGAGTGGAGAATTCTCTGCGGTAGCCGGTAAAGGATGGTGCGTACCGGGCAGCGCAAAGCTGTACCGTAATAGAATGGCGCCCGAACAGGGACGGATCAATTAATAATAATTCACGTTATTATTAACTGATTCGTAACGGATGTAGCATCTGGGAGAGGATCTAGGTGTTGTAATATTTGACAGGTTTCATTTCTCATGATATGCTATATGCGCTAACTTGAAAGTATTATTGGTGTTTATTGTGTTTGTGTATTTGTAACGTGTAGTCATGGCAGAAAGTGAGAATATAAGCTTGCAAACTTTGCTTGAAGCTATTAATAAACTTAGTGATGCTGTTAATGACACCAAACAACAAATCAACAATGTTATTAATGATTTAAACACTGAAACCCATCGACAAGTAGAAAAATATTACGACCAAACCAAACAACAGTTAGAAAAATGCTTTGACGGTATTACAATTGGAGTATCAACCTTACAGGAATCCTCTGATAAATTGAAAAAGAGCTTAGAACGAAGAGTAGACAAAATCAATCGTGCAGGTTCAGATAGCATTAAACGATTTTCGATACAGTTAGATTATAAGTTTGAGCCACAAGAGAAAGAAAGTAATGAAGTAAATAGTGTTGCAGTTATTAGTACTTGTACAGGTAAAGAATATGTGAACACTCCTAGCCCAGTTATTGACGAAAGTTCTTGTTGTCAGATTGCTGAAGCAGACACACCTAGTCTGAAAATAGTTGAAAAGCGACAGGTAGGAGAAATTTGTGTATTGTGTGAAGGGTTCAATAACATTCACGAGCTGTGTGCATACCGTTTAGCGGAAAACAGCACTAATGTCGTCGTTAATTGTAATGAAATTCGAGGCAAAGAGACCTCAATGCGCGTTAGTAGCTTGTTATCGCAAACATTTGAAAGTGTCTTAGGTAGTGTACCGCTAAATGAATTAGAATGTATCCCCGTCCGCACTAGTTGCTTTTACTTTGTTAATGTAACGATTGTTAAACTAGTTCATGTTGAAAGTAATCTGCACTGTTGTGAGTTAGTAGTCAGTCAAGTACAAGTTGAGCCAGATAAACGAATAACTTTCTTTGTACTCATATGCACGATGTCTGTACAATCAAAAATCGAAGATAAAGAGTTTGGAGTTCAGTAAGCTTCCCAATTGTAGTAACAACTTTGTCTCATGGAAATAAAAGAGTCTAGTTTGTCGTGAAATTTTCAGTAGCGTAAAGCATATGTGTAGCAAACTTGTCAAAAAGCGCGTTCATGTACTAGCTTACAGTAAAAAGAGTAAGAAAAATAAACAAAAGTTGCATAAAGTCCGTAAGAAAGTGAAGAAATTATTCTGCTTATTGCATAACTTTCATAAATTCTCAAACAAGGTCCTGCGTTCTAATCTTGAAAGATTTGAATACCATCGTAGTGTAATGATAGAGCATGGTACACGCAAAAATGATTCTGCTTATGTCTCTGAATTGTCTTCCGAAAGTTCTTGCACGAATGACAGTAATTTGAAATCTAGCGATCATAGTAGATCATTAAGTATTGAATCAGCTGTTGCATTAGGTGCAGACCGCAGATCATTTGTAAATGGTAAGAATTGTAAAGTTTTTCAAAAAACGTCCATCAGGCTATTGAGTAAATCACACGCATTGGTAAGAACCAAAAATATAAATGCAAAACAAAATGTAGGACAAAAATGTTTGTTAATAAAAAACAATTATGTTAATTGTATGTTAATTGCGTCATTGCAAAGAAAAAACCCAAAGATGCAGGTGCATCAAAAAACCAGTTTAAAATAAAAAGTCGAATTAGTGATCGATTAAAATTTCGAAAAATACTACTGAAGCGTGTTAAAAGTTTTCGAAAGAAAGGAAGAAATTGTGAAGATTGTGGTATAGTTCAAAAGTTAGTCAACCAATCTTCTAACATGAATCAGTGTTTTAATTCACAACTTGGTATGCGATCCAAGTATCGACGCAGTGTTGCCATAATGAATGAAAAGTTAAAAAATGCCAAATTTAATGCTAATAAAGTGAAAGTCAAGCAGTTTAGTGTGTTAAAATCCAAAAGAGAGCAATATTTTGTGCAATGTTGCCATCTGCAATGTTGAAAAACAAAGTGCATGTATAAATATGGTGTGTTTTAAAAGTAAAATCATGATTAAAAACCACTTGATCATTTGCGATTTTACGTACATGATGTTTTGGCAAATGAAACCGTACAAAATTACTCCTGAGTTAGAGAAACCGAAAGTAGGCGTAGGTTAAATAGATTATTACCTTCCGCCGGATTGATTATTTGGAATGTGATATTTGCAATGATTTTGGAATTGTCGAAATTTTAATATTATTTTTGTAATCGTCCTCGTTTAGAGATACATACAGCAAATTGTCATTTTGTTGAATTATTCTGTGTGTAGTAGTTTAGGTGTCAGCCCTGCTAGCCTTCATTTAAATGTAAAAGCAAACTATTATGTGTTGAAGCATTTTGGCATTGTACCTAACGAAAGCTATGATGAAAGTGAACCTGTAAATTGGGAAAATAAACTGATAATGGCTGAATATTGAAGAAGTGAAAAACTTAGAAAGAGAAACGAAAAATATAATGCATCCCAAGAAAGAAAATATAAAATAAAAGAAAATGATTTGGTATTCTTGTTACAATCACATTTGAGTTCAGCAGTAGACAAAAAGATTCGTAAGTTTTTCATGCTTTACAAAGGTCCCCTGTTTTGTAAAAGTAAAATTTCAGACAAAGTATTTGAACTTGTAGATCCTTTAACCGGAGAATCTTGTGGTGTACATTCTATTAATCGTATGAGAGTGTGGAGACCCACTCAGAAAACTAGAAACATCTGGTTAGAATTAGCTAAGAAACATATTCATGAAAAAGAATTTGATTCTGCAAAAGAAAGTAGTGAAAAATTGGATTCTTGTGAACCTGAAACTTTAATAAATATGAATTCCTTAAATGTAACGAAAGTTAGTTTGTCTGTTTGCAACACGAGTGAAAATAATAAATTCAATGTTCAGTTGTTGTTGAAAGAGCTATTAAAATGTGACACATATTTGCAATATTTAAATGATAAGCTAGATTGTCGGTATCGTACTCTCATATTAGCTTTAAATCATTTGCTAAATCCTAAGCTATACAGACGTGACGTGTATATAAAAAAAAAGTCACGGATATGATTGTTTTCTAAATATTAATATGTATGAAAATGTTGTTCATTAGTATTCATATGTAGAAAAACCCTGAGTTAAAAACTCTCCTTTATGTGAATTATTGTATTGTTTTATTGATGCTATGCGACAAGTTATCGAAACTAACAGTAACACCTTAAACCACCAATTGTATAAGGTGAGTTGTTTAGCATTTATGTATCACTAGCAGCGTTCACCCCGCTTCGCTGCGGTCACCCCGGAACGCAATAAACTTTGTTACTTAGATAATTTTTACTTTTTCGCTTTCAAATTGCAGTAAATGTTAACATTATAGCGCCTGTCATTTATGTTAACCCGCCGAGTGACCCGCTTCGCTGCGGTCACCCCGGAACGCAATAAACTTTGTTACTTAGATAATTTTTACTTTTTCGCTTTCAAATTGCAGTAAATGTTAACATTATAGCGCCTGTCATTTATGTTAACCCGCCGAGTGACACGGTCATGCGGGTTGCATATAAATACGTTTATTTTTACCTATGATGAACTAATAACAAAGGATTTGTACGTATGGACACTTGAATGGTCAATTATCTCAAGACACTGGTAATTAAAAATTAAAGTGATATGATAAAAACCATCTAGGGTCCAAATCCTAATAACCCCCCAAAAATAAAAGAAATTGGTTCAGCCGTATTAGCGTGATGAGGGAACAAAGGTTTTGTACGTTCTCTTTTATAATATAGATTACTGATGTAAACGATAATAAACTCTAATTTTATTAGAGTGAGAGTACGTTTTTGTGTGTCAGTGGAATACTGTAACACGAGTATTGAATTATGAATGGCAACTCCCCCCCCCCCTCATTTATTTTTAACCTTTTGGTTCATTTTTCTATGTTGTTTTATATTCCTACCTCACTAGAAGGTCTTGTTGCCATTCCAAAGGGGTGGGATGAAACTATGAATGTATAATGGGGAAGGGAGACTTATAAATTTAAGTGGATAGGCGCTTATTAGCGTAAAAGTGTGGCAGACTTACTTCTATCCGGCCTCACTTTTATTGTGACAGTACAAATGAGTGGTAATAAATTTATTTCATGTAGTTATTATATTTAAATGATGTGTAATCCTTGTATTAGTGAATAACGATTTTGCCTTTCGTAACTTCTTTGTCAGTATAGCGTAAGAAGTTTAAGAATGTTTCGTCATTTATGCAATTTTAAATATAATTTGTGTAGAATAAGTTTGTTTGTTTCTTCTTGTGGAATATTAAAAAATATGATTCAAGTAATATTTGTTTTATCTATCTGCCTGATCAGTGAAGTAATTCATAATGATTATTTGTTCATGTTCTATAGTTTATTGCTTAATATCGTAAAGTAATGTGAATACGTTATGCATAAATAATGTCATAATTTCGTATAATGTTTGTGTTATTTTAATAATAAGAGCGAATATAGCAATATTGTAATTCAAATATCAAAAGTATATCATGAGAATTATTTGTATATTAATTGTGAGTCATGCACGTATAATTGTTTAACTTAGTGACAGTGCCAATTGTATATATCTCTCAAAGACTTTACATATAAAAGCCCCATAAACTTTTTTGTATGCGTATAAATGCCCCACGCATTCGTCATTTTTCTACGTTAAATGAGACTTTTTCATCTAATGAAGTATAACTCGACGAAAGCTCTTATAAAATTCCCAGTGAACTAATGTTCGGATTGACATTGGAACAGTGATGATTTTTGAAGTGAAACTACAGTCCAGAATTCTTGAACGTTTACCATTATTCAATGGTGCACGTACATTCCTTTCGACCGCCAATGTAACTGTACCAAATTTTTGCTTAATATATTTTTCGCTTAAACGCAAATTCTGCGTTAGTGCATTATGTGACGTTCATCTGAATTTGTACACTTTGTGTGGTGTATGCTTCTCATTGATTGTGCTGCCGCCTGGTGGTGCTAAAAGACAGAGTGGAAGAAAAGGAAAAGGAAAGAAAGGAGAATTTTGAGACGCAAAAAAGTTGGATTTCAGTGTGTTAGTGTGTGTGTGTGTGTGTAGAGTATGATTCAGCAAGTTTTGCTGATCATATTCTGATCTCGACACCAGACATTGTTTAAAAAGTGTATGAATTGTCCTGTGTTTTAGAAAAGCCATCGTTATCCCCAAAGTATATATACAATCAGTAAAAATAGTATTGCTAATATGAATATTTTAGCGGTTTTTACGTAAGCTTTCATTAAAGTAAATCAGCCCCAAGTAGTACTTTATAACAAAAAGGGGTGTGATCAAGAATATAAGTGAAAAAAAAGGACTTGACAAGGTGTACCTGAAGGTAATGGATGTCTGATCATGGACTGACACGAAAAATTTCTGAATAAGTCATTTTCTTCAATAGAAATCGCAACATAATGCGGTCTATATGTTCTCCCTGGAAGTACGTTTAGTAAATTCTTTGAACTGGAAGGAAGGACAATTTCCACGAGAAGATTCGTCGGATTCTTTGTGCATTGACTTAGAAATGTGATCACAAACTGAAGCGTGCCATCATGGACTAGACTGTTCTTGTGAGTAATTTTAAAGCATATCTACGAACTTGCTACGTAATTGGGGCAATAAAATGTAAAATACTTACTTTGTTACACGTACGTTCATCTATTTATAATAAACGGCACTGAAATATTTAGTTCTGTTTGTTCTCTCTTTTTTCAGATTGCATGACGAGATGAGAACGTGGTTGCTAAATTACTTGTGATCAATCTACGAAAGTAGGTGATGCTCTCATCTATTTTCTATAACGCACCTTAGGTCTCCTCTCAGGTGATTCCGTCCGAATCTGGACCATTACGGTAAGGTGTATCGTGCCTTCCTTGAACCATTGTCGCGGGGACGAACTTTCTGAACCCACAAGTAATATAGTGCAAAGCTATATTGTTTGGGGGCAAAGAGTGGAGAATTCTCTGCGGTAGCCGGTTAAGGATGATGCGTACCGGGCAGCGCAAAGCTGTACCGTAATACCATAGTGTTTTAAAGTAAATTATTAATTGTCAGTAAATTTTGTTACTCTTAAATGACTGAGGCGAGATAATTTTACTATGATGTTTTAAAAGCTGGCCATTTGGGGAGCCCAGGAAATCATTTGGGGGGGCCTCCCATGGGCCCCCCATGGCTACACCCCTGACTATATCTCTCTATATTCTATATCTCTCCATCAGTATTCTATATGAGTATTCTGTAAGTATTTATCGTTCTACTCTGTTCTATATTCTTAAGAGGAGACTAAGGCTACTCTGGACATTAATAACATGTAAATGAAAATAATTATAAATGGTATCTATTAAGAATGCCAAATTTTTAAGTGACTTTATTAAAAATGAAGCTTCGTAAAAAAAATCGCGGATTTAGAAGACAAAAATACTCACCACTAGGAACATTTTGGGAGGGCATAGACGGTAACTGTCACTCCTAGTTTTTTACAAATACAGACCATTTAATAAAAAATCATATTTTGGCAAGCAGTTCTTGTTGCAGGACCTGTCACTTTTCCGTGAGAGTTTTTCGAAAGTCTGGAAAAGTACTTGGTGGAGGTATACGCTCGGTAACACGTCTCCCTAGAGCATCCCAAGCATGCTCTATGGGTTGAACTTCAGGGAATACGCTAGCCATCAGATTTAATGAATATCCTCTTCTTCAAGGAGGGCGCCCACGGCAGCTGTACGATGCGGACAAGCATTGACATTCATAAAACGAAACTTTGGACCGATAGATCCACGCAACAAATGAACATAACGGAGAATGACATTAATGCAACAACTGGCCTCTGTTATAGCCCCTCCTTCTACGAACTGCATTTCACTGAGTCTGTTAAATAACAAAATTGTATCTTTTGTGCCCTTACCTAGCGGAAAACGAACTCGGAGATTGATTGTCGGCTGAGAGAGAAAGTTTGGAATTTCACTATTAGCTAAGCCTAGGACTATTTTCACCATCTATTTACAAGTAGCATTAACAACGTTTCAGCTGTTGTGTGTGATCTATTTGTTTTAACAGTAAGTTCGAATATCTTATAATTAGCTATCTGTACTTTTTGCGAAACACGCACCGTGGGAGCAGTGACGACACCAGCTTTACTTTCTTGGGGGAAGGGGTGTGTGTGAATAGGCAGATACATTTTTGGAAACCCAGTTATATTTTTGTGTACCCAATAACTGCTGTGTGATAATACAGCTTGCCTGGGAAGCGGGTGTTGGCACGAGGGCAGAAGGCGGACGATGTGATCGGAAGGCGCCCGTTCCCCTGGTCCCTTCTTGTGTCGTCACTGCGTAGCAGTCATAAACGTCTTCGTTTTTTTGTTTCAACAACCGACAAAATTAATATATAGAGAATAAAATACGACAGAGAACGAAATACTATACAAGCGTATGAAGCATAGTAACTGGAATACTCGAAAAATAATTTTTTACGATGTCTGAAATTTTGCATCACATTTTTCACATTGCCATGGCACTCTGGCGCCGCGGTACGCCGGTTGCAGATCACTCGTCTAGTATACTGGGTGCATCAAAAGACCGGAACTTTGTTATGATAAAAATGCAACAAGAGAAAAAGGAAAGTTGTTGGAAATAGAAGATTTTCAATCTCAAATCTCGGATTTATTCCAACCGCTCCAGCCGTTTCCGCTCACACTGTAAGGCGTCCAGTGTTAAACGTTGACAGTGTTTTTCTGTTTAATTTGAAGGATATACGAGTATACCGTATATATCGTATATAATACTCATTGTCAAAGCTGCTTAATGATAGATTCCCGGCGACGTCACCACCAAACAGGTCAGGACTTTGGAAATACATTAGTAAGGCGAAGATTGTAACTCACACTGTAATGTAGGTTCGATAACTCTTTTTATTTTCAGTATAAAGTCGAAATTCCTAAATATATATCTTGGCTATGTCACTGATTTAGATGCAATGAAAACCACCAGTAGGATTTTATTGATTACAAATCTCATGACCGCAGCTGAAAATTACAACATGATTGCTTAATTTGATGCATGATTATAAAAATAATGCTTAATGCTTATGAACTAAACCTTAAGAGAACAACAGGAACGGTAATGAAAATGATAATATTATCGTCTTGTGTAACTATTAAGGACAGAATTCTCCTTTGATAAACAAGGAGTAGGAAAAAAGTTATAGACTTCATTTTTATAAAAGGTACGGGCCACCGCACTACACTTTGACGCTCCAATTTCCTAAACTGTTAGGCCACACTTCCTATTGAAACTTGTATTTGGGAAATAGGAATAAAATAATTTGTCTTGGAAAACTCAATTGAATAAACTTCACCTTTCCTCCCAAAAAAATGTACCACCCCTTCAGATATTTTCATTAGATATGTCATACTGTATATTAGAGCAATTAACAAAATAACTGTTTTTGCAATATTAACAAAAGCACCTGAGCAATTTTGAGAAAATCGTTAGAAATCTTACTCCAAGAGTAAACTACATATTGTGGATCATTTTCGATCATGAGAGTTTAGCAATATTTTTTAGCTAATTAATGAAACATATATTTACGAAACTTGAACAAAATAGTCTGAGTTGTTTGAGAAAATTGTCGGGGAAAAAATTGAGTAAACTACCCCTTGTGGTTTTTTCAGGAAGAATGAGTTATTCCATGTTATTAGATTACTAATGAAATACTTATTTATGAAATCACTTGAGTTATTTTTTAAAACCAAAAGTAGCCGAAAAATACAAGAATAAACTACCCCTAGTAGATTTTTCCCAGGGAAATAATTTTTACCGCAATATAGTGTTAAAGAAATATTTATGAATTATCAACAAAATCGCCTGGGACATTTTTGTGAAAATCGTCGATAAACAACTCACCCCAACAATAAACTGTCACTCGTATATTTCTTCAGGTCAAGTAACTTATGCCATATTGAAAGGTTATTCATGAAATACTTATTTATGAAATACGAATAAAATAGCCAGAGCCGTTTTTGAGAAGAGCATCGATAAAAAGCTCAACCCCAAGAATAAACTACCCCTCGCAGATTTTTCTCAGGGAAATGTCTTATACCACAATATACGGTTCTTAATTAAATATTGATTTATGAAACATAAAAAGATTGTTGGAGTCGTTTTTGAGAAAATCGTGTTTTTCGATTTTTACTCTTCAGTAAACTACTCTAGTTTGAAGAAAACTTAGCGACCGGACGGACGGATATATATCGAAAAATCACCGAACCTAGAAGTGTAATAGGTAAATTGCGGAGAAACCGGGAGGATGCTCATTAAAAGGAAAACTTCATATTAAAAATGGAAAGTTGACATAAGATTTCATGTAAAAGATATTTCTTTTTAAGAAAAGAAGTTAATTTAGGTGTTTGTATAACGATAAACGTAGTAACATTACAACCCACGAAGATTTGGAGGGCTTTTATAATGGCATTTCATTAGGACTATGTTTCCAATCGCAAATTATTTTTGGTTTTCTAATGTGTGAAAATGACCAATGGCTGACGACGCTCATTGATCGACTGGTTGGAATTAAGTCTCCCTTTTTAGCACCTAGGCTATATGACAAGGGGAACACTAATGTAATATCCAAAACACATTGCTCGGGTTTGTATTTGAAGCAACTACCACCACTAAAACTTGAACCAATGATACCATCTTGTGGGATAAATCCATATTGTAGGATTTTTTAATATTTGCTTTTAGAAAAGGGATAAAGGAAGTTTTCGTCGAAATTGGCAGCGTAGGTTTATGTGGGATTTTTACACCTCATTGACCCCAACAATTATTTTATGGACCGACAATAGTCTAGTAAATCTTCAATCTGAAATCAGGTTAATTGTAATTTTATGCTACAAGAAAATACATGCTAGAGGGAAATGTCTTTTAAAAACTGCTGTCGGCCTCCAACAAACTTAAATGGTGCTCTAGCATTGAAAATATATACTGCGAAATGAAGATTTTTTTTATTTTTCTTATTTCCTTTTCTTGTTATTTTCACATTAATTTTTGTTGTTACATCCAGTACAAGATGATGGCACAAAGGAGTGGCAGAAATAATAAATTTTGAAAACAATAATATATATATATATATATATATATATATATATATATATATATGTTTCTGTCAACATACTAAATTGCTTCTTTCAAGGAAAATCATTCTTTAAAAGCTATCTGATAAACGTAGAAAATCTATATCTGCGTATAATTAATTACATATCGGAGAAAATAACATTCAGTACTTCTGTTTTTCTTCTTTTGCAAGCTTCGTAAATTTATAATTAGCATAACATGGGAAATTCAAGAGCAAAATGGGAATTTCTACACCACGAGATGGGATTTTATAACGTTTGAAGTTAGCATTACTGATTTGGAACATAATCATAATCTGTCACGAAGGACATACAATGGCGGTAATTATGTGGATTTATTGATAATGTGTGCGGGACTACGTATACCAAAAGTGCATTCGCGGTCTCATTGTTAAGCCCCGTACTCCGAGATCATATATTCAAGGAATTTTCAAATGAAAAGGCACGAAACGTCGTAGAAACCAAACGTCGTATGTTGAAATAGGAATATATCGCTTTGAAATAAAGTACTGCGACAACTAAGGAGAGAATGTAGTGTCCGGTCTGGTTGTGCCCATGTGTGGCTGCCTTTCACATGATGCAGGAGAGAATCAGGCAATTGTGTGTTCCATCTAAGTCTCAATGACTCGGTAGTGTGTGTGAGGAAATAATAGCGTTCACAATGAAACATTCGATGATTGAGGAGCAGCACGATATTATCCGATTTCTGACTGTGAAAGGGGTTTAATCGCTCGATATTCATAGCCGGATGGTGACTGTATACGGGAGAGATTGTGTGTCCAACAAGTCAGTGAGAAAGTGGAGTGATTCTGCTCCACGATTACGCTTGTCAACACGTCTCGCAGGTCACACGAAGTGTACTGAATAAGTTGAAGTGAGAGCAGCTCCGCCCTACAGTTTGGACATATCTCACTGCAACTTCAATCTGTTAGGTCCGCTAAAAAGACTTAACAAAGGCAAGCGCTTGAACTCGGACGAGAACTGAAAGAAACAGTGGAAGACTGGCTGCTATCACACCCACTGGATAGCATAAACAGTGGGATTGTTGTGCTCAGGCGTCTTGTAATTACTTTTGAACAAAGACTTCGATTATATCCACAGTGTCATCTTTCACTTTTCCATTTGAACACTCCTCGTATATCTGACTTAAATATAATAAAACCAATACATTCTTTGTATCAGGTCTAGTTAGAGAGAACGATGAGAAGCAAAACTTGGCTGCCATAATGGTTCTCTGTTTCTGATAAGAACTGCTTCTTAACTGTTATATAATGATCCAACTTTTTTTTAAATCACCAACTTTTTAATTCCATAAATTTGTGTTCTCCTCTCGCAAGCATGCATACTATTAATTAAACCCACAGTGCTAATAATATTATCAAGCAAACAGGTGGTAACGATCCTCCAGACCCCTGGAGGAGGGGTGAACCTCGAAACTGTTTTGCACCGGGCTTGGGTGTTATTCCAGTGATGGGAAAACTTATATAGGAAGGGGCCAAAAGAAAAAATAAAACCACTTTGGCAGGCTAATATTCAAAGAAAAAGAACAATTAGGTGACTTATACATTTTCTTATAATAATAATAATAATAATAATAATAAAAAAAACTTCTTGTAATACTAAGCCCATGATTGAAAGACTATAATGTGGAAGTGGTAAATGAAATTTGTACAGCACTTCTGCAAGTTTCTCACAATACTGACTAAAGTGGGATTCACGGATTTTCAGAAGTGAAGTTAAATTCTGTAGATCAGGACTCATACTGCGGACCTTCTGGTGGACAAACACAGTGCTCGTGGATTTTATCGGGGTTCTCCCGTTTCCTCCCACTTTCTTCATTCCACCATTTCACTCATCTCTCACCATCGTCGTCTCCTTTAGCCTAACCGGCATAATCGTGGGACATAAAACTTAAAGATTTCATTTCATTTTTCATATTGCGGACCTGATAGAATGTTTCAGCCGGTGGCATCTGGCTCGTGGGCCGTAGTTTGCCCATCACTGTTCTAGTCTACAGATGGATAAGACAAAACCGGTTCCGTCACCACTGTACCAAGTTGCTGCATAATTAATATCAGTGCCAGACCTTAGTTATGCACTGGAAACTTTTGTTTATTTTTGTAAGGTGTTAGCATGTCTGCCCTCCTATTCTTTGCTGTCTTGGGTTATAGAATGATTTCTTTCTTTAGCTGCAGTGACCAAACGACCTGGGCTCTACACCAATCACATAAATGTTTTGCTTTACCTCTGATACATCGAAAGATTTCGGTATACGATTCGTGGAGCCGTCTTGCGAACGAACGCTTGGCAAAACGTCAAACACCAAAACTTCACCAACAGTAATGCCAAACTTTGAAAACGTGTTGATGATTTGGTTTCGCAAAAACACATCCTAAATAAATCTAAAGACATTGTATCCTCGTGATATATTCTGCATACAATGCGGGAGACGATAGAGGCAAAATTTCATGCATACGAATTGTAAACCGCCCCCCCCCCCCACGTTCTATAGGAAGGAAAATCTGTATATATAGGTGAATTAGGCAATGTAGACAGTGGTTAATGATATTACCAGGAGTGTTCCATAATTCATAATATAGAAGATCTTCCATTTTCCCACATAGTCCCCTTTCATTATAATGCACTTCTCCCAACAATGTTCTAGAGCATGAATACCAGTTTTAAAAAAATCCTTGACGGCTATACTGGAAGCCATTCTTCGACAGCCTGCATAACATGCTCATTGTTGGCAAACTTTGTTCTTCGCGGGTGCTACTTAATCTTGGGAAACAGGTGAAAGTCACTTGGGGCAAGATCTGGAGAGTGGGGAGGGTACTCAAGTATTTCATATCTGACATCGGCAATAGGGGTGGAGGAAAGGAGACTTTTGTGAGTAGAAGCATTGTACTGCAGCAGCAGCACTTTCATGTGTAGTTGCGTTTCCCCTTGATTGCCTGCCTTACTTTTGGAATCAGCTGGGAATAGTACTCACTTGTAATTGTCGTTGGACCCTGAAGATAATCAATGAAAAGTATGCCCTTACTATATCCCCTCCCAGAAAAAAATGTTTGCCATAATCTTGCCATCTGATTGCATTATCTTGAATTTCTTGAGGGGTAGACATCATGATGCCGCCACTGCATGCTATGTTGATTGGACCGCAATGATTACCCAGGTTCTACACAGCCATAAGAATACATAGCCAAATCAATTTAACTCTCTCCACTGTTCGGATTTTTGCGCACTCGTGCTATGTGAAAGGAATTTTAAAGTTTGCAAGAGAAGAATAATCTTTGTTTTAATAGAACGTCATTTCAGTTTCCGTCTTTCAAGATAATTCATTAAGAGTCTGGTTTAAGATAGATTAAAAGGGAAAAGAATTTTAATATTTTCATTTTTTCTAATGCTTTTCCGTCGTACGTAAGGTGTTAGCCAGGGCTGGATTAACTTATCTGGAGGACCGTGGCTAGAAAAAAAAAAAAAAAAAAAAATATGTGGCCCCTGCTGACTTCACCTAATAAATTTCTGTCAAAGTACGGTAGGAAAATTAAGAGAATGTGTTTAATATTTTTGGCCATTTTATTTTATGATTTTGATTACATCGTCATGATTCTTTTTAAAAAGCCAGTTGAGATTTTGATCAGATTGAAGGACCCTATTCACATGGAGGCCCGGGCTATAGCCTCCCTAAATCCCTCCTTTTATCCGGCCCTGGTGTTAGTGCATGTGCTTTTGTGTGCATTGCTTAAGCTGCTATCCCGATACTAGTACGTTCTCTGGTTTAAAATTAGAGAGGTTGAAAAATTTCGTATCCGATTTTCTGAAACCTATCGTCTATTTAGGTTCATCCCCAGAGTTACCGAAAGTCATGTTAATTATTTATTATCTGCACTGATTTTTTTATTTATTTATTTATTTATTACTGATGCGGTAGTGGGAAGTCTGCATTTGTTGTTTTGATTGGACTATAGGATATAAATGCACTTACCAACTGGTCAATATTTGTTCTCATTTCATTCTTCCTTCTACGATTTTGTAAGATTATTACATCGAAATTGTCGAACAGTGGACATTCTTTCAGAAAATAGCTAACTTTATTAACAAGCTGGACTTTTTACATGTAAATTTGAAAACATTTTACCTTATAATTGTGTGGATGATGTTGAATCTGGGTTGGTTCTTGAATCAGAATTGTAGTTGCCCCGGCCAGCATTTTTTGACCGAAGTAATGCATGATGTTGTTGCAACAAGTATTTGTAAAATTCTTCATAATTCATGATCATGAAACTACGTACATTTTAGTACAATGATCGATTCCGTAACTGACTGTATTAACGAGCTTTTGTTTTACATTGAGCATTGACTAGAGAAAACAAACACTCTTTACTCGCTGCATTACCACTGCAAAAATCCCAAAACAAAGTAGATAGCTGGAAATTTCAATGCTATTGTTACTTCTGAAAAATACCTATCACTACTCTTCAGCAACAGTTAAATTTTCATTCTAGACTAAGAACTCATAGAAGATAAGATACACATAATGAGTTATTAGGCCTAAGCTATATGCTATATGCCTATGCTTATATATCTACTTACATAACTTTCGTCATTTATAGTTTCGTCTTTCATTGATTATTTTCTGAAAGATCAAAGGGAGTTATAGAGTACAATAACTAAACTCATTGATCTGAATCAAACTTGGCAAGGTGTAAACCTTGACGTTGTACTCATGTGAAATAAATATGATGTGCAGGCTTTTAGTTCCGAAACTAGGTGAGATCAAATTTAAAATTAGACACATTTTAGAGAATCAATTTTAATAAAGAGTTGATTAAAAACCAATGAAGGACAGTTTTCTAACGCAATTGAGAAACATACTAATTTTTCACGCAAAATATTGAACAAATACAAATATGATTAAATGTCAGACTATTCAAAAATAATTCAAATGATGTCTCGACATTGAAAAATTGCAAAATGTCGGACATGCTCGGCAAACGCCGAAAGGATGGCAACCCTAATTTCACTGAAATTACCTGTGAACAAATATAAATGTTCTATTTCGGTATCTTACCAATACTTTTCACTTACTAATATTGATATGATTCAAATGCCGGAAAGAGATGGGGAACTACTTGTTTACTAACACGCTGCATCACAAGAACTATATCTCCCAATTTAGATTCAATTCCAGATCTAGGATACAAATCCAAAAGACGATTTAGACTGTGATTCTCATCCGACCACTTCCACATCACAAGTTGGCAATTTTGTTATATAGTAGGCATATGCACGTTCGGCGCAAGACGCGGATTTGATTCCAGGCGGAAGCTCATGTGGTTCGATAGCCACGTTAATCAGTAGGTACACGTCTCATATAGCCTAGCTGGTGAAAGACACACACAGCTGAAATCAACAACATTCCGAGTGGAAACTGAAGGGGTTAGGACATAACGATAAGGCGGAAGTTCGTGTCAAATGATTCAGTGCTCTAAAGGCATGCTAAAATCCGAACCAACCAACCAATCAAGCTGCAGAGGCACATGAGATGTCCATGTACGTTCCGTTCCGCACGACAAATAATTACCTTAAACTACTTATTTTTTTCCAGGGCACGGGAGCGATAGTGAATACTGAGAAAAGCATTATATTATCAAACATTATATAAAATGCATGTTTTAGATAAATGTTAATCTAAAAAGTTAATTTCAGAGACAGATTAAACGTTTATGGATAGGATGTTTATCTCACAAGGAGACTTACGAAAGTGAAACTCACCGATTTGAATGGAACTTTGTAGACTTGTAAAACATCGAAAAATAATCGACACGTATTTTTTATTTCGGCATTGGTGCAGGTTTAAGAGTAGAAACGAACTTTGAACGTTAGAGGTGATCTTGAAGCATAGACAGAAAACAATTATTTAATGTACAAAGAAAACATACTGCCAGGGGGGTTTCAGGATAGCTGATTCAGAATCTCACGTCAAAATTAGAAAATGCAAAATTGTGGATCCAATATGGTGATTACAATTACAAAAGTCTTCTGGCTTGAAATGGTCTGCAGTTAGCCAAGAGCAATTATCCACTATCGCAGGCAGGGGTTACTGCGAGGAGGTTGCAGAATGATTTGAAACACCTTTCTCTACTTATTTTAACGAGATGCTTGATTAAAGTGCATCTCTGTACCTCTCATATTCGGGGTGCTTGTTTATAGTTTCATATATCCTCAGTTGTTATAAATTTATTGGAACACGTTTTACAGTAATGATATTCCGTAAAAAGATGTGTGATGCATAAACATAGTTTACACAACGCACACCTTATTACAGCAATAACTGCGCACAAATTGCAAAATGATGCACAATCTTTGAAATAAAATGTTATGGGATTGTCAAACGTAGGAGGTTTTTATTACAAATAACTGATTTCGTATCACAGATACCTAATAATATTTGCAAATGTGAGAGAAAAAAACTATTTATGAATCAAAGATTGGATCTTAATTATATTATTACGGAGATGTTAATTTATGTTATAGAGAAGGACAATGCCAGAAAAATGTCCCAAGATATTTTTCCAGGGACTAAAGAAGAGTACATCAAGATGACAGAAAACCAATTGTTCCTGCAGGAATGGTTTCTATTTTGAGATACTCTTTTGAGGTTTAACTCGGAACTCAAATATAATAAAAATCACTTAAATACGCACCCCCACTAGTGAGAAACGATGGGACTCACTTTCAATAAGCACCTCTAATAGTGAGAAGCTAGGGGACTCACTTTCAATAAGCATCACAAACAGTGAGAGGTGAGGAGCCTCACTTTAAATAAGCACCCCGAATAGTGATAGGTGCAAAAACTCACTTTAATCAAATATGAAGGTATCAAATCGGTTGCAACCTTCTCGCAATAACTCCTGCCACCTATGATTGTTCTTGGCAAACAATTTCAAACCAGAAGACTTCTGTTAAGGGCGTTGGCACTCTACTCAGAATTACTAAAAAACGCAATTTATCGAAATGATCTGAGTATATAACATTATAGCAATATATTTAAAAGTAGTAATGATTAATTTTATGTTGATATAATCAATATGCGCTTATATAATTAATTAATAATTAATTAAAATTTGTTCCAATTTAGTGCAATAATTAATAAAAATTTCGTTCCAAAACTTGAATATGTTATTCCCTGATTATTATTGATTAGAATGAAATGATATTAAATTTTTCTTGAAGCTTGATTTGTTTTCAATTATCTTAAGAACTAGATATTGGAATGAAAAAATGCAACTAAACTGCACACCACAGCGCAAATCCGTTTTTTGATCACTTATATTTGTCGAAAGAGGCCAGCGATCGTCAACATTTATATATCGTTCTAAACACTGAAATGTCTTCTTCCTCTCGATATTATACTTCATCATGTACTACCAACGTACTTTATGTATTTCGAGAATAAATGCACAAAGTGTTAACATTTTAAAAGGAACATCTGTACGCTAGCGCCACTCGCATTTTCGACGGGATGTTCTACAACTACAAGGTCCTACTATCACCTATTTCGCAGTGTAGCTAACGAGTTGAAGGTGTTACCAATCAGGCGTGAGCTGATATACTGCAAATACATAATGGCTCGTAAACGACCTTTATCAAAAACCAGAAAACGAAATAAGCGCTCAAAATCTGCTCGAGCCGCAGCTAAACGTCGCAAAACTGAAATTGTTGTTTCTGTTGATGATTCTTTTCCATGTTATCAAGAACAAGGAACCGCTGAAGATTCAAGACAGCGTGATGAAAGGTAAGATTGTGTATATATATAAGCTTCGTGTTACTGGAGTATGTTAGTAGATAACTCTTTATATTCGTTTTACTTATTATTTAATGTATATTTACATTATTTTTGTCTCTGGTTTTTAATTATGTTTTGTTTTCGTTGTTTAGCATCTGTTCTCAGTACCTACCAGTTTCTATATACAATCTAATATATTGACTCACTATTTAGACTGGGACGGAATATTGTATTACATTTAATACTCTCTCACTGTGAATCAAATAAGGGTACCATTGTACTGTAAGTTATTTCAATAAATTAGAGTGCTAAGAACAGTGGCTCGCAAGGATACCCGTGAACCGTAAGCCATACCAGGGGGGGTCTATCTTCGAAATCTTGGTTTACGTAGGTATAATATTTGTCAATTAGGATCGGACAGTAAGCAAGATATAAATAATGTTGACGATTAAATAATATAATAATATTCACATGTGAGAATCATTTTCGTTCTGAAATATTTCATGGTACGTATAAAATTTGTGCATGTCATTTTGTTCGATCTTTAGCACAATATAATAATAATTTATTGTTAATGGACTAGAGATTATGTGGAATTAATTATGATGATACATATCATGACAAAGAGCGATGTATACGAATATGATGTTGATTAAAGAGAAGAAGTACGATTATAATTACATGCCACTTGGTCCTCAAACATATTTGTCAAATAAAATATTTACTTTTGCAAAACTGAGATAGGCAGCTTCAGAACTGCGTAAACTGATGAGCAACTAGTTATATAATGCAGTATAACTATATGGATATTGTTCATGGGTGGACAACTTCACACTATCCCTCCTCTCTCTAAATTATTTCTAGTATAAAAGAACTCTTTCGAAAATAATAATTTTAGCAGCTAACCTAAACTAACAATTTGAGGTGAAAAATCTGAAAATCGGAGGGTAAGTGTGAAGTTCCTTATTTCATTAGTTTGAATAATAATAATAATAATAATAAGTGTCATTTATCAGTTATGAGTACATCCTATCTCGTATAAACGGTACGGTGGGGAAGAGATGAACGAAGAATTTCTCTGCTTTGCACATCACGTGACTGACTAGCTTCGGGTTAGAATTCCAAGAATTGAGAAGCAAGCAAGCAAACGAGGGGATCTGATAAGACTTTTTTTTTTTTTTTTTTTTTTTTTTTTTCATTTGTGCTGCACAGAGGGCTTTCACATTGGCATGTCATTTCTACTCCCCCTCCTGCCGGATTGGTTTTCCTGTCTTGTTCCGCCAAAATGTTTCTAACTTGTAAGTGTTGACTCAGCCCCGGGCATTTCAGGTGCCATAGTAGGGTATCTGTTTCGCTTTCTTTCTTTCAAGGCATGGTAAAAACGCCAGTCGGGAATCATATTCGCAAGCTCCCGCATCGTAGGCTATGACTTGAATGATTTTTTTCACTAGAATTTATTTACATGTTGTACTATAGCAAGCAATTTATGCAGCTATTTAATTCACTTGGGTACTGGCTACTATTTAATTCTACAGCGGAAAAAAGTTGTGTAGAAACCAAGGATGTAGCTAGGGGGAGCACGGGGTCCAAATCTTGACTTGCCTTCCAAATATTTAAACTAGTATATAAATACTAGTTTGCTATTTATACTACTAGTTTAGTATATATGCCCCCCCCCCCCACCCAAATCAGAGCTCTGGCTACGTTCCTGGTAGAAACTAAAAAAAATGTAATTGCTAAGAATTTTGAACGTCCGAAAACGTGATTCGCAAAAAAAAAAAAAAAAAACAAAAAAAAACGCAATTACCAGCTTTGATGATTATTGCATCACAAAAGTGGTATGATAGAAGAAAAAATTCATTCCTCAGTGAGATCCGACTTTTCCAACTTCTAAAATGTGGAATTTGCTATTTATTTTTCTATAGGAGTATTTTTTTTTCATTTGCTCAGAATTTTCTGGGATGGGTTGGGTAAGACCCCCGTCCATCTGCACGTCTCTTATATATCACGTAGCTATCATTGTATCACAATGATGCCTCTGAAACTTCTGGATTAATTTTAGATTTCCAAACTATGCTATGCATAAGAAATTGAAGTCCTTTAGAACGGCTGTGTCCGTCCGTCTGTCTATCTGTCTGTCTGTCAACAGGTATCACAGCAAAAACGGTAAGAGCTATTTTCATACAATTTAAGCGGTAAAAACTATCGACAAGTGGTTTTCGGGAATCGATTCAGCATCCCAGGAACAGATTCCATCTCCTTCAAAAACCTCCTACTTAAACCGAAAGTGGTCGATTTTTACCACTTCCTGTTTCAACAGTAATAGTCATAACCCAGAAACGATAATATCTAGCGTCAAACGGTTCTCAGAAATCGATTCAAGGTGTGAAGGAAACAAAACACTTCGACTTCTGTATTTCCACTAAAACCGGAAGTGGTAGAAATTCACTACTACTTCCGGTTTCAATATTGATTTTCATTGACATAAAACTGTAAGAGTTATCGACAAGCAGTTTTCAGAAATCGATTCAGCATCCTAAGAATATGTCCTATCTCCTTCACCAATCTTCAAGTTAAAACGGAAGCTATACAAATCGGCCAATTCCGGTTTCAACAGTATTTGTCATAACTCAAAAACGGTAAGAGGTATCGACAAGAGGTTTCTGAGAATCGATTCATCGTTCCAAGAATAGGTACAATCTCCTTCGACAATCTTCTATTTAAACCAAAAGTGGTAGAAATCAACTACTTCCGGTCTCTACTATTTTCAGTTTTACTATGTAATTTGTATAGTTTGGAAGTCTACCGTAGTGCCACACTATGGAACGATACTCACTTGTTTCTTCTTTCAGAGACAATCGTCAATCGCAGAATTGATATGTCATGCTCCACTAATTTAAATCAAGCGAAATTCTTTTAAAATTCTTATAATTTATGTGTGGATGGATACACATTGAGTAAGTAGAGAAAATTACGAGAATTTCTGGGAGCCTATCAGTTTTGTGGATTCATGTAATTATAAAATATGTTTCAACTCTACTATTCCAGGTTGTCTCGAAACTTCGTTTTTACATATTTCGCAAACATATAACTCGACAAAGATAATTTTGAAGGATATGTTTAATGAACATTCCTTTTAATGTTTGTAGGAAAAGCAGCTATTTGTGCTTACAATATCGCTTACAAATTTCAGTTCACCCTGTCCTGTTTCAAGAATACTTTACATTATTTTTCATATTAGGTCAGTTCAGATGAAAGTACTTTATTGAAGTATCCTCCCGCGGACAGCATGGGAATTCGATTTATGAAGAACATCGCCGCAACCGTCTAACGTCATCCACGTTCGGTAAAGTTGTGAAACGTAAAGATCACACTTCGTGCCATGTGTTGGTGAAAGACATTTTACACAAGAGAAATCTATCGACACCATCAATAGAATACGGAAGAAATCATGAAGATGTTGCTCTACGAAAGTTTGCGGAGGAGAAGAATGTGACAAAAAAAATCTTTTCATTCTAGTCTATCAATTAATTCCCTCCTAATCATATTTCAGGATATGTAGTAGAAGATGATGCGTTAGTGGAAGTAAAGTGTGTTCCTTCACTCAGAAATAAGGATGTCACTGAAGAGATAAAGAAAAAGAAAGGGGCATTTTTTCTTAGAGCCCTTCCAGACGGAACTATAGGACTAAATACTAACAGCGACTACTACTACCAAATTCAGGGCCAGTTGAATATTAGAAAATAAGACAAATGCTTTTTAGTTGAATACATTGATGATAAGTCACCTTTACACATTGTGGAGGTAAGAAGAGATGAAGAATTATGGGAAAATGTTATGCTACCGAAACTTATACGGTTTTTTAAAGAGTGTATTCTTCCTGAGATAGTAGATTCTATGGTACAACGTGGGATGCCCTGCAGAGACCCGGAATATATCCTAAGCGCTCAAAGCAAGATCGCCAAGAAAAAAGACAATGATCGAGCAAAGATGAAATAGGTGTAATAATGTACATACTTACTGCAACGAATTTGTGTTCTAAATAATCGTGTTTAGCATGTGTATATAATTATTGTTACTATTATTGTATATTTGCAGTTCGTTAATTACTCTTGTAATGTTTTATAATACTGCTTGTATCGTGTTATTCGAAATGCTGGAAAATGCCATGATTTACTGGATCATGGTTAGGAAATATAACCATGTGTGTTTATTTGTTGTTTTTGTATTATAGTTAAGCTGTGTATGTATTTGAATTTGTTCATGTTGATGTACTTGTTAATATTGAATAAAGTAACTTAGGGTATTATTATATGATATAAAGACTCAAAATAGAGAACTAAGAATGATCTAAATAGTGTAAATAATTTATAAAATGAAAATTATCATTGCAACACTTTATTTTTACTCAAATATTCTGTTACATATTTTTTATTCACATAGATACTTATGTACTTATGTTACTCTCAAATAACCACTTAACATTATTTCCAAGTTCCAAGTTTTTAAATGTAGTTTATAATGTAGTAACTGTATTCTTGCGCTGAATAGCCAAACAATCATACCATTATTTGTATTTTAGTATAAATAAAGAAATCGCTAGTCTGACTAGCCCCAGGTAACTGGGAAAGCAGCCAAGAAGACATTGTACCAGTGTTTCTCAAACTGTTTGGTAACAACTCCCAAAATCGGTAAAATATCAAGGAGTTTGTAAGTTTAAAAATATTCATTCGTAAATGACTTTGTGACATTAGTATTATACAAAGAGGAGATGTCGTAACTTTTACTGACTTCTAAAGCGGGTCTAGAGGTAAATTGTTTGAGAATCACTGTGTTACACATTCTTGGCGGTCACAAGCCCGGTGAATGCTGAGCGACAGTTGCCGATTGCTTTTCCTGTCATTTGTATTTTGTGTATATCTTTATGTAGAGAGGATAGAAGTGTGAAGGGGAGATCGACCAGTAGGGTCAGTGAGCGCGAAGTACGTCAGGGAAGAATGAACATCTCCGCTCTATAGGACGAGTTTTTTGGAGTGAGTGACAGCTTCTACACGGGGAGGGTTACTGATCGCGCGTTGAACAGAAAGATGGGTATACCACCATTGAAAGAACTCCCCCGCCACGGTTAGTGCTATAGATATAGACTGCTGCTACCAAACATGTTCTTCTAATTACTTGGTTCTCAAGACAAGTTTTTGGGCCATTCTTTTTCCTTGAAATCCCATCCTTTTAATTCGTATTTGATGCTTTTGTATTTCAAGGCGACAGAAGATGTTTCTATGGCTTTTTTTTTTTTTTTTTTTTGTTATATTGTCGTTTCAAAATTTTATTAAATTTGATAAATAATAACAAATGATATATATAAAACCAGAGTAACCAGACGACGGTGTATGGCCCTGCACCGGCCCCAACCAGGGGTTTTCCCAGAATTTTGTCTCGGGTTCTGTATTTTTGCTGGGGGAGTTTGGATGTTGATGCATGGAGGAACAACATAACGTAAACGAAATTACATGTGCGATAAAATAAGGCAGAAAAAACATTTTCTAACAAGTACACCTTCTCCAAAAAATACTTTTCATGGCTTGATCGAGGGCTATTTCAGAATTGACTATCTCTACAGGGTACCCCTGGAATTTCCAATTAAAGTTTCTAACATTTCTTCATACATTTACCCAGGGACGTACGAAGAGGTTGGGTACTGGGGGCCCGGAACCCCCCCCCCCCGAAATTCCGACTTTTTTCTAAATTTTTTATTTTATTTATTTATTTATTGAACAAATTCCCAGATACAGCATAACTTTGCCATTTTACACAGGGACATGCTAACAAAAGAAAGAAAAAAAAAACAAGATAACAATAACAACATAGAAAAAAGAGTGTAAGAGTAAAACTATTCCGTCAAAGCTCGCTTAATTGCTCTTTCAAACACTGGGTAGCTCGAAAATATGTCCACATCAGTTGTTACTTGATTATAACAGTTTGGTATTCTATAAAAAAGAGACCTCTGTATAACAGCCAACCTAGGACGGGCAAGATGGAATAGGTGGGTATTCCGAGTGATGCGGGAAGGGACACGTAAGGATAGTTCCTGAAGTAATGTTTCCGATCTTAAGTTTCCATTAACTATTTTATGTAGATATTTCAGGTCAGAGATAGTTCTGCGTACTTCAGGAGTCTGAATATTAAGATGTCGCAAGAGTTCCTTCTTAGATAATATTCGAAGTGCAGGAACACGAAAACGGACTATAGCGATGAAGAAATTGAGAACAGAATCAAGTCTGGAGAGATGTGTAGGTGCTGCCATGGCCCATATGGGAGAGCAGTATTCGATCTTGGGCGCTATTAATGTCTTATAAAAAGTTGCTAATGAAGAAACAGTGCGTAGTTCGGTGAATCGATAAAGAAGTCCCAACATGCAGTCTAACTTTAGGGGTAATTTTACACATTTTAATATAATTTAACCTTAAATTGTTTTCGGACCTTCCGAAATGATTTGGACCCCTTCCACAATAAATTCCTGCGTACGTCTCTGAGGCAAATACAGATACTTTATCTTTAGGGGTGATATGAAAGGCTATGTATTTTTCTCTGTATCGATCGATGAATTATGGCAACAACCATTCAAACTATTGAAACAGATCAACGTGAAGCTTCCACCACAGCAAGCATATATAACAGGCACGTATCCAGGTGGGACCTGGGGGTTCATGTCCCCTCCGAAACTGAAGCAGGTTTTTAATAAACATACTTTTAAGTTTTTGAGATTCTTTTGTTTCAAATTACTTCGAGTCTGTCAAAATTTTGGTCAATGTGTTGTCGTATTCTTTTAAGTCCAAGAACATACCATGATACCATTGCCCCTTGGTGGAATAAAAAAGAACACTTTTAAATAGGATTAAAATTTCGTTTCTGTTCTGTTTACAACTTTAAATGTAATAGAAGTATACACTCAGTGTTTTCTTGTTATTCTTGTTATATGCTATCGCAGACATTTTCCTTAGTTACATATCTCTCGGAAATATTTGTTTGACTTTCTTTGTGCCACAATACAGTTCGTTCAAACTAAACTGGTTCTTATAATGAAAAGTAAGGAAAAGTTTAAGCAAGAATAGAACTGTTACATTATATTATTATTATTATTATTATTTTGAAAACAAATTGATATTTTAAAACATTAGAATTACGTGCTTACGAGACTTCCCCTTGTCACCCCTCCGCGAAAAGAAAACCTGGATAAGTGCTTAATATATAGTGATTAAATTCCCATCAAAATTAAATAAGTTCTCATGTATCCGAACTTGATACATGTATTCAAACTACAGACCAGGAGAGCATAACGTGTTCTACAAGATAAAATTTTGAGATGACTAATTTCACATCACATCACATCAGGATTGTGAAGACAAGGGACGTACTCAGGGAGTGGGTCCGGACCCCCCAATATCCCGACATTTTTGTAAATTTAGTCTAATTTTAGGGGCAATACAAAGTTTAATATAATTTAGCCTCAAATTGTATTTGAACCCGCCCAAAAACTTTCGACCCCTCCCGACATAAATTCCTGCGTACGTCTCTGGTGAAGACTATATCTGAATTCGGTTTCTCGTAATAAATAATACAAACAAAATTTTATATAGACATATTTAACTTTACTGTACTCTTTTGAATAACAGTTTCATGATTTGTTAAGATTGTTTTCTGATTTATAAGATATTATATTAGATTCAGCTAAAAACATACCACCATATTTTAAACGTTATAACATATGTGGCAACTGTAGCGTAACTTGAAGCCTCAGAGTCCCCATAGCCCTTGGTTATGTGCCCCCTGGGCCGCAAGGCTTGTGGGGGCGCAATTTACGCCTATGTGTGGCATATACTATTGGGAAATAAACTATTCAATAAAACGATTCTGACAAGTATTCAGTGACATAAATAGAAAATATTTTGTCCAGCAGGATAAGTGGCGTAACAAGATGAAGGACCAAGAGAGGTGCCCCTCCCTCAATTCTGATAGAGTTTGAGGGGCGTCAAAGGTACATAAGATTCATTTTGCAGCCTTCAATAAAACAAAAAGGAGGCAATATTACAAACAAAAAAGTAAGTATATTAGTTATTTCTTTTGTCGGCGCTGACTGACTACGGTCCGCCTTCGGTAGAATCTTTTTGTACATAAAGTAGTTACTATATAAATTTTCTTTGTACTGTATATGTGAAATGAACCCTCCAAACATAATGTATAAATAAACATGAATAAAAGAATAAATAATTCTATGTAATATTGCAGTCACGGGAGATGTAAACATATGCCTTACTCCCTTTATCTATCTGTTAGGGAAGCGTAATAAAATAGGTTTCCCCCGACATTTTAAACTTCCTTACTCGGCTGAGTAGTGTTTTCTTTTTTCCTCAAAATCAGCTAAACGGAACGTTTTCCTTCTTTAAAAAGTAGTATTACTGTTTTATTACAAACAGTAATAGTTTTTAGGACTATATTGAGGAATAAGAGCTCAAGATTTAAAATTATCGCACTTTTTCGTACGGTAATCGGGTTTTGATGTACATCTGCGGACAGCCAAATTACTGTACAATTTCCATCTCTAAATCGAACAAAATCTGTTTTTAAATACATTAGTATTTTATTTCGTAACAGAAGAAAAGACTTGATGGGTTGAAAATATATAAATATTGGGAACAGAAGGAAGAAGTTAAAGGGTTACTTACAAAAATAAAAATAACGTAAGTGTATTAGCGCGATATTGCACTCATTGGTACGCGTTTTCGTGCACAGAGAAATAATAATAATAATAAAACGTATCAGATACTCCATAGAAACACATTATATACCAAGCAATACAGAACAAGTAATCATTTCATTTCTTCCTTTTCTCTACTTAAATGTATTTAATTTACTGGTATTTCGAATTCTGAAAATGTACAAGAATGAAGATAAAACAAGAAATTCCCATTTATCAAAAACTTTCAGTACTTTTTTTTCCTTTTTCTGAGACTTCAAGGGGGGCCGAATAATGATGAGAATCTTGAAATTATTTTCATTATTTCGATCACTGGTTCTTAACAATGGCTTAACGCCCCCACAGGCGTTTTCCTTTCTAAACGAGGCTTGGAACAAAAAGGGGCGATTGGAGGGTGTTTGAGATTTCATGACATGTTATAGACTGTTTTCTTATTATTAGACGAAAACTATGATTTATTTTACCAATACACACAAACATACACGTATAAATATACAGAAGAATTGTGTATATATAAAACAATTATGTTCTTTATGTTCATTATTTGTCAACTGATTTGACTGTATTTAACACTTTTTCATTATTGAGATGGCAACATCGAATTAAACAACAAATACTTTCACACACGTTTTTGCGAGCGGAGGCAAGACCGACTGCGATGCTAACTCCATCTCTGGACGGAGAAATAAAACTCGTGAAAGTCCTTGGCTGTTAATTGTAATCAACGTATTGGATCCGCAAATTTGAATTTTCTAATTTTGACGTCAGATTTTCAATCAGCTGTTCTAAAACCTCCCTTGTTTCTTCAATATTAAATGATTGTTTTCTGTCTATGGTTCAAAACCTTCCCTAACGTTTAAAGGGTTGTCGAGAGACCTTAAACCCGCCCCATTGCCGAAATCAGAAAAAATACGTGTCGATTATTTTTCGATGTTGTACAAATCTGCGAAGTTTCATTCAAATCGGTGAGTTAAACTTCCGTAAGTTTCCTTGCTAGAAACGCATTCAGTAATATAAGAATGATGGCCAAAAAAATTATCTTACACAGTGACCAGGACTATTATAAGATAATTTTTTAATTCTAGAAATTACATTCAAACTGTGGAAACAAAGTTGTCAGTCATTTTCTAATGTGCGATTCTTGTACTGAGTGTTCTTGTTTCAATGTAATTAAGTTGTTGCTTAAAGTGTCAAATGTGGAATACATTTAAATTCATATGATCAATACAAGAGCAACATCAAAAGTCCTGTTCATCTATCCGAAAAGCAATTCGAAATGTCCTATATTGAACGTCTAGGTACTTAGCAAGAAAATGCAAAAATTAGCTACGCGTTAAAATTCTCAGCATATCCTATTTATGTTTCTGTATTAACATTTTTCTTTCGAAACAGTTCAGATCTTATGATTTTCCTTTCTATCGACGAATGTGATATAAAAGGAGTCTCGCTGTCGTGAGAATGTTTCTACGTCATTGTCACACAGAAGCTAGAAGAATTGTTTGAATGGCGGGAGAGTAAATCGAAAAGGTGGATACATCTTTCTGAGCGTTTATTAACAAATGCAGCGAGCAGCTGTGGACACAGCAAACTTCGAACTGCCTCTCGCCCGCTTACGAACGAGTTGTTTCTTTTCCGATAGAACTTGTTTTAAATACCCACTTCTACTCCGATAAAGCGAAGTGGAGACCAAACATACAGAGTTTCCCCGGTTTAACGTGGTTGCCAGATTTAAGGAGTAGTGCAGTAAGTTCACTTGACGAATATCTGGTAACTTAAATATAAACAACTATGTAGTTTCTTTCCACATACTTTTAAATTCTTGTAAACTTATTTCCCAAAAATTGCGTGTACTTTTCTACTTTCTGCAATTAGTTTACACTATATTGCAACACTGTACAGGTCCTCATAACGCCTGGAATTCTGTAGAAGAATGTTAATAGTGTGTGAGTGTGTAACATTCGATGGTGCAAATATGTTGTTGGTACCGGTGACATTTACATCTTGCAGGTGATGTTGGCACCAGGGTCCACTAAATATAGTACAGCACCACACGTATTTCCCAAGAAACTGTCAGAAATAGAGACGTAAGTGTTTTCCCACCGCAAATATCAATAAAAGTCATGGATTTTGATCTCACTCTCGTTCTTGTATCTCTTTTAGTTTTGTTTTGTTTTGTTTTTGTTTTTTATGCACATTTGGTTCTAACAAGTCGGTTTCCCAACTCGGAGCTAACAAGTACGCAAATACGCGTATATAGGTGTGTGTGTGTGTATGAATGTGTGTTCCCGTATTCCTATCCTTTGGTACGTGCATATGGTTTAACACCTTACCAGTTGGGACCGGAAAAATTGTAGGGACATTTTCCGGCGCCAACAATTTTTAAGCCTACAGGGGCTTCGTGGTGACCCCCTGGGCCTCCTGGCCGAATTTCGGGAAGGTCCCAATAATTATAGAAAAATGTGAGAATCTGTGTAAACCGTGTGTATGCTCTGCCGAATTAGCTGCCTCCTGGTGGTCTCACACTTTAAATAAGAAACGGTGTGTAAATATGGCGCATACCGCATCTATTGGCACTACCCTGCATACGGGATGGGGAAACATAAGGGGAGTGGAAGGAGGAGGTGAGTCGCGTGGTGGAATAAACATACAAGTAAATTTACAGTGTTTGTTGGTACCAACGCAACCTTGAAATTTTCGTTTGCGCAGTCGCGTCGACTCACAGTAACCTGCCTGTCACATGACATAGTTAAAGAGCAGAAGGTAGGTTGAAATCAGAGGAGGCATTGATCACAATTGGAGAAACGTATATGCATATATTTACAACTTATACTTTCAGAAACGATGGGAACAGAAACAAAGACTGTGATAAATGAATGGAAGAGAGGCTAGCGTAAAACATATACACAGAGCGTGATCTTATCGGGACACAATTATTGTTTCTATCTACACACGTAGTTCGATTTTCTCTTGCTCCATGTAAGAAGGTCTGGGACCAGTGTCTGAAGCGAAAGCTAATTTATTTGAACAACAGCAAAAACAAATGTATCCTAAGGGGTACCCTAGAATGGTCTAAGATTGAAGACTTACAAGCACATTTGCAGAGCACAGATTCATACATACCTACATACTATATATTCCGACTTTCACAGTATTTTATTTCTTTCTTTTATCAAACAGAACTCATTAGTTTAAAAATTTTGATAAACAAAATATTTATTTTAACTTTAACAAATAAAAAAAGCGCAACCGTAGTTTACAAATATGTCGCATACAGATTTATTAAATTAATTCAAATATATGGAGTAGGAAACACGTAAGATGTCTGGGTTGGCAAAGGATAGGCAGCGACCGCAGCCCTTAATTGTTGGTGGGGGTGATAGTGCTAACTACGTATTCTGTGAGTCTCAGTAGAATAGTAGTGTGCCTGTATCGAGCAAGCGGTCATAAAGTAAAATAAATTAACTAATTTCCAAAAAGGCCAAATAATTAAAGCTCGGATATAGGGTGTTAGGGTGGTGAAAGTGGTAAGTGTGCTGAGTGTGTCGCGAGTAGCAACATTTAGGTGACGGTCAAAGTGATGAAATTCTACAAAATTTATGGGTAAAGTCATGGTTTGAGGAGCATGACTAGGAGCCATCACACCTCCTGTGGGTCCCACATATCACTAGATCTGAACATCATTGAGCCATTCTGGTCTGAGTTAGAAAGGCGTGTTCTGTCTCATTACCCTCCACCAGCACTCCTTAAGGAACTGGAGCATATTTTGGAGGAACAATGGTACAAAATTTCACACACCACGATTCAGGTGCTGTATACGTCCATTCCACGTCGGATTCAAGCTGTTTTGCACGCAAAAGGAGGCCCACACCATACTTGGTATTATTTTCACACTTTTGAAAACTTTTTAGATTTTTTTGTTAACCCGTCTGTATATATATATATCTAGGCGCGGATTCTAGGGGGCCTATGGGGGCTATAGCCTCCCCTCTTGACGCCCAGGTTTACACTAGATAAAAAGGGCTTCAATCCTGCTTTACAGTGGATAAAGCGGCAAACTATGGTTTAGTCCCTCCCTTGCTCATATCCTGGATCCGCCACTGTATATATATATATATATATATATATATATATATATATATATATATATATATAGATATAGATAGATAGATAGATAGATAGATATAGATAGATAGATAGATAGATAGATATAGATATAGATAGATAGATAGATAGATAGATACCTCTCTTTTCATTCATTAAAGTCTAGCTTTTAATTTTCTTTGGTGTTGTTTTAACAAAATAAAGATTATAACCAACCCAAACTTTCATATTTTCAGTTTTAATAGTTTTAAATTTGGCGTACATAGAGAAATGTTTATATTCCATGTATTTTAGCAGGGTAAAATGCCCTCAAGCTGCTCCTGAAAAAAAAAAACACCTTTAAAAAATTAAACTTTCCTTGCTTTAAAGTAAGGGTAATCTCATGGACCTGGACTTGGAAAGTGTTGGGCCCCAGGTTGTTAACTAACTTGCATATGAATATGAAGCGCTTGGAGCAATACAGTGCTAAGCCAGATTTATGCAATGTTGGGTAAGTTACTTGTAACAAAGTATCGCGTTACAAGTTACTTTACTTTCAAAATGTAATGCGTTACTAACGCGTTACTTGGCGCAGTGTTGGGCCCCAGGTTGTTAACTAACTTGCATATGAATATGAAGCGCTTGGAGCAATACAGTGCTAAGCCAGATTTATGCAATGTTGGGTAAGTTACTTGTAACAAAGTATCGCGTTACAAGTTACTTTACTTTCAAAATGTAATGCGTTACTAACGCGTTACTTGGCGCAGAAAAGTAACTGTTACCCTACTTCGAAAGTAACGCAAGTAACGCGTTACTTTTACGTCCAAAACTTTGAATATATTGTAAAGATTCCCACATCATAATAGATGCACATGTCAATACAACACGTGTTATTGATTATAAACAGTGTAGCAGACGAGAAGCCGACACGAAAGACACCGAGGGAAGCCGAACGAAGACGGACCTCACGAAAGGACCCGAAGAGGACAAATAAAAGAACAACCACCGAGGGACCTGGCATCACTCAACCAACTGATCAACTTACCAACCCCTTCCCCTCTGGTCGCATTGAACTAGGGGTACACCTATCCTTACCCGAGGTCGCATTGGACTAGGGATCTTTACTACAAACCAAACCTTGCGAAGCTGCCTGGGCTGAAAGGGCTATACTTCTAGACTCACCAGAACCAGCAGGTGCCTTGGAGACTGCCTTAAGAGAAGGAGCACCGTGCAAAACCTATTTCCTCTCATCTGTTCAATAACAAGATAGACACTATTTTACTCTTTTTGTAATCAAAGACATTTGTATAGAACAATTTTTATAATAAATTGGTGAAGGGGAAAAGACTAGCCCGGACCGTCATTTAGTCTCTACCTATAAAATCATTACAATATATACAAAAAAATATTCTTATTAATTCAATTTTCCCAATAATCAATCAACACATTACACCTCCTATTTTAACTACACTTAATATGCATGTCTTTATTTAATCTTTGAGAAAATGAAATTTATCTTTCTTCTTATTTTGTTGCAATTGAAACAATCATTTAAAAAAAAAACGCAACTTCTAAAGCAGGGATGCAAATATGCTACAAAATTTTACTAGCCCAAGAAAAAAGCTACTAGCTCACATCCCACAACAGAAATCATTTACTTACGTTCGGTGTGATATTAAATACTCGTCCGCACCGATGAACCATTCGCCCCGGGCGAGTGGTTATTTGCATCTTTGTTTTAAAGTCTACATAAGTACGATAAACAGAATAACATTATAGAGGAATGGATACTGAAGAAAACATCAATATAATATTAGTAAGACCACGTGTAAATAAATTATTAACGTTTCAACAATAGCTTGATCGCAAATGTTTGTGTGGATGGTGTTTCTGTCTACTCTGGAAATTTAACTACAAATAAAAAAAGTAAAAAAAAATTAGATGTTTCCTCAAATTTGTGGACGAACTCTTGGCTGCTGACAAATATTTCCCGCCAGCGCACTTCACTTTACTTTTGATTCTGACCATCATCACCATCAGCTTTTAAAAAAAGTATTTTTTTTTTTTTTGAAATGTTCGAACGGTAAAATATTTTCTTTCTTCCTCTTTATAAAGACAATACCAACCAAAATAAACTAGACTATCATTACACTCGCAGTTTACTCAGTGAGTGTATTCATTTGGAGCTGTCAAAATCTATGACAACATCTTTCCCAGGTGCTTGCAATCAGTATACGTGATTCCCCTGAGGTAACGCGCCACTGTTTGAGTTACTTTGGAAAAAGTAACGTGTTACTAGGAATCGTTACTTAAAAAGTAAAGGCGCTGCTTGCGTTACGTTACTTCCCAAGACTGCATTTATGTTATTCCGAGAAAAAAGCGAAATTCCCCGCTGTACTACTGTATGAATTAATGACGGCAGCAAGAACAACACTTATATTTACAGCCATCTAACCTCGATTTTTGTAAACTTGTCAATAGTAACGGATCAGAAGATAAAATCTCAATTATTTTTCCTTTTTAACAAATATGGCTTAGCATAGCACTATATTGCCTGAAGCCCTTTATATTATACGATGGTTTCAGATCGGAAAGAGAAATATCCGCAAAGAAATTGCACTTAGGCTATAAAATCCTGGTATTCGTGGAGCCATCATATCACTTAATATCTATTTTTACAACAAAATTTGGAAACAAAAAAAATAGAGAAACTACCACAGAATTAACTTTAGAAAATACTGCGTGTTTCAATACAAACTATTCATTCACTCGAATTGTAAATTGAGGATATACGCTCCCTTGTTTACGTCCATGGATGTACCTGTATTGTAATATGTTGTTGTGTGTACTTAGCAAACCGAGAGTAGCAGAGCCATCTTGACAGTCTGATAGTCACTTGGCTGAGGGCCCCACAAGCAGAATGTATTACTTACAGAACATATTATAATGAATTAATTACAGGTATTACTTGCATAGTCATAAAGCCCACATTGGTTTCCACAGGCAAGCATTATGCTGCTAAGACGGCACTAAACAGACTACGCTCTAGCGCGGGTCCCGATTTAAAGCAATCGGTCTAATCCGGTAAGTTTAGCCCTGATTATTGTACGTGACAATTAATACATTAGGAAAGTTTTCTTCCTATAGTTTGAAGCAACAAAAAATCCTTTAATTTTTATCAGTGTTACTTCTCTCACAAGCCCCCACGATTAAAACTTTTTTTTAGAAAAGAAGATTTTTCTACATTTCCTTCTCTCTTACATGGAACATCTGGAAAGTGTTGCACGCCGATTTCAATGAAATTTTGCAAGTAGATACTAGACATAAAATAAAGTGCACCGTATTTTCTCGTTTCTGCGGAAAAACAGTTTGAAGTGCTCTAAGCCTCTTCCCAAGTATTTTCAAAAAACCTCGATATCTCCAAAAGGACACAATCAATTTGCAGAAAAAGGCGTATACACATAATAGATAGAAAATTAAAGAATACGGGTTTCTCTTTTGCGTAAGAAAACCGTTGCAGGGGAGCAACGGTCCCCTTCAAATATCTCCAAATAATATGATAAAGGCAAAAATCGACAAAAGGGTACAAGTGATTCCGAGGAAAATAAGCATGCAGATACTAAGCGTAAAATTAAGAAATATGTACTTTTTCGTTTGTGCGGAAAAATTGCTTGAAGGAGCCTACGCCCTTCCGAAGTATTTTCGAAAAAGCTTGAAATCTCCAAAAGGACATAAACAACTGCAAAGAAAGCGTATGAACATACTAGATATACAAGTAAGAAATACGTATTTGTTATTTACTGCGGAAAAACGTTGCAATTTGCTTTGAAGCTATCTGGATACAATATTCTGATGGACTGTAGGATATCCCCTTGTCCTATTTGTTTCGTTTGCACAAAATTAAAGAACGAATTCGGGAATTTTTATTTTGACCTATCAGTGATGATAAAATATGATTTGGCCCCGCGTAGCGTAGTCGCTAACACTCTCGTCTTTGGTGAGAGCGGTCCTGGGTTCGATTCCCAGTGGGGACACTCGATCGAAAAAGTGTAAGTTTTTTCAGGCCAGCCATCTTGAGTGCGGTTTTTTTCCCCTGAGTTTCCAGCCAGTCACTAGGCAAATGCCGGGATGGTAACATACAGATCTTAGGCCGTTTCTTCCTTCCCTTTCCTTGGATAGTGTGCTCGCCGACGGACGTCACTTTCATACGTGACGGGCTAAATGGACATAGATGGCGACGGCTAAATCGACATAGATGGCGACAGCTCAGAAATCTAATAAATAATAAAATATGCTGGTTGTATCCCTTGTTAATATCGTCTGAAAGTTTATGTTTAGCAGATCGCAGAAACATAGGCCATAGGAAATATATCTGTGTATTCGTCTATTTTCATGTCGGAAACGATAGAAAAGCAAAATATTACACAATTTTCCAAACTCTAATGCAGTGTAACTATTTAAATTCGGTCTCAGAGGACTCAAAACAAATTGAAGCATTAATGAAAATGAGATATAAATTATGGTAATGTAAGCAAACGTACAATAGAACGAAGGTACTAAAAACTGTTGTGGTAACTTCACATTTTCTAGTATATCAAAATGCCATACTACAATCGAATGATCAATGAGTACTTTCTTTGCAACTTCTCATGTTGTTTTACGCAGAACTGCTTCAGAAATCAGCTTCAATTCGTTGTGTCCAACAACCGAACGACGTTAGTGATCTTCCGTATCCTCCAAGAATACAGGATGAATGAATTGACCGAGAACCAAAGAAATGGATGATTTACATCTGTTTTACATTGCTGCTACTTATGAGCGACCGAAGCGATACATTTTTCGAACATATTCGCACAGGCCAGGAAAACTAAATATTGTACGGTAAGCGACATCTATCCATGATTGAAGTTAAAAAACTAGTCAACCTTCACCTCGATGCTGTCAAAATTAATCATGTATCAATAGATATAGTAAGTCACAGCTAGGCTTAAACAATGCTTACGCATCAAACCTACACTACTTGACTCACAACAGGTCAAGAAGTCCAACTTATGCTACTTGACTCGTGTTTTAATAACATCCACCAACTGCAGACTCTTTCGCCGCTCCCTGTTTCTCCTGCCACCATATGTACTAGCACGTTCTTCATAACACAGTTCCTTTCACGGTAATGTTCCAACCAGTTTCTCTTCCTCGTTTTTATTACATCTAAAATTGTTCTTCTCTTTCCTACTATTTCTAACATGTTCTCATTTGTTTTCCCTTTGAGCCAGCTAATTCTCTACATTCTTCACCAAGCACATATTTTCTAAAGTAGAAAATGCTCGCTAAATACCTAAGCTCATTATTTTCAGCAGATGCACGAATTGGGTACATCTACATGAGTATTACATATGCCGATTACAACTAACCGTTTCCCGCTATCTATTACCATATTTACTCTACAGTGATTACCGTAAAAACCAGAAATGATTGAGTTGTACTGCTTCCGGATTGAATATTACATTCATCAGGAACTCGATTCTCAACTATTGACTCTATACATCGTGGCTAAAATTGATGAGAAAAACACGGGAAAGTTTGCAAACACAATATTAACCATCGAAAACGAACATGACCTGCTTTAGAATACCATACGCGAAAACTACCACTTATTAGTATTATCAATTATTATATTAATTTCATTTCATTTTATTTATCCTCCATTCTGTACAAACTTGGAAATAATTTTCCGATAGTACATGGGATTCGTCATGGTTAATTGATGCATATATATTAGACACATTTGTTAAACATAATTCATACTTTTATACATTACAGTAATTTGAAATATCATTATACCAATACTTCAGCATACCTTAAACATAAATGAACTTATCTTGTTACTTTGCTATTACTATTTACATTGTGACTATTTAATTGATTATATTCATCTATTGTATAGAAGCAATGTGACAATAGGTATTCTTTTAATTTTCTTTTGAATGTAACATTAGACTTGATTACCTTTAATTTGTTTGGTAACTTATTGTATAGCATAATACCAGCATATTTTACTCCCTTTTCGTACATTGCTGTTCTATGGTTTGGTGGATGAAAATTAGTCTTATTTCTTGTGTTGTATCCATGCACGTCACCGTTTGTTGTGTACTCATTTATGTTGGATCTTACAAATTCTATTAAGCAATATATATACAAACATGGTAAAGGGAGTATAGCTAGTTCTTTAAAATATTTCCTACAGGACTCTCGGGGTCCTACACCAGCTAGGATTCGTACAACTCTTTTTTGAAGAACAAAAATATCTACTTTTTACAGTATTTCCCCAAAATATTAATCCATATCTTAATATAGATTCAAATGAGCAGTAATATAATATTTTTGCTGTATTTCGGTTTATAGTATTTTTGATGGTTTGTACGGCAAAACACATTTTTCTTAACCTATTCGCAATTTTTTCTATATGATAATCCCATTTTAAATCTGCTGATATATGTACACCTAAAAATTTTACAGAACTAACTTGTTTTATTTCGTTTTCTCCTATTTTTATACTTCCTTTAATATAAATTGATGAATACATGCTTATTAATTACTGAACAATTTCATCGTATACTTACTTCATAAAGTAAAAAAATATATAAATTTGTATTTATTATACGTAGGTATGTTGACAGTAAGCGAATGTTATCAAAATGGTTGTTGAAGGTTTGCTTGAAGGTTTCTTTTCCTTCATTCCCTTTCGTCTGGTTAAAAAGTAGATTGCAGTGCTTTGGAGCAGCTGCAGGTGGAAATACGATATCTTTAAGACATTTTGGAAATTTTGTGTGTGTAAAAGTAACACCTTTCTCATAAAGCAGTAAACAACTGCACTCCAACTACAAGAATCTAATACAAATTACAGTATACATTTATTGTGTTTTATTATTATTATTTTAACAGCTACCAGCTAGGGATGGCCAATTCCGGAATTTTAACTTTCCAGAACCCGACAAGTAAAATTGGAAAAATTCTAGATTTCGGAAAATTCAGGAATTCGGAAAAAAATGAATTTTCGGAATTCTTGAGTTTTCTAAGTTCTGGATTTTTCCGAAATCCGGAAAGTGAAATTTTCGATTCCGTAAAATTTTGGCCATCCCTAGTCTAAAGGTTTCTCCAAGTATGTGAAAACAACGTTAAAGCAAATAAACTGTATTTACATGGTATCTTCTGGTCGCGCATCGCTATCAAAAATTTGCAACATTTGAGAGTTTAACATGATTCTTTTTATTTTCTTAAAATAAGTAAGCTAAGGACGTTTCTCGCCACGAAGGGCTGGCTACATTTGGAGTTCACTTCCACCTTACCCAACCAGCCATCCACTGATTAGGGTGTATTATTTACAATGGACATTTCCTTTTTGACCAAAAGTTGTAATTTAAAGACACCATCGTGTCGAACTAGTCTTCAATATACAGCATACCAAAAATCTCAGAAAAACATTTCTCCGTTACGGAGATAAATCGCTTAAAACAATGATAGAATGAGCTGCTTACTTCATGGCAGCACAGACAAGGATTTTGGCGTGGCGGTCCGTATCGTTCTGTGAGTTGCATTCGAAGCTTCAGGGAATGGGATCTTTTCATATTACAGTTTCTTACTGCGAACTACAAATAAAATTAGTAAAATAGTGAAAGGAAAAATGGCCAAATAAGTAATACACTTACTGTATATAAACGTAACGTGTTGGTAAGACCTATTTTCCTAGTATGAAATATATTAATGGTCATTTGTAATGTTCAGTCATTACAAATATTTTAGATACTTATACATTTAAGCATGATTACTTTACTACTGTATTATCTCGAAACATTAAAGCCTAAGCACTATATCAGTTCATGCGCAAATTGAGAATATCTAGGCTATCATATCATGGCTTTTCTTTATTTTGAAGACTTTTTCATTCACCACCTTCGAACTTCGGTATATCACCTAAGACGTACTTGAAAGATCAAAAATAGCATCGACGACCTTCTGCCAACTGTCTGGAGGGCCATAGATTCCATCGCTGTAGAACTTGGTGGACCGTGAAGCGAAGAAGATATCAAGTGCATTTTGCACCTCTAGTAGGGATCTCAACTGACATCCTCTAAGGTGATTGTCCAAAAAATGGAACAGGTGATAATCGGACGGTGCAATGTTCGGGTAGCATGGTGGATGCAATAGTGTTTCCCATCCAAGTCGTAGAATGCTGTACCGGGTCATCATGCCCATATGGAGCTTAACGTTGTCCTGTAATAGGAAGACTCCTTTGTGATTCAGAAGTGCTGGCTCCAGAGTTTTGAGTTTATCTTGAACAAGGCTCAACTGGTGACAGTAACACAATTGCATTGATAGTCTGACCAGTTGGTAGCAGTTCCCGATGCACGATGCCGCAAGCAGTCCGCCAAACATACAGGGAGACCTTTTTCTGATGCAGTGGTGGTTTCGGCTGTTTTGGAGCCAGTTCATGGGATGCTAGCCAATGATCATGGCGCCGTAGAACTTCGTAGAGGATATATCTCATGTCCTCACCACATGACAACACACTGTCCAGAAATTGCTTCTTCCTCAGACGACACAGCAAAGAAACACAGATGTCTGCTCGCTTTACCTTCTGACCCGAAATCAAATCATGTGGGACCCATCGACCCAACTTGTAGTGCTTCCCAAGTTGTTGGAGTTGCTGCCGAATGGTTTCTCCACTCAAACTGAATTGTAGTCCCAGTTCCTCACATGTCTGGTCAGTGTCCGTCTCAATTGCTGCCAGAAAAACTTCATTTTGTACATGTTTTGGTCTTCCGGCGCGTGGTGCGTCCTTAAATTTGTTAAACCATTGCTGCACTGTCCGCGTAGTCACGATACTCTCAACAAAGGCCTGGCATATCTTCCGCCCCGCTGCAGCGCCGTTTGACCCCAGTTTGAACTCGTACAGCATACACGCCCTTATGACGCTCTGTGGACTGTCACAACCAGGTAGTATGTCGGATATATCCACACCAACAACTGACCTTCGCCTTATCTCTATTTGCATTCAACTCACGGTGTGAGGGCCAATTGAACACAGACCTCCACAAAAAGCGAGAGAACTTTCTTGGTTACTTTTATACTAGGAATAACATCAACAGTGACCCACATGCTACTTGTAAAGAGTAACAATAGTGTTGCAAACGTAAGGATTGGGAAATAACCTGCTTTTGACATCACAGGTGGGTCTGTTGTAAGTATCTGCCTCATAAATATATGTTAAAATTGGGTGTCATTCTTATTTAGCATGTTGGGAACCAAGTATACTAACCTAGGTTCCCAACCTAGCTGGGAACCTAGCTCTAAATTCCCAATGTTTCTTGGTAAAATAAGGTAACGATCTCGAAACAAGAATAATAATATTATTAATAATCGTATTATTATCATTATTATTAGTTTATCTAATACCAATACTACTATAACAATTTTCGTAGATGTTTTGTTTCTAACTTAAGAAGTTAGAAAGCGATTACTTTACACATTTGAAGACTCAACAAAATCTGAATTGAAAAACTCTTATCCTTACCTCTTCTCGGTGATCCGGGGCTATGACTATGACCGTGGAGTGAAGAATCTCCTGGGTTTACGGCACTCTGATGTAATGCTGGATCGGAATTATGTCGTCGCCAACTTGTGTCAGGTGGTGGTGAAAGATAGGGACCACTATATGGTGATGTATCTATTCTTTTGTCAATAGGTCGAGCTCTGACAGGTCCAATGCGCCCACGGTCCTTATATACGTGTTCCCTTCCTGATTTTATATCATCTAAGTGAGTGAGGGCACTCTGAAATAATGTAATAATATGAAAGCTCAAATCATTTGCAATGTCATCAATATATCAATCATTTCATGACTAAAAATATCCCATACAGGCTTATAATATGGAATTCCACTTTACTAAAATATGCAAAAATGAAGCATCCGTCTTATTTGAAATAACACAATTTCCAGGGAACTGGTAACTTTCGTTACTACACCAATGCTGGTAATGATAAATAACCAGAAATCTCCTACAATCATACACACTTTTAATTACTTGTGTGTTTGTGTGCGCCTGGCTGGGTGTACAAAATTTGACATAAAAGCTCTTGTTTATGATTACAAAGCTTTTTTTTCTTCTTCTTCTTCTTGATGTTTTTCGATGCCCAGCATAGTTTTCCAGACACTAGTTTATTGTTAGAAGTGTGAAATGATTCACCCTTACACATGCAAATCCGCCGAAACGCTACTTGTATTGGAATGCTATTTCAACTAAAATCAGCGAAGTCAAACAGCGTCGGGACTCGCAAGAGAAAAGAAAGGTGAATGTTCGTACTCACCAGATGGTGTGGATAATGAAGCGTCCACCCAGTCCCATTAAGGCAATTACGAAGTAACTGGAAAGAAAAAAGTGGCGGATTTCGGTCTAGAAATAGAATATTGGCCGTGAGGAAAGATGATGTGCTGAAATCATATCACCTCAAAACATGACTGAAAGAACCCGGCAGGTAGATCCTGGCCTTAAAAGGCTGTTACACCGGAAGTTTACCTTATATGGAGCTTTGTTGAAAGAAATACTTAACTGGCCCAAAGTCTTATGATTTTATAAATAATTGTTGCAAGTGAAAACGAAGAACGGGAAAAATGAGAAGCCATAGAAAAACCACGTTATTTGAAGCTGAACTTGAATAAATAAATAAATAAATAAATATTTAACGTCACACGTGATTCAATACATATGATTAATGTTAAGTTTAAAGGTAACTACATGGTATACTAGAGGCTGATGTAGAAATATTAAAGATGCCATGCAGTTCCAAATGTAAAATATATCAACGATTGCTTTCTGTTAGAAGCTTTATTAACATAAAATGCAAAAGGTTACCTCGAAGCTCTGAAAATCAACTACGCCAGAAAAACTTCTACAGAATAACGAATTATTATTAGTACTATTATATTCATTAATCATCAGCAACATATCTGTCAGGATTCATTCATAGCGGAAGCCAAAGCCCTGAGCCTGCAGCAATATCATATTCTTTTTTCTTTCTTTTCTTTTAGAGGGGTGGTGAACTTGACGTTCATTTGAGCAACGAACCTATATGAGACGTGCATCAAAAGATGAACGTAGGATCCGAAACATGAGCATCCACCAGGAGTAGAACTCGTGTTTGCAATGCCCTAGAAAAGTACCGAAGATGGCTTTAAATATTATGGGAAATAATTTTCTGACTTTTACCGAAATTTTCTCTGATACGTAATTAGCCACACAAACTTATCCATGTGCATATATGAAGGGAAATTAATGATATATATACAGTGAAACCTGTCTATGTTGGCCACCATCGGTTCCATCGAAAAGTGGCCAACTTAGACAGGTGGCCAACTTACAGAAAATAAGTGTGATTTGTGTATTTTTAGAATAGGATTTCAAGTATTACTTGATTCTAAAATTTTAATAAGCAGTGGCACGACAGCTACTTATAAATAATGTATATAGAGTAATCATAAAAATATAAGTACTAGAAAATATTACTATAGTATGCGAGAGCGCCGATTTCTCTGTAAATTTGGGGGGGGGGGCATTCAGATGCAAAAGGAATATATATATGAAGATTTTAAGACAAATTGCACTCAAATTATACCAAACATTGTATACTCATAAATAAAATAGGGGCCATGAGCTTTGGGGGGCCCGGGTCCTCTCGGTCCCCCCAGGATCGACGCTCTTGATAGTATGTTTATTATATATGCATACCTTTCTCTTCCTGAAAACTAGTCTGGTACATTAGATTATTCGGATTGAAAACACAATAACACAAACAACCATGAAATAGAAGTGTATGTACGCAGTTTATTGAAATTGATATTATAGCACACTGAGTTATTCAGATTGAAAACAAGAAAAGCTGTTATAAATTGAGAAATACATATGCAATTTATATGACTTATTTTCAGTTGTTACTGAATGGTGGTTCATTCTAGACATATTTGCTTTATTCTTTTTGGCAGATATGCACATTCTAATATTGTAGTTAACTACCTCTTGTTAATGACATAGAAGTGTTTCCTTCGGAGCAAAAGATGTTTTGAGAAAATCTTGAGGGAATTCATATCTCAAGACCTCCGCTACCTTTTGACATGCAGTCAGGTGCCAATAAATGACAATTGAGCTTTAACCTTGAGAATTTTCCGGAATTACTAAAGCTTCCCACTGATGAAAGGAGCCGATATAGCTAATGGTTTTACCAAAACAGACGGGGTAAACAAATACGTTCAACCATTTCGTGAATTCCTGTACGTGCTTTTTTTATTCACATCTTCCTTCACCACCCTTTTATGAGGGTAGTGTTCTGGCCATTGACCTCCAAGAACAAATCGTGCGAATCTATGCTTCTTTGAGTCCAGTCACAACAGAACATCTGCCTCTCATATGGGAATTCGAAAGAGTTAAGAAAAATAACAAAACTGTATTTTTCGTGGCCAAGATACGCAGGTAAATTTATCATTATCATCATAGGGTAAACATTGCTTCAGTGTGGCCAACTTCCAAGATAGACAGGTGGCCAACTTATAGAGTAGTAAGTAACGAATGTCTTACGGAAAAATGCAGGTTCAAGACGAACTAGGCCAAGATAAGCAGGTGGCCAACTTAGAGAGGTGGCCAAGTTGACAGGTTTCACTGTACATTAGGGTGGCTCTTTTTTGTGAATTTAATTGCGCATAGTTGCTAACATTGTTCCTTTCCTACAAGTTGAGTTGAGTTGATTTTGAGTTTAACGTCCCGTTCAGCAGCGAGGTTATATAAGACGTGGACCTAACTGCAAAAGATTAACTTAATTGGATAACACTTAGGGGTCGCTCAAGCGACACGAAGTTGTGTCATAGGATGCATATAATTATGTCGTATACGAGACATATTAGAGGTTTAAAAATTCAATCCTTATAAAGTAAATTGTACTTTTTGCCCTACAACATTAATTATTTATTATTACTAAACTTGCAAATAGCTATTACCAAAATTACCATTTATTGATTTCAAAATATGTGAAATACATCTAAATATGCAGTTGCTGTTCATTTTAAACAGAAAAAATAAGGTTATTAACGAAGTTGGTAATTCTTCAAAGTGCTCTTTCGAGCGTCTGAAACATGCTTTCTGTGGTCCTCAACAACCTTAATTAGGCTCTGCATTTGACTTTCTTTGTGATTGACTCATTGAAATTGCACATAAGGGCCACTGAACGTTCAGCAGCATCGTTGACAACCTTAAGTGACTCGACGATTCGTTTCTCGTTTAGGAATTTGTTCGAGTTACTCCAGTGCTCGGGATCACATTGGAACATGAAATTGATGCCAATTCGAAGAGAACGTAAGGCGCAAAGAGAGGCTAATCAAATCATTAAGATTCTTTGTTTCTAAGCCGTGGCAGTCTCAGTTTTATGCCTCTTGAACTCCAATTTTCTTCACAAGCCTTAAGACGATTTATAATATTCCGCTTGTCCTCGAAAGATAACTTATCAGTGAACAGTGAGAGTGAAACTAACTCTGCTTCAAGATACCACAAGTGAGTTTGAAACTTGTTTATTGCAGATTCAGACACAGATTTATTCACTATGGCGTATTGTTTGATATGCTTGAACAGAAGTAAGTTGTTGACGGGGCATCACATGTCTTGGAACACGAAATCCATGCTTTCACGTATACGAGACTTGCAAATAAACACACTTCCCACAGATTTTTTTTTTCCTCTGACTGTAAGCTTAAACATTTCGCGGAAAATTTATATCTTGAAGCAGCATATTACCTTTTTCATCCAACGAGCCATATGGTAAGCACCTGGTGACTTGAAACGGTACTTCTTTGGAAATTCACCAAGTATCAACAGGCCAAGCTCTATCATTTCTTTATAGTCAGTCATCACGGGGAACATAGTTACTATCTTGCTTACGTACAAGACTATTTCGTAGAAACATAACTTCATTTTTCAGTGTTCGTACATATGGCATGGGTTCGTACATGGCTTCCAGCGCCTTAAAATTATAATGCATAAGGTTTGGTCAAAACTCTTGGAAACGTTGAAACAGTGGAATATTTGGACCACTAATATGTTCTCCAAAATTGTGTGAGATGCATAATTAATTAGGTGAAATTAATCCGTATTTTAGACGATACCAATCATAAATATAACTCCATTTCTCTTTCAGTCGTGGACTTATATGTCATATTTATGTCTACACTAGAAACGCCATTTCAAGCACGTAGCCAAGGGGGAGTATGGACCTCCCTTCGAAACCAAAAAAATTGAAAAATTAAGGAAGGATTAAACAAAAAGAAACGAGAAAAAGAAGAATCAATGTTAAAGATAAAAAGCTGCACCAAGCGTTTGGTTACTCTTTCTTATGAGCAGCTTTGTGTGGAGAAAACGGGGGGTGTAAGTTAAAAATGGATATTGTTGTAACGGGGTTATTTCATGTCACAGACCCCTTCTCCCCTATTACGAAATCCTGGCTACTTTAAATGTATTTTTGGATGAAATTCACAAGCATTGCACAAAACAACGAAAAGGTCCATCACCGCTTAAATGCGAATACGTTCAATATTTCAAGTAACAAGTATGGAGCATAATTGAAGGCTTTGAGCGACCTCTAAATATTTTTTTACTGCGATGAAATTTTTCATTCAGTATATTTAGACCACATGGATCAAAATTGGCAACTATGCGTTTAGATCAAAGATCTTTTTTTATTTACCATTCTATGCTGGACCACCCTATATATATATAATCTGTGGCTTGGGTCTGAAAGAGCTAATGTCATTATTTTGGCAAAAATGAGATTTCCACTAATTTAATGTCTCTACATAAAGTTGGTTTACATTTATCGAAACGATTTTGTGTCCCCTACGCTAGGTGTAAAGCCGCATTTCCACCAGTGGTTGTGCTTGATGTGACGACCCTCACTATAAACTATAGCCCGACACCTAAGTTCCCATTGGAGTAGGCTTCTGTTCAGAGAAATTTGATCAAGTTTGGATCACTCCTCCTTGCAAACTTTCCGCAAGCCAGTCACTGTGTGTGGCGAAGTAAAGAAATCGCTCGCTTCAAACACCCGAAAGGACAAAAGTCCACTGGTGCAGCGTCGGGAGACTTGACAGGGATCTCTGAATATGGGATAGCATGGATTCCAATTTCATGCGCTTTGCGGACCAGGTATGACACTGTTGTTCGAACCGTGTGGCTGGCTGCTTTGTCCTGATGAATGAAGACTTTCGACACCTCAGCACCATACAACGACGGAATATGCTGCCCGGTATAATGACTCCAGAACGTGTTGTTGATAGTATGCTGTGCTAATTTTCACATTTCGTTCAACTCTATGCAGCGAAAGTTTCTCTTTATGGCAAAAAGCTGCAACCACCATGAAGCCACGCGGAAAATTTTGCAGCATGTGCGGACTCAATTGGCATGATCCTTGGCATCCTTTGGATGATAGTAAATGCCTCAAACCCGCTTGGATTTGAACAAATAGATCCAGGTCTCGTCTAACGTGACCACATATTTCCATTTGTCATCCGCTAAATACCGTTCATAGAGCCGTTTGATTGGACCCTGCGTTCCCGGATGTGTTTGGCTGTGAGTGTGTGAACATGTGGCTTACGCTTCACTTGCAGGTGTAAATCCCGGCTGATTGTTTTCTGCATAGTTAATTTGGATCTTCTAACATTCCTGGCAATGTCTCCTTGAGGCGGCGAATTCTCCTGGGTCACAAGCTTCTGCACTTGTCGAACCACATCCTTTGTACGTTTGGGACGGGGATGTTGTTTTCGTGCCACTGTGCGCACACCCGTTTCCTCTGGCTCTGCATTTTTGTTGCGTTTGAGTACATTGGTAATACCCTTCCTGGAAATGGTGAAACCCTTGGACGAACACTATTTCACAATTGCATTGTAGTTGTATCCGATGTCGAAAAGAACGGTGATGTACCCCTCCCAGAATGGGGTCACTTTTGGAAGCACTTCACTTCCTGCTACCGAATTCTCCACACATTTGGTTTCTGATTACTCTGCTGTGGTTACTGTCTGTGCGATTCTAGTCCCCTGGCGGACGTTCCACTTTGTTTCCATAAATGTGGACCGACCTTCTGTAAATGTGTATTTTCTTGTGTAAGAAGGGCAAATGTCAACATGGAATAGTTTTAGAATAATTTTCCAAATAATGTTATAAGCCCTTAAAATGAAATATTTCTGTGTTTAAAAGTAAAAGTATACATTGACCTTTCTTCAATCTACTAAAAATAATGTGTATTAGGGCCAAAGTGAACATTAGCCATTTTTGATCCAATATTGTTAGTATTTTGACACCTTTTTTGGTCCAATATGATTAATATTTTGACGCGACCAAAGTGAGAATTGGTCTTTCTTGATCTACTGTTTTGGAAACTCTGTCGAGGCCAATGTTTAAACTTTGTACTTATTTGTTTGACTTGAAAGGCGGCGTCTTCTCTGTAATACCTACAGGAAAATACAGTAATAATGTTGTGCTTTTGTGTCTGTGAATGTAAATCCGACAACAATCTGGTTCATAATGACCAATCATTGTTAAAAGTGTATATTTTGTTAACACTGCATAGGTTGCCAATTCAGCCACTTTGTGGCTAGATCTAGCCATTTTGAGATCCTGGCTAGCCACAAATTTTCAAAAAAGCCACTAGTAGCTTCTCTAGATATGTGCATTTTGCTTTTAGCCATTTCTAAGCATTTTCTGAGTACAACTACTTTCTGATATATTTATCTTTAGCAAGTGTCTAGGGTTGTTTTGGGATTTCTAACACAATAAGGAAACGCCTGTTAAAATTTCACCTATATGCTTAATGTTTCACTTCAAGATGATTAGTTACATAATTTTCATTGCATATTATAGCGGAATGTGTTATGTTCACAGCATAATTTGTAAGCAAACTCAAAGTTTAAACTTTCAATAAAGGGCCAATGTCATTGTATCTATTTAAAAAAAAGAAGATAAAATAGAAAAGGAAAAAAAAAATTGGAAGAATCTCAAGATCAAAAGGGCCAATGTCAAGATATATCTCGGAGACAGTCTTGGGAAGTAACGTAACGCAAGTAACGCGTTACTTGTAACGCGTTACTTTTTAAGTAACGTTTCCTAGTAACGTGTTACATTTTTTCCAAAGTAACGGTAACGGTAACGCGTTACAAATTTTTAAGTAACGTTCCTAGTTTGCGTTACTTTTTTCGCGTTACATTTCGGATGAGCAACTACAATATATGTATATATTTTTTCGGAAACAAACGTTTCTTTCCTTTAAGTGAATTTCTCGGAATGAAACAATCGAGCATGAAGTACTTATGTCAGTGACTGACAGTTACAGACACACAGAGAAACAGATAAATTCGTAGTGCTACTTGCTGTTTTCTGAAGATGAGGACAGCCTTAGGGAAATCACGTGTACTGATTGCAAGCACCTGGAAGATTTTGTCGTAGATTTTGGCAGCTTCAAATCAATACATTCAGTGAGTGAACTAGGAGTGCAATGATAAAGGTTGTCTGTTTTACTTTGATTGGTGTTGTTTTTCTAAAGATGGAGAACGAAAATATTTTACCGTTCGTACATTTGAAAGAATACTTTTTTCTTAAGAGCTGAGGATGATGGTGGACAGAATTTAAAAGTAAAGTGTCTGAATTGCCCCGGCGGAAAATATTTATCAACAACTAGGGTGCCATAATTAACGATTTACAGTAAGGGGTTAATATGAAAAAACTGTGTTCTGATGAGCAGGCCTACTTTCTTACTAGAAAATAGTTTGCTGATGATATGTAATATTTGAGTTCTTTCAGATCAGTTTGCTTATCCTAGAGTCCCGTTGATTATAGAGTTTGAAACTAGCTTTAAAAAGCATGTATCAATTTTAGAGTTACTGGCAAGTTTTGATTCACTCCCAGTTCATGTGTTCTCATTTCATTAGTTATAGTGTAGTGTTTCTTTATATTCTGTATTTTTAATTTTACATAAGAACATTGTTATTATTATATAATTAGTTTAGCAGAATAATAATAAGCAACCACTTTTTCTAACGCATAGGGATGAGCACGAGTCAAGCTAAAACTCGACTCTACTCGAATTCAAGTCGAGTTTCGAGTCAAGTCAAAGGTAATATCCTCGAGTCGAGTTCCGAGCCGATTCAGTTTTTTGCGTCGAGTTTCGAGTCCAGTCGAGTTTGATAAATGGCTCGTTCGTTTTAGCTCGTCTTGAAATCATGGCCTGATTACACTGGAAAACGAAAGTCATGAGAAATGTAAGCTAAACAGTAATATGGAATACTTTTAGTGTTGCTCACGAGAAGGGACACTGCTCGCATCTCGTCGTCTCGTCTCGATAGCGAGACCACAAGAGATTTTTTATAACAAGCTCAGCTCGGCTTGGCTCAACTGAGAAGATGGCTCGAGCCGGCTCACTTGTGGTGAACCATCGGCTCGAGCTGGCTTGGTTGGGATGAGCCATCTGCTCGGTTCGGCTCAACTGAGCCGAGGGCTCTAGCCGTGTCGGTTGGGTGAGCTGTTGGCTCGGCTCATTTCTCGGTTCGGGTCGATAGTGAATGAGCTGTAAGCCGAGCTTCTCCAGTCGTTGACAATTCTAAACCCGGGTCGAGCAGTTTTGAAGATATTTGGCCAGTGTCCTATAACTTTTAACAGTGTTTGGTTTGAGCCCGTATACTCAACCTAGACTCTCAACCCAAATTCAGAAGCTCGTGAACAATGTCCTTGACTCCTAGACTTCACGACTACCGAGGTTAACAACTAACTAGTTTTTTATTATTTAAATACAAACCGCCTATCTTTCATTTTTATATAGTGTTGTTATAAATAATAATAATAATAATAATAAGTTGTAGTAGTGTCATTGATAATAATTATATTATTTATGTAATATACTTACAGAATGTACTCGAAACTACACACCGGATTTGGCTCGACTCGACTCGAAACTCGACCTCAATTCGAGTCGAGTTGAAGGAAATTTTTCGAGTCAGGTTCTCGGGTCGAGCTCAAAGATGTCCGTTTCTAGTCAAATCGAGTTTCAAAGAAATCTCTCTCGAACTCGCTCGTGTCCACCCCTACGAGTAACCCCGCATTATTTTATCAATGTTACATTATATGAAAATGTTTATCAAGTAAAAATTTGTCCTTGCATTATATAAAGCGATTCAGAACGTGCAATAATAATAATAATAATAATAATAATAATAATAATAATAATAATAATAATAATAATAATAATAATAATAATAATAATAATAGCGGTAGTAATAGTAGTACGGAAAATTGGTCATAATATTTTTTGACATTTTTAAAGATTCGGACCTAAAAGTAACGCGTTAGTAACGCGTTACTTTCGAAGTAAAGTAACAGTTACTTTTTGGGGGCAAGTAACGAGTTACTAACGCGTTACATTTTAAGAGAAAGTAAAGTATTTTGTAACGCGTTACATTTTTACAAGTAACTTACCCAACACTGCTCGGAGATAAGCTGAGATATATATATTCATGAAAATGCAAGTATCCGATTGTTAAAATGTCAAATATTTCATGGGTTACTGCTCCTAAATGTTATTTATGCAGTTTTATCTACTTTTAATGTTAGGCTTATTTTTAAGGCCTAACAACACCTAAACTTTATCCCATATAAATATGTACCAAATAATTTTAACACCAATTAACAAATACCGGAGTGCGCTTTAATACCTCCCACATGAACTGAGATAAATTACAATGCATATATAAATTTTAAACATAATAACCAATACATATTATAATGCTGCAAAATCTATCAAAAACACAATATAATATAGAATAGTCTATATCATTGTTTTTCTTCCTTTAACAATAATTTTACATTGCCATGAGCTGGCACCTATTATTACAATATATTCCAACACCGATAGGGCATAAGCATATCTTTCATTGGTGAAAGTATGAATTTGATATTGGAAAGAATGTTTGAAATACCTTCAAACAAAAACAAAAAAAAAAAAAAAAAGTAAGAAACATCAAATGCATTTTTCTCAAAATGGTATTTTTTTGACATTGGTCCTTTTAGATCCAAGTCTCAGATTATATATATATATATATATATATATATATATACCCCCGCCGCAATAACACTTCAGACCTCATAGCAAAAATACAATAAACACACAAAATTAATTTGGAAAGCTATTGTTAACGTGTCACGTACAACATGAAACCCATACATTAGTACAGAGTCATGTTCCCTTTCCTTTTGAGAACCATTTGAGTGCGCTTGGGCATGGAATCACTAAGACTTCGAAAATAATTTAACTCTTATGTCCACATTAAAAATTCTTTATTATAGTCAATACAAAGGGTACCCGGGTAACCCGAATTTTCTGAGCTTTAAATATTGACCTTTGTTTAGAAATAGTTTTAGTTTTTACTCATTCAGAGGATATATGGTAAGTATACACTGCACAATTTTCATGGGCGGATTTATGGAGGAGGCATGGGGAGCATTGCCCCCAGAAATTTTGGGATTATTTAAATTTTTCATTCTAAACATTAGCTTTCTTTAGGTAACTTCCAACTTTCAAGTCATTGCCCCCACGTTCTCTCTCTTGCCCCCCCCCCCCGAAGAGTATCACTTCTAAATCCGCCCATGACCATTGCCTAACAAGCATTGCCGCCCGGCAATTATTGCAAGACCGCAGGAATCTTTGATCACACTCCACGCTATATTTCTTTCTTTTCAGGTTTTATACATTTTGGGTATACTCGTGATCTTTAAGACAAAAATAAGATTTATAATGTCTGAAGTAAATACATTACATGAAAGTAACTATTTTCGCGGTCTTGAGGCATTTGTAGTACAGTACAACGTATTAGAAGAAGAGGCCTCTTGTGGACTTACCATTACGTTTGATTGCCATGCATTTAATTCCCTACACATGGAATCCAGCCTGGTTAGATCCTATGTGAATTGGAAGAGTGAAATACAATCTAAAATATATGTAATGTCTTTGAAAAAAAAAAAAAAAAAAAAAAACATTAATTTATTGCAAAGTGTGTTGCTAATATGCTTGGAAGATGAAAATAGGTGCACTCAAAGTCATGAAGGGGTAAAGAACATTGTTTTGTGTTAATTCAAGTAAGAATGAGCGCCTTTCAACCGGTGTGTACATTGTTGAGCATTTGTTTCTGCCGCTCCGGTGCAAATTTGGAAATTTGGATGCGATTCAACTACTAACTGTGTTTACTGAAATAATAGTGTTAGTCTGAAAGTGATTTATTGTATTGTATGGTGAACTGTTGTAGTTATTCAGTTTGTGTAAAGTATGTCAGGTTTTCGCGAACTCAGTGCTCAAGAATATAATAAACTGACTTATGATGAAAAACAGGAGTATGTGCAAAAATTATAACAAAATGAGGAATCTGAAGATGAAGAAGTGAACTTCAATTGTGAGGATTTAGAGGATGATTGGGTGCCAGACCTTGTTGATGATTCAGACACAGAAGATGTAATAAGAGAGCCTCAGAACATTGAAACTGAAGATGATGTGGAGAACGAAGAAATTTCTGGTGATGAAGAAGGTGAAAATAGTGACACGGTATGTGCTTCGGGAGACATTTTACGGGCTAAGGATGGTACAGAATGGCATAGATTAAATACCGGTTTGCGGAGAAAACTGAAACACAACATACTTCGAGAAAAATCCGGCCCAGTTCGGAGAACAAAATTGTTGGGTGTAAGAGACACGTTCAAATGCATATTCACAGACGAAATGTGTGACATTATTATCCGCGAAACAAATAGAAAGGCTAGCACAGAATTTTCAAATTCCAGTGCAAATGTAACAAATAAGCAAAAGATATGGAAACCTCTTACAGCAGAAGAATTTGATGCGTACCTTGGTGTCCTTATTACTGCAGGTGCGACACTCCAATTTTGAACATCTAAGGAATTGTGGAAAACTGATGCTTATCCACTCTATCGCGCTTCCCTTTCTTTGAACAGGTTTTGGCAAATAAGTAGATTCATTAGATTTGATAATGTCAACACACGAAACGAACGTTTGGAAAAAGGTAAGTCAGCAGCAATAGCGGACATATTTGCCATGCTCAATGCTAATTTGAGGTCAAATTATATGCCATCCGAATGCCTTACAGTTGACAAACAATTGTTTCCCTACAGAGGTCACACTCGATTTACTCAGTATATGCCATCAAAGCCGGCTAAGTACGGCATAAAAGTGTGGTGGGTATGTGGCTCTAGTAACTCTTATCCCCTCACTGGGCAAATATACACGGGGAAAATATCATCAGAAAGGGAGGTCAATCAAGGAGAAAGAGTTGTAAAAGACCTCGTTCAATGCTACAAGAATTCTGGGAGAAATGTTGTTACTGACAATTTTTTCACAAGTTTGCCACTAGCACGATTTCTCATGTCATGGAACCTATCGCTAGTGGGAACGCTAAAGCGTAATAAGCCGTACGTACCGAAAGAAATGTTGCCCTCTCCTTCCCGCCAAGAAATGAGTTCTTTGTTCGGGTTCACTAAAGATAACGTAACAATGTGCTCTTATGTTCCAAAAAAAATAAAAATAAAAATAAAAAATAAGGCAGTCTTGCTTTTGTCTACAACGCACTACGATTGCAGTGTATCTGGTCCTCTATCGAAACCTGAAATAATACATTTCTACAACAAGACACAGGGGGGCGTAGACAACATGGACAAAATGTGTTCGCACTACACAGTCAAGAGGAAAACACAGAGATGGCCTCTAGCGTTCTTGTACAACATTTTAGATGTGGCGTCCCTTGCTGCATACATTATTTACGTAGAAAATAACCCCAACCTAAAAAGAGTGACACATCAGCGGAGAATATTTCTCAGAGAACTTTGGAAAGAGATGGCAATGCCTGCTATTGTCACTCGATCAAACAATCCCGCATGCATTCGCTTATTTTCTGTAAAAATCTGGTATTGAATGTATGCTTGGAAGACCGGTGGTACCTACATTGAAAAGGGCTCCTGAAAAGAGAAACTCTACTGGTCGTCTTCCAATCCTTGGAGACTGTTTTGTTTGTAAATGCCAACCGCAAAAAAGAAGAAGAAAGGCACGAAAGAACTGTCATGAGTGCGAGAAGCCAGTGTGTGATGAACACTCAGTAACAGTATCCAAGTGTATTATTCAGTGTGGGTGAATAATAACAAGGAAATAGCGTCAGAATAGAAGCTAAAAAACAAATTTTCTCATACGGTACGGTTTGTCTTGCAATTTTCTTGTGATATGCATTATTTCAAATAGATATTTGGTATAATATTCTCTATTCCTGAATACTGTAAAGATCCTCAGTGTAATAAAAACTTTGTTAGAGTATCAAAGTGCACTATGTTTTGATAGGCTATTGCATGTAAATATTACCGGAAAAGAAATAAAAATACAAGATACCTATTCATTAAAATTTAAACTTCAGAAATTAGGGAGATTACTGAAAAATTGTTAGCAAATCAGTCGCTTGAATGTATAAAAATCTCTAGGTTACCCGGGTACCCCAGTGCGGACTATAAGTAATGATAATTTTAGTGACAAATATATATTTTGTAAAAAAATGTTTCCAGGGTTTATTTAGGACAAAGTGCATAAAAAGGTAAAATTAACGAGTAAACGAACGCTGAAAGAAAAAAATACTAGCCATTGTGCAGAAATTTCTATTCAAAACGCGGTGTGTTACCCGGGTAACCCAGTGTGGACATAAGGGTTAAGTGTATGTCAATACACCACATTTTCTTTAGTTCTTTTTGGAGGATCTGTAGGTTCTAAAACTTCTTCTGTTCCAAGAATACCTTCATACGATGCCAGTAATTTTCAATTTGATTTAGATCAGGGCTATTCCCAGGCCATTCTAACATCTTGATATGTTGTTCCTCAAGAAAAGTCGTTACCTTCCTAGCCTTGTGACAAGGAGAGTTATCATGCATGAAAAAATCAGTCTGGATATGGAGCATATCTACTAAATGGTCTTGAAGAACATTGATATGCCTATCTGCGTTTATCGTCACATTTTGTGGTAAGAAACATAGACCTCCTCTAGCCTTTTCAACTGAGAAACTTCCCCAACCATCAAAGACTGGGAGTGCCTAACGGTCGGAATCGTATACTTTGGCTCGTATCGACCTAAAAATGAAGGGCGTCAAACTTTAACACCTCCCATTCGGAACAGCTGGAAGGTGCTTTTGTAGGAAAACATGACTTTCCTCCACTGTGCTGGTGTTCAATGTGCATATTTCTTTGCGAAAGCAAAAGACGTTTTCCTTCATGCGGTCGGTGAGTAGAGGCTTCTTAGTAGCAGTACGACACGGCAAATCCAGGTCTTTTTGCAAACCGTACCGAATTGTGCGAACACTATTATTTTCTAACAGACTCGGGTGCATTTCTTTAAGTTCTGCCGCTGTTAGTCGAGGATTCTTCTTTATTTCTCTCATTAGGAGATTGTCTGTAGATTTCGTAGTTTTTCTTGGCCTCCCACTACCGAATTTGTTCTTTGGAACCACAGTCGGAGACAGTCCTTTGGCAGCTGCCAAAACCTTTGTTATGGTAGATTTTGCACGACCAGTACGTTTGCATATCGTCTTTATGTGTACGTTTTCACTTCGCCATGCAATGATACTGGCATTTTTTGCACTGCTACAGTACTTTCCTGGCATATCACAAATACAATACTACAAACACAAAATACACCACACAAAAAGAAATCAATGTATAACATACTATAGCAGAAAGTCACCCTTCATGTATCAACCAACAATGCACAATAAAATAAACTCGCTTATCAGCAGTAATACACTGTTGCCAGATACAATCTGCGTTCGAAAGAAAACAACACTAGATACAAGATTACAAAGTGGTAGATCTCTTACTACGGAAGCTTTCACATGAGGTCCGAAGTGGTTTTGGGTGGAGATATATATATGTATATAAATTATTCCTTATAATCAACTAGAATGAATGATATAAAAATAAATATAACACATTTTAATTATGAAAATAAAAGACACTTACGTAACTAAAATTCCTGCACAAAGCAAAAAGTCCCTGAAGCTTTAATCTAACTTTAGTTACACAAGTTTCGTCACATATGAAAGGAAAAAAAAAAAAAAAAAAAAACACTGTGAGACACTTATCGGAAAAATTGTGTATGTATACCACACTCACTGTGCAAAAAGTATTGTGTATCTTGTAAATAATTAGAATTAGGAATTAGATTTCTGGGTTGTCAGCATCTAAGGCCATTTAACCCGTCACTAAAGGATGACGTCCCTCGGCGAGCACACTATTCGATGAAAGGAAAGGAAGAAAGTATTGGGGAAGGAAGGAAGCGGCCTCCGGCATTTGCCTGGTGTGAATGAGGAAAACCTAGGAAAAACCTCACTCAAGATGGCTGGCTAGAAAAAAGCTGTCACACTTCTTTGACCGAGCGCCCCTCCAGAATCAAAATCTTGTAAATGAGTTTAACGCAAAATTACCATAATCATCTTTACATATTCAAAAGTTTTAAGAGTTTCAATAGAAGGGAAGAGTACCGACATTTATGTTACAATATTTTTGTTTCATAACAGCGTAAAAATAATTAAATTAGAAGCAAACTACTTAAATATGGACTAACTTTCATCCACTGTCAATGTTGTTACAAGTAGATTTACGTTGTAAAAAGCAAATCATACTACTCAGTACAGAACCATAGAACTTCATTCCAAAGTGGAAGACTATAGTGGATTCAGATCTACGAAGGGTATCAAAAAGTTCATGCAATCATCTAGAAGAAATACACACTGAAGAACTATGACACCATGACTATATTAGTTCTTCTCTACGTAGTCGCAATCTCTCGTGACAAATTTTTGCCAGCGGTTTATCTTCCGGAAACCCGTTTTGTAAAAGTCTGCAGTTTGACACAATCTACACAAAAGTTTGACTTTGAAACCACAGTTCAACCTTAGAAACAAAATCATACCTACTATCTAAATGGTGTCCTCTGAGCGGACGCTTCATTACTGGGAAGGAAAAGAACATTGTGCCAGGTATTGAACATTGGGGTATGCACTGCTTTTTATCATGGATGCATGGGCGGAGTGGAATAGTGCATTGTCTGCCAACAGCAGCACCCCTTTTATGACCAATGACCAATCCACGACTTTTCTTCTTTAAGTCCTCTCGTAAATTAGAATAAGTACTATTAATTTTGCCCCTTGTGGTAATCTGTCATGATGAGTCCTTCACAGTCCCGAAAACAGAAAGCAATACCTTCGAGCAAACTTCTGCACCCGTGCCTTTTTAGGGGTGAGGGAAGAAGGGCATTTCGATTGTTTGCTCATTTCCTATGTTTCTGGAGCACAAATATAAACCCAACTTTCATCTATTGTCAGTAGTCTGCCGAAAAAGTCCTCTTCATCCACTTCACAGCGATGTAACATTTCTCTTGCAGCGTACTCGCGATTTCTCTTCTGGATAGGTATGAGCACTCTTGACACCCACAGTGCTGCCACTTTCTAAAGATACAGATGGTTGTAAATGATATTCCAGGCATACCCATAACTCATACCTATTGCACACGGTACACTTTCAATGGTTATTCCCCTGTCTACCATTATGATCTTAACTTTCTCCGTCAACGCGCCATCATCAGTAAAAGATCGTCTTCCAGATCCAGATCTTTTCCAGGTAACACTTGATGGATAAAGGACTATTTATTTACGTGAACTTTAATAGTGATAAATTAGAATCCCACAGGGGCGGATCAAGGTAAAATTTTCACCTGGGCAAAGTGACTTTTTAGTGCCTCCGTCCCTACTCCTAGCCTATATTTTCCATTTTATTACAGTGATATTAATATTTTAAATCCATTTTTCAAATAGAAAAATTAATACTCAAATACATGATATAGATATTTAGTACTTTAAAGTATACATATGGATCAATCATCATCATCATCATAGGTATTCTGCCCTTACTGACAGGTCGCTTGCAGCAGCTGAGAAGCTTCCATGCTGCACGGTCCTCCGCTAACATCTTCGTCTTCACGTATGATCTTTCTGTTTTTATATCATCCATTAATTGTAGTCTCCTTCGCCCTCTGCCTTTCTTTCCCGCCACCATACCCTCTATGACGTCCCTCATGATACAATTTCTTCTTAGGCAATGTCCCAACCAGTTTCTCTTCCTCTTCTTAACAATATCTAAAAGTGTTCTTTTCTCCCCCACCATTTCTAACACCCACTCAATTCGTTTTCCGCTCGACCCAACTAATTCTTTCCACCCTTCTCCATACCCACATTTCGAAGGCTTTCAGTCGATTTTCATCACCTTTACGTAATGTCCACGTTTCCGCCCCATACAGTACAACACTCCACACGAAGCATTTTATGAGTCTTTTTCTCAACTCTTTCTTCAAGGTCCCACAAAACAGACTTTTCTTCCTCCTAAAGGGTTCTTTCGCCATTCCTATCCTTGCTTTTATTTCACGTTCGCACTTCATGTTATTACTAAGAATACTACCCAGATATCGAAAACTATTCACTTGTTCTATTTTCTCCCCTCCTACTTTTATATTTGACACAGACCCCTTCGTTCCAATCACTGGTTTTTGTCTTTCTAACATTTATTTTCATCCCACATTCTTCAAAGCCCTTTCTCATTTTTTCTAACGTTTTATTGATTTTCTTTTCAGAATCTGCAACAAGCGCCATATCGTTTGCAAATCTTATGCATCTAATCATTATGCCTCCTACCGAAATGCCATCATCATCATGTAAACTCTTTATCACTATCTCTTCTAGATAGACATTAAATAGTGTTGGCGAGAGGCAGCATCCTTGTCGAACTCCCCTTCCAATTGTATGAACTCGGAGTTCTGTCGTATTCTCTCACTTTCTTCATTCTACCATTATCTTCCGTCTCATTAGTACAGTCTCCTTTAGCCTCGGTGCATATACGTGGGACGTAAAACTTAAAAAATGTTCTTCTGTTTTTAAATAGACCTAATTAATTATATTAAGCTAAATTTCATGGCAATTCTACTTTTTGCCAGGAAAAAGAAACTGGAATATTTAAAATGCAAGAATAATGCTAATGTTTCGTTATCTTAAAATCACACACATTTCAAATTAATAGTATCGGAGGACTGAAAAGTGTTCAACGGTTTATATTCATGTATATTTACGTCACTTTTACTTAATAAAGATCCAACTTGCGCCGATGAAACCTACGGAATTTTGCACGTTTGCTTTTTTCATTTGCTTTCCAGAGGTAGACCAATATTAAACTGAAACCCACAACCCACAACTCTCGACGAATTTCACGTTGTCTTTCCAGACACTCCTCGTTTTTTGTTTGCTACAATAAAACTTGTGAACAATGGGTTAAGTGGCAACGAAGTTACAAACACAAACCACAGAATGGGCTTAGCAGTGACATTCTTGACAGGTTATCAGACAGATGGAGACGCCTTTCCAGTTCGGATTGTGACTGGTGATGAAACCTGGGTATCTTATCACGCAAAAGAGCACGCGCCAAACACCACTTGAGTAACATCATCCTTCATTACAACAAATATATATAAAACACGAAAGGTTTTGATCTTTTAGGATCGTAAAGATGTTCTTTTCGTGGGTTTCATGCCAAAATAACTACGACTAATACAAATCTTTATTGCGAAACAAGAAAACTACGGTAAGCCATCCAAAACAGGAGGCGAGTAATACTTTCTGGATGAATTCTGCTTCTTCACGACAACGCCTGCCCCTATTCTGCTACTGCAACTCAAGAATTACTTTATCAATTCGGATTGGGAATTTTTGATTATCCACCCTATAATCCGGACCTTGTTTCTAGCGATTTCCACCTTTTCCCTAAGTTGAAAATTTCTGCCTGGTAAACGTTTTGAAAGTGTTGAAGAGTTGGAGAACGAAGTGACCACCTGGTTTAATGAACCTGTAGCAGAGGAGTATAACATGAGAATTTTGAAGATCCTGAACCGACACGACAAACGATTAAATGAATGAGCTGATTATGTAGAGAAATGAAAGAAGCTTCAGGTATGTAACAGAATCGCTTTTCTAATAAATACTGTATTTTCCACTTTATGTAACTAAACTGCCTTTATATCCTGGATGACCCTCGTACTATAAAAAAAAAATAATACCAAACTAAAATACAAGCCCGGAACCGGGGAGGGAAGGGGTTACATGTTGGGCTAAGCTTGACCAAACGCGACCCTTTTATTTTAATTTGTTGAATTACTCAATTCCAATATATATAATGTAATTGTGTTTTCTCAGGCCAAATTACAAAAACTACCACCAAGACTATAGACGTTAATGTTTTTACGCTTCTTACTCAATGTCAGGGTCACGAACGGAGGTGGAAATACACTTCTTATCGCCTTTCAAGCGGGAGCAGGAAAATTCGGTGTACGGAAAACTCGGTGTGGGGAATGTTAGGTGTAAAGAAAGATTCGTTGTAGTAGGCCGTAGGATTTATTAAAAACTCAACTTTGACGATAAATGAGCGTATTAGTTTGAAGTTCAAATTTTGTGTAGAACGTACTTTTACTGTCTACTATCATTTTTACTGTTTACTGTCTACTTTATATTGCTTTATATTGAATTGTGTTCCTGAAATTATTGGAATTCTAGATTTCGAGGGATTTTAACATTTTATGGCTCTTACATGACGAGAAATTTGTCCTCCAATCAGATACTTTAGTCCTCAAAGTCCTCCAATCAGACTCTTTACCTTAAGGCAAACAAACTAAAGTGTCTGATTGGAGGAGAAGTCAACTATTTGTACAAATATTATCTGATAAAACCATCCTGTTTTATATTGCCCTTTCCACTAAGACTTTTTTGATCAATATATTTTTGCATCTTACACATGTATATACAGAGTGATTCTTTAAAAACTCATGGATTTCATTTGGCTCTAGAATTTCTAACTGAAGTCAGATTTTCATGCGGTTTGCTGCAAATCATCAAGGAGGGATGGGAGATTTATGGGACTATGTTTACTGGTTTAAATTCATCCGGGGTAATATAGAGCAGGCCGCAAGAAAAACAGCAAATATTCGCCATTGTACGTTACAGTTCGAATGAGATATTGGATATTTGAAGCGAAATTGAAGAATACAAATTAAGTGTTAGTGGTAACACATAAATCACATGCTGGATAGCCGGTTTCTCGCTATAAAGGACAGAGAGATTTCTTGGGTGACTTAAAGAATCGGTAACTGACATTTTCCACAACATCCGCCAGCGGGGTCCGATGCTTCCCTGTCTTACTCAGAAGCGATTCTGTTTCCTGCAATTTATTCACTAACGACCATATTATGTTCCTGTCTGGGGCAGAACGTGAGGTAAAGTTGCGTGTAAATGCCCTTTGCGTAGCAACAACAGATCCCGTTCTCCAAGAACTTTTTAACGATAACATCACGTTGCTCCACGTTATTGTAACTGTGTCCTGATCATATTGATACAGTAGCACAGCATAATTCTCAATACAACGACCCAGTTTCTTGTTTCTTATTGACCGTTGCGAGGTTGCCATCTAACGAAGAAACTCAAATCTCCACACCGCACCTCACCTGATTCCAATTCCATACAGTGGTGAATATTTGCTGTTTTTCTAGAGGCGTGGCCGATATTACCCCAAATGAATTTAAAACAGTAAACATAGTTCCATAAATCTCCCAACGTTCCTTGATCATTCGCCACAAAGCCCATGAAAATCGGACTTCAGTTAGAAATTCTAGACCCAAATGAAATCCGTGAGTTTTAAAAGAATCACCTTGTATATGTTCTATGATATACTATAGGAAAGGTGTTCTTAGTTGTTCCTTTAACTATTCTCTGAACTTATAATTGTTTTATTACTGACAAAAAGTGTCACCTTCATTGTGTGATGAAAAGTAGTTTATAGTAAAACCCCGCGAAAGACATGCAAGAGGTAGTGGAGGGGCCACGGTGGCTCAGTGGTAGAGCGTTCACCTCTGTTGCTTGGGGTTCTGGGTTCGATCCCAGCCCCCGCCAAGTGAACTTTGTGGTGGACAAACACCGTGTGCGTGGGTTTCGTCAGGGTTCTCCTGTTTCCTCCCACTTTCTTCATTCCACCATTTCATTCATTACTCATCATCACCGTCTCCTTTAACCTACCCGGCATAAGCGTTGGACGTAAAACTCAAAGATTTCATTTCATTTCAAAAGGTAGTGGAATGAGGGCAAAAGGATAAATTTGCTTTTCTTGAAATAGGAAAGAACATTTTATTCGTTACATTTTATGGTTTTCGTTTTCACAATATGAAGTGTCGGAAATTATCGTAAGTGGTAATATTCAATATGTATTACACCGAATCTACCTTACACCTAAATTTCCCCATTTCGAGTTTTCTTACACCGAATTTTCCTAGACCCCTTTCAAGCACTTATGATTCATATAGGAGTATTCACCTTTCGTGACACTACGAAAGAAGAGGAACAAGAATAATGTATCCAATTTACAGTAACAACTGAAACAGAATGCACAATTTAGACCTTTTCATTCAATACTACGCAAGCCGTTTTATGTGTCTGCAGTTGTGTTCCCTAAAAATTAGTCAGGATGATAACATCATGTTCTGATTACAACCAGAGTTGTTGAAACATGTTCTTTCTATTTTTACTATCAATTAATCTAGGTAACTCTAGGACGCGCTGATTAAAATTTTTCAAGAAAATGTACTGTTTATTTAACTTGCCCATCCCAATACAGAAACAAAGGTAATCAAGATTACGACGTGTCTTCACATTTCAAGAATGTTGCGGCGTATGTAACCTACTATAAATAGTAAATGTTGGTATTTTATCGTAAGAAACTTAACTTTAATGTCCTTCTAAGATTCACACTTTCACATTTCTCACAGTAATTATTTACTAATTAAAAAAATTATACTGAACACTTCCCACTACTAGCAAGAATTTTTCCATTGCCTACTAGAGTTACTTTTCAAATCTCTTACGACGTCATAAGTTTAGTTGCTCATCTCCAAACATCGAGCACCACTGACTACATTATTAAATGGTAATTTGTAGTGCTACCAAATTATGGAAAGAAATTACATTATTTTGTTTTCGAAAAAATTTGGAAAATGTCAGAAAGCGGGAAATGAAACACAGAAAACCCTGAATCTAAAACAGTGCAAAGGGAGAAGAAGATTGTTGAAAATTAAGTGGATGGATAAGGCATCAAATGAAATAGTACTGGAAATACTAGAAGAAAAGAAAGGAGTATAATGAAAAATATCTAGAAAGAGGCACAATCATTGGACACATTATAAGATATGGATAACCACGTTATTAGCCATGAACACAATGGCAGAAAGAAAAAATACTTACGAAGGAGACTGCGGTTCGAATATACGAATCAAATATACATTTTTCTCCTTCCTTAAAGTAAATAAATAAATAAATATGCAAGAAGCAGACACATGAAAAGTCTCACTTCTTATATATATATATATATATATATATATATATATATATATATATATATATATATAATAGAAGAGTAGATTAGTTAGATAATATAGATAGATAAGTAGATAAGAATTAATAACAATAGAATGTATTATTTAAGTATATTATATTATATTCCATACTATTACAGTTGTTGGATCAGGAATTGAAATACTAAGTAGTATAGTTCAGGATAGGTGCAGATAGATTTAAGCTGAGTAGCACTTTGCAAGAAAATTGTTATTTTTTTTTCTCATAGTTTATTCTTGTTGTTCTTTGTTTTTTGTTTGTTTTGTTCTTGTGCTGTGTTTTTTTGTTCTTTCCTTTTTCCCTTTTCCTTTTCACCTTTTTTCTTTCAAACATGGATACCCAATAAAGATAAGAAAATAAATAAATGGCAATGATGATAACCCGTTCCGGTCAAAAGTTTCAGATGGCGGATCTGAAAGATGGGCCTGAGCCAAAATATATATATATACATACATGGTGAACAGAAAAATTGAAACACCTGTAGTTGGCAACACGTCAGACGTATGGGTTGGCAGTGGTGTCGTGGCGCCGCCCCCAGCGCCGGACCGCTGGTGGTGGTGTGTTAGATCGTTCTTCATACTACGTCAGGCGCAATGGAACAGCAGTGTCCAGTGGCTGCAGCAGACGGAGGTAGTGTAAAATGGGAGACCTCTCAAATTTTCAAAAGAAAAATTGTTGGTGCGCGGTTATGTGGAGTGAGTGGGACGGCAGTGGCTACTGTGTTAAGTGTGTCGTTTGGGACAGTGTCGAAGGTAATGAAGGCCTACACAACACACGGGAAAACCACATCGGAGAAGCGGAACAGTGGGCGGAAGAAAATCATGAGTGACAGGTCACGCCGGGTATTAAAGCGCATTGTCATGCAGAACCGTCGTGCCATTGCGGAGCAAGTGACGGAGGAACTCAATCAGCACCTCCCCCACCCTGTTTCGACAATCACAGTCCGCCGCGAATTACACGACATGAACTTACGCGGTCGTGTTGCACGGGCCAAACCCCTCATCAGGGACCATAACGCTTTTCTCGCACGCCCCAAATGGTGTCGCGACTATGTAACTTGGACCGTTGAGGACTGGAAACGTGTGATATGGTCGAATGACTCATCCTTCATCGTATTCCCAACCACGGGCCGTGTTTATGTGTAGAGAACGCCAAAAGAAGCTTATGATCTGCAGTGTCTCCGCTCAACTGTGAAACATGGCGGCGGCTCGGTGATGCTGTGGGCCGTCATATCATGGTTTTGATTGGGTCCTGTGGTCACACATAGTGGACAAATCAGTGCCAACGATAATGTCGCAATTTTAGGAAACCACTTGGATCCTATGGTCTGGATTTTGTTCCCGGACAATGACGCCATCTTCCAGGATGATAATGTACCTATTCACACAGCTGGCGTTGTTCCAGCGTGGTTTGAGGAACATCGGGATGAAGTTCAACACCTCCCCTTGCCCGCCCAATCCCCAGATCTCAACATAATTGAACATCTGTGGTCCGTCTTGGAAACACGACTCCGGCGACGATTTCCACCTCCATCCTCTCTCACAGAACTGGCCGATGCCCTGCACGAGGAATGGTGTAAAATTCCACTTGCTACCATTCACGACCTCTATGCCTCAATCCCACGTCGCATCAAGGCTGTTCTGAAGGAGAAAGGTGGCCCGACACAATATTAACCTGGTAAGTTGCAATTTCGTTCAGAAGTTTCCATTTTTCTGATCACCATCTGTATATATACCATATCACACGTTTCCAGTCCTCAAGGGTCCAAGTTGCATGGTCGCGGCACCATTTGTGGCGTGCGAGAAAAGCGTTATGGTCCCTGATGAGGGGTTTGGCCCGTGCAACACGACCGCGTAAGTTCATGTCGTGTAATTCGCGGCGGACTGTGATTGTCGAAACAGGGTGGGGGAGGTGCTGATTGAGTTCCTCCGTCACTTGCTCCGCAGTGGCACGACGGTTCTGGGTGACAATGCGCTTTAATACCCGGCGTGACCTGTCACTCATGATTTTCTTCCGCCCACTGTTCCGCTTTCCCGATGTGGTTTTCCCGTGTGTTGTGTAGGCCGTCATCACCTTCGACACTGTCCCACGCGACACATCTAACACAGTAGCTACTGCCGTCCCACTCACTCCACATAACCGCGCACCAACAATTTGCCCTCTTTGAAAATCTGAGAGGTCTCTCCCATTTTACACTACCTCCGTCTGCTGCAGCCACTGGACATTGCTGTTCCACTGCACCTGACGTAGTATGGAGACCGACCTAACACACCACCACCAGCTGGTCCGGCGCTGCGGGCGCCACGACACCACTGCCAACCCATACGTCTGACGTGTTGCCAACTACAGGTGTTTCCATTTTTCTGACCACCATCTGTATATATTGCACATATACAGGTGGTTACCAAAACAATAAGAATATCTTGAGAAAATGTAGCATACGTGTTTCATACGGCGTGGCCAAGATTAGCTTGCAGAACAGCTCTGATAGACCGCGGAATGGACGCGTATAAGAAAAAACCAATGAAAAACTTTTGTCTGCTATAATATATGATAATATACTGAAAATATTTTTGTGCACTTATTAGATATGTTAAGATATGCATTTTTCTTCCTTGAAGTAAGAATCTACGAACATTGATTAGTGCGTTTGATCAACATTGCTAGATTAATCTGCGAACATCGATAGATTTGAACGATATGCACGTCTTAATTTCAGTTTCTGAAAAAACACTTAATGCTTGTGTTCAGTATTTCGAATCATATTTTAATTGTTTACTTTTGGAATGGTAAGTGACTATTTTCTATGGATTTAGTTCCTAACCATACTGTCTCGTATTATTATTATTATTATTATAAAAATTTCCGAAACAAGTGGTAACCTCTTACAGAATTCGTCACATTTTGGGAATCGTTAATTACATCCACTTGGCCAATTTTGTTCCATAAAGATACACAAAAAAATGTACTAAACGTTACTGTGAACATAAATTACAATCTTGATAGAAAATTCTTCCCTAAATTATGTATTTTGGAACTTTGGGTGACACTTAACTGAAGAAAAAAGCTATGGAATAACAGGAAAATCATATTCCTCTGACCCGAAATCTCAGAATAATGCGCAATAGCTACGTAAACGACAGATCAGGACTAGAGTTCCCACCACTCTAGATCTAAGACTTTTCTATAGCTCCACCGCTGTTTTTAACTGGTAATTAATCCGTATCATAATTATTAGCTAACTGTACAAAATGAAAAGCTTACTTATAATACTTTAGATTTTATTGCTTCCTTTCTTCCAGTCGGACTGGCCGACTTCAGAGCCTTTATATGGACCCTTTGGCGCAGGCCCCATATATTATCCTATAATTTTAAAACGTCAGTTGAAAAACAAGTGAGAGAATCGTATTTTTTCTGTATTGAAAAAATATGTAGTACAAAACAGATCGCAACAAAAGTTAGAATAATACCGAGACAAACATAATCGTGAAGATACTTTGACATTTTTTTACGTAGTTCTTCACGTAAAAAAAATCTTTACGGGATCGTTTTATGGTAGGAAGGCTCAAGAAAGCATTTGCGATTCCGAAAACTCAACCAAGACCTCCAGGTCCTACGCCTCGTGTTCCCTTCCGGGCCCCTCGAGCGTCAAGGCCCTTGGCGATGTCCAAGTAGCCAACGTGGCCAGTACAGAATGCTTTCTTCCTTCATCGGAAGAAAGAAAAAAGTTGCTTATGTTCTTTCTCACACAAATAATAAGTTTATTTGTCCCAACCATCTTTCGTCTATAAACATAAGGCCCATTGTTAGTTATAAAATATTAATTCAATGTTCTATCACGAACAAGGAACCCACTCAGAGCTTATGGAAATCCGATTTCCGTTAAATTGGCTGATATTGCAGTATGTAGTGTATTTTGGTGCCCCGATGAAAAGTCTCAATGGACGCAAAGCCAGAAAACTCCACGTTTTCGAGATATCCCCTGATTATTATCATCACTTAAAGGCGTATACTCCATTGTAAATTGCAAATAAGGTAAAAATTAAGTCATTTTATCTATGAAGTATGAACGAGTTTCCCTAGGGTATACCGGGGATTTAGGGGTCGCTGATTGCGAATCCGAGATCAGTTAACCTCCATCACGTCGGGTTCAAGGTCATTTAAAGATCAAATCCAGACGGAACGTTACAAAAATCTGAACAAAAAGTACGTTAAAGTTTTTTAGACGCTGGATCCGATTATGTCATTTTCTTGACTCGACAACGTTATTTGGAAGTCCTGCAGGGTCATTACAAGGCCAAACTTGAGAAACCGTGGGGAAAATCTAAAAAAATCATAGATCGGGTTTTAGCGTGAGCCAGGATCACTGTTCGAATTACGGGGGGGAGGGGTGCAGGGAAATATCACCCCGATTTGTATCAAAGAAATAACGTAACATCCTTGCCTGGGATAAATACTTCCCTTTTGTATATATTGTCGGGGCCGGTGGCAGGAGGCGATCAGAACTTTTGCGGCCACTGGTGAGGGAGTCCCACCACAGGTCACGAACATAAAGAGATTATTAGCGACAATATCTCTACCAAAGGTAGCCGAAATCAAACTAACAGAATAATTAATAAAGGACCACGAAAGGTCTCAAGAATATCACTGACTTAGAGAGTAGCCTGACATTAAAAATGTAATGGAGCTGAGCAGTCTGTGGGGCTCGGCAATTTATTAGTACGGTAAGGAGGAGGTCCGTCCTGTTCAAACAATGTCCGACTAACCAGGCTGTCGGCAAGGTGAGTTGATAGAGAGAGAGAGAGCAGGATGAGTGCCTATGTATGACAATAATTAATTACAAAGTTCAAGCACGAGTTTACGAGATTATAAGGGAGCCTTGATCCATGAATGTCCCGCAGGTAATTGCCAGCACTTTAGGGCAGTGGCGGCTCCAAAGGGGGGTCACTAGTTGACGTGAAGCCCACACAACAACGAGATTAATTAGCACACCAAAATAATAGACAACTAGGACTCGTGCAAAGAAATAAATATTTGTAGCGGGACGACAACTTAATAATTAGGCACGTATTATACAACCATGGATTTAAAAATAAAGCTGATGCAATGGAGACAGGATTATTAACACACTTAATGGACCTCAAATACATAAAACTTCACAAGACAAGGTCAGGCTTGGCTATACTTAAATAATTCAGCCTAATAACAATTTAATCGATAAAACAATAAAATGGAAGAGATAGTTATCGCTAACAACCTTAGTTGTAGAATCACTTTACACAAACACTGAAATCGGATATTGGGTGCAAAGAAGTAGACGTGATTCTGAGTCGATGCGAGGAATCAAGATGCACAATTAAAATCACTAAAACAATTTAAATCACTCACCTCGCAATAGAACACCTACATAGATGAAAGAGTTCCAAGTGGCCTCTGGAGATATCGTCGAGTCCTGTATAAGTCCAGTTGAGCTTAGCGTGGTAACAAGATGTTCGTTGCAACCAAGAATTCCCAGAAGATGTCTGTATTGGTTCGAGCGGTAAAACCAACGAGATGCTTCCACTTCCTACGGAGAGTGAAGTTCTTTCTCCAATCGGAATTCTCACGGCGAATGCAGGAATAGTACTGGAGTCGCAGAACACACACAGAAGGGTGATGGTTCACTCAACTACAGAAGATAAAGAGTTCGGTCCTCAACAGGCGTGACTGGTGTAGTGGTTCACGTAGGAACCAGAGAACGAAAGAGATGTGATAATAATGACTTCGACGAACGGCTTCTTCGGAGGTGCTTTCCGAGAGAATATGAGTAGGTGAGGGCGTACTTTGAAAACTTTAGATAGGCGTTTTAAATGACTGGAACGCCGAGTTAGAAGTAGTATGAGTTTTATTGTAAGTTGCTTTTGTACAGCGCAGAAGAGTTGATAAGCAATAAGTTGTTATACATCAGAGGTAATTTTAGATGACGCACAAGTCTAGTGGCGTATGCGTGAAACTTGAGAGGGGTCAGAATATGACCAATGATAAAAGAGAAACAAGGGCAGTTCAATGAAGAGATTGAATTACGACTGCCTGCATGTAGTAGTAGTAAACTTACTAGAAACAACGTTCAGCACAGTAACAAAGTTCTTGCTGTATTGCACACACGAAATGAAAACAGAGATGGTCCTTGGTAGGAGAACGGAGATGACGGAGTTCTCCACTAACACAGTGTAATAACACACTCTGAGAATGCACTAGTAAACTTACTAGAAACAACGTTCATCACAGTAACAAAGTTCTTGCTGTATTGCACACACGAAATGAAAACAGAGATGGTCCTTGGTAGGAGAACGGAGATGACGGAGTTCTCCACTAACACAGTGTAATAACACACTCTGAGAATGCACTAAGTTCTTCTCTCTATGACTCTAACAAAGTCAGAGAAGAAACGCAAGTCCGGCGGGCGAAGGACAGAAGCCTGAGCCCGAAGAGTGGGCCGGAGCCCCCGGCGACGAGCACGAAGCTCGTGCCTCGTAGACACACAATGATTTCCCCTGAGAACAGCTTGTACAGCTATTTTGTATTCAGGGAGTTTATTCACACGTTACGTACGTGGGAGTATAGTAGGGTGGTATCTTCCAAAAAGGGCGGATACTCGTGTGCAATGAAATTAGTCTTTACGTTTAGATTGGGTACTGATAATCTAAACGACTATTTAGGGTGTTAACTAGAATAGTCACGCATGCGCGTTATTACAAACAGTATAAGGCTTTAGCGTCATCTAGTACATAATATCCAAATTAAAAGTCAAAGGTTAATTTGATATTACAAAGAAAATCAAGCTTTATCCAGATTTTACAGGTTTCTTAATCGTTTCACAATGATACCAAAAATACAAGTGTTCCCAAGACACTTATTTTATACGGTGTCAAAATAGACATATTTAGTATTTTCGAAGTGTCAACTTCGGCGCCAAAATGTTAATTATACGTCTACCATGTTTTTGAGAACATCTGGGCTTAAACAGAGGACAATGAGAGTATTCAGAAAATAACATCAGACTCTCAGATAAGACACAAGGGTTAGATATTCCCTTGCACGTGCAGCGAATCGAAGGTTATAGGTTACCAATTCAGATCTGTTTCTCAAGATGCAAAGAGGGGAGAAAAAGATATGAGTTTCCTCTTACGAGAAAACAGCTAACTTTAAGTATTCGTCTGGCTTAGTTATTCCACAGAAAGAACAAAATATAAAGAGAGAAATTTAGCATTGACTAATACCTGCAATAATTACATGGCAATAAAGCAAGTAAAAGGTTTTTAAATAGTAATTATGAATTTAATAACAGTAAGAAAAGCAAAAAATTAGGTCGGCCCGAAGGCGCCTCAGGTCGGCCGCTACAGTCCTCCCGCGTAAAATAAAAAAAAATAGACGAGGGAACTGAGGAATATTTTTTTTTGACTACTTGGGCTTAAATTTTTTTTTTAAATTAAGTGGCAATATTGTTTTTAAACTTTAGAGTTGGCAACACTTTTTAATCTTTAGGATTGGCAACACTGCTTAATACTCATACATAGATATATTCAATTAAAATTTCTTAGTCCTAGTTGGCAACACTTACTAATTCTTTAAGTAAAGTTCATAAAGGTAAAACATTTTTTTTTTCTTATACCAGCGAATATTATTTTATACACAATTATAGCTAAATAATCGAAGTACTTAAATCCATAAAGTAAAAACCCATTGAAATAATTATATAGTATTAGGTAACACCATAATTAAATAATGACACAAAAGTAGTTATATCAGTAGTACAGAAGTACTCGTTAAAATCCCAAAATTGCTTAAGTATATATATATATATATATTTTTTTTGTATATAAGAAGATATACGATTATCTAAAGGTCTAATACCTAGGTCATACCCAAACAATTAAAAAGTTAAAGAAATGTTTATATATATACACCTATAACTAGAATTAAATATGAGAACCCAAAATCATTATTAAACTACGTTAATAAACAAAGTTATCATTAGACTACCAATTATCTAGATATAAAATCTCGATGGTGAGTGAATCACAAATTTAAGAAATTACTACATGGCTCTACCAATGGTTATATACGTATAATACAAAGAATTCCCTAGTTGGTACGATTTGTTCCTACATATTTACAAAACTAAGCTTTGTCTATAAAGGCCAATACAACATGATTTCATATAACTACTTTATACCTACTAAAACATTATAGCGAGGGATAACATAAATGACCTCAATTATGTACAGTACACATTTAAAATAATTTTTTTTTACTCAGTTTTTATAGTTATTATTATTATAATACGAGTTCCTATATATACAAAGGATATACCTATATGTAAAGGGGATGGATGACCCATACTAAAATAATATAGTTAGATATTAAACCCAAGTAACATGCAATTATGCTTTACAAATCAATTATAACTACAAAGGAAGTATATATAGATAATAAATATTTACACGCAAATTTTTTTGTTTTTTACTAATTTGCAATCATTAACGATAGTTGTATTCTTGACTTCTCTAGACATTCAAGGAACTGCACATTTCCTAAACGAAATTTCCACTAGGTATATATATAGAATTACTAAATTTAACAAAAGATTTGAATGACTTCTATATTATTAAAAGTACAAGAATCAACTACCTAAAAATTCTAGGGATTATACACATTACATAGAATCGTAAGACTACCGTATACAGAGTATAACTACATTAGTTAATGAAGTATTTAATTCATGATTTTTTTTATTATTATTATTATTATTATTATTATTACTATATGTAAATTTTCTTTTTCTCTACGTTTTGTTTTTGGATACATTAATTAAAAATTTACACTTTATCACTTACTCCAAAATTGTCAAAACAAACCATTAAATATACGATAAGAAAGGGAGCCAGTTTGTTTTTATGTTCTTCTAGTCTTTACCAAAATTGGGTTACTGGGACTCCCTGAGGTCGAAGGTTATCCACTACCGGAGGGTAGTTGGGAATTGACACTCAGATGTTTTCTCTTTTTTTTTTTTTTTTTTTTTTTGCTACTACACTCCACGCTGAGGTCAGGGTGGTGTGAAGAAAAAGAAATTATACTACAGCCCTGTCTGGTAAGGGTCTGGTTTTTCTTTAAACAGAGAACGGCTAAAAGAAGAATTTCTATGTTTGCATACAAGCTTTCGAATGAAATGAAGGCTGATTTCTTTTAGCGCGAAAGGGATAACTAGAACATATATATATATATATATTTTAAACACTTTATAACATTCATCCCTTAAACAATTAGAATTCAGTACGGGACAGCGTATGAATGTTTCAAAATGAACCCTTTTTAAATAGCATTTATATGGAACACGACTCAATACAGGGTGTTCATAAACTAAATGGCAAGTTTATAGTTACGTCTAAAAAATACCTAAATTACAATATGACGCAAACGACCAATATACAAGATCAATTATGGTCTAAACTTTCAACTTTTACATTTAACAATATGCCAATTAACGCGTGGTTCAATATTATTGTTTAGTGACTATTGTCACGCAGTTGAACAGACGCTTAACAAAATCAATCAAATAAATCATCTCAATTTATAGAATGAACTACCACAAATAATTAATCAACGCAGTTGAACAGACGCTTAATAAACTTAATCAAATAAATCGTCTTAATTTATAAAATGAACTGCTACAAATAGTTAATCGATAAGAGAGGTAGAGTTACAATATAGAATTTCAAATCAACATATATTTAATTGTACTATTCGCACAGAGGTACTTCACTTTTACGTCATTTTATTAACAAAGGAACCAATTATAACTGAAGTACTGACGTTTAGAAATTAACAATGAATTTAAATATAACTTCAGGCAATTATCTTGTTGCCTTACTATGATAACAACTACCTTTTACAGTAAAATATTGATATCATTCAATTGGTAGGTCTTAATTTCAACCTGGATATTCACCAAAATTCATATTAATTATCACATATAGTAGATATCAAAATACAATTATCATATGCATTATAACGCATAATATATCAAATGCCATTATCATATTTATTATAATGTATATTCACGTTAGAATATTATTAGAATTACAGCTTAAAATGTCTATTCTTGGTAAATACAATAATCAATATATCCAAATGATAAAAATAGAATGTGCCACAACTTTATAGAAATACAATCGAACGGGAATAGACTATAATTACTTAAATACATTTAAGAACAATTAATACAATTCAACGAGAATTCCTTACAGGAGACATGATGTCGACTCTTAGATACAAATTAAGTTGGCACTCGGACGGCAGGAGGCAAGAGAGGTATAATAAGGATTACTTTTAGCCTATCTTCTAATATTAACTCATATGACCCTGGGACTTACATTTACTTCGCATTTATTCATAATTTTAACTTTGAGGAATTTAACCGCGTATTTACATTTTAGGGACCTTTTGGGATATCTATACACACAAAAGAACGATTTATCATTCAAATAGGAGACAAGAAAGAGTTTATATGCAGTTACAAAGTGATCAATAATGCACTTATTTACTAAACAGGGCGGCTGTATTTGACATTTAGGCCCGATAAGAATTTTATTCTAGAAAATAACTCGATTCCTGGACTTGCAAAAGCATTTCTTTTACTCATGATATTATAACATCACTAATTTACGCGGAAGCTAGAAAACATAACAATACTTGATACATTGGACAAGCGAATTTAATTATCTCTTCGGACAACCTTAGATTTTCTTAAGGGCTCGTGCTTGGACTCATTAGGGAGCAAGAGTGCTCAAAAGGATTAGGTCTACACAAACGCACCTTTGATTAGATTAGGCACTCGCGAGCAAGAACATTTATGACCATTTAAATACAACATTAGCTTCCATACTTATCATTACCATCTCGAAAAGCACATAATTAAAACTTTGACACAATAGGGTGTCTTTCGAACGAAACACTGGGCTTCCTTCCGAAAGAACCAAACATTCTCTGGTCGTTCGTTAGTAAACTGAACGATAATAAACAGCTGCGGGACCTAGGGGGTCCATAGCGACCTGGGATGTAATAGGAGGGTCCCGTACCTTTAAGGGGGTAAGCCTTCTCAAAGATCCGGCTTAACATCCTTACAATTACGCGGACGCACCCTTATACAATAAGGTCGATATAACAGAGGATCCACATCAGAGATTGCGCGATTCTCAGCTAATACAAGCGATAGAAACAAGCGGCAATTTTCTGAAACGACCAATTTACGCTTTGGGGCTGATAATTATAGTTAATTATCACGTTTGATGGAATTGGTACAATAAGATCGATTCAACGGAGTATAATCATCAGAGATTGCGCGGTTCTCAGCTAATACAAGCGATAGAAACAAGCGGCAATTTTCTGAAACGACCAATTTACGCTTTGGGGCTGATAATTATAGTTAATTATCACGTTTGATGGAATTGGTACTCCTTTTAGGAAAGGGAATTGACACATCCTAACCTAATCTATACTCCATGAATTATTACTGGAACAAGGGAGAGGTATGATCACTGTCTCAATATTTTCCGACAGGGTGTCTCCCAACGACACGTTCCAAAATTAGATAGCTCGCTAAAATTTACAAAATAATTACACAACTCGAGGCATTAGCGCTCGGCAAGGAATAGCAAAATTAATAACAATACTACAGAGCACGGTTTTACGTCCTGAACAAATGAAATTATTAACACAATGACTACGGTCGAATTTATCGTGACCGGAAAGTGATAAATTTATAGATAATTCAACTTCTAACATAATGAATAAGAAAAGATTCATTGATTAATAATGTCTACTAATAAATTATTTAAACGTCTCCTTAATTAATAACAATAGCTAAGCACAAACGGAATTGTTAGGATTAGTCTTTCTACTACATTAAGTTCACATATTTCTTCCTTAATAAAACAGCCTTACACTGGCAATTAAAATTTACAAGAGCTTTATTAAAATTACAAAACTTTGATGCCATGGACTTCAAAAAGCAATAACGCATATCCTAATAATTTACGCTCTTATCATTCAATCAAAATACAAGGGACTTCGCGGTCTTAGAATACAGGGTACTATACGTCAGGGGTGTCCCACATTAGTGTTGTCTTTATTCAAACACGACTTAAAATAATAAAATAACGAGTTAGGCTTAATATTACAATAACTTATTAAGAATGGTCTCTACTTAAAACAAATTACTAAACTGAATTTATTGCCCTTTTAATCTTTCAATCTTGGTATACTTAATCCTCTCATAATTAACAAAAAGCGCGTCCATTCATAAACAATAAAATTAAATTGGCCTCCAAGAGAATTTAAAATAATTTGAAAACTTCAAAATCACAATAATGAATCTCATTATGAACTTTTACTGAGAAACGAAACATATTAAGGCTTTAGTTCGTATAGTTCGTGTAAGGAATCTCTTTAGCACCTAACATAATATTTAATTTACCACTAACGCTGAGAAGCCAGTCGGGGAAAGATCAAGAATTTACCCACAATCAAAGAACTAACAACGCGTGAGTATAAGGACTCACAGAATGAAAATTTCAAAATAAATTTCAAAATTTCAATGATGTTTGTTTTGACTGACTTGTACATTAATTACACAAGCAGAATTTGAATACTTGGAGTTCCTACACCAGCCTTACGACTGATGATTCTTGAAATGAATCTCGCGAAAATCCATTGCAAGAATCGAACTCAGAATACGTTGAGAAGCTTTGAATACAGAACGGAATAGCTTTCATCTCGATAGGTGGAGAAGGAAGTATCCGTCCCGCATTTGGCGCCCTAAACCTTCTCAAGGTATTGTGTTGATATTTTTTCCTACAGTTTTTAGAATACTAAGGCAGTACACAACCGAGGAATGCTAACCAACACATTTCCTTTTTTTTGCTTTTTCTTTTCACAAAATATATAGATATATAATTTTTTTGTTTTGCCCAGCTGGGGAAACTAACAGAGAACAGATGTTTTCTCTCTGTGTTGAAGAAAAAGGAACGAACTATTCTTTTGATATATGGACTGTTTCTTTTTCCTTCCCTCATTGACTTCTCTAGAACAAGCAAAATGATAGCTAAACTTTCAGGGTAGAAGGGGGCATTTGCCCAAGTGCAACATATCAACACAAAATGTTTACTTTCAAGCAAATTAATAGGAAACCTGTCCTTTCAATTAACACAATTTAAACATTAAATTATACGAAACTCAGTTAGAATATAAATGTGACCCTAAGCAAACTACTTAACACAAATGAAAGTAATAATATAAATAACTCCTGCTTTGTCATTTACAAAAGCAACATAGGATTCTATAATCAATATCAATTAACACATTATTAGATGACGAGCTAATGATCGAATCCCACTGTTGAACACCAAATTTATGTCGGGGCCGGTGGCAGGAGGCGATCAGAACTTTTGCGGCCACTGGTGAGGGAGTCCCACCACAGGTCACGAACATAAAGAGATTATTAGCGACAATATCTCTACCAAAGGTAGCCGAAATCAAACTAACAGAATAATTAATAAAGGACCACGAAAGGTCTCAAGAATATCACTGACTTAGAGAGTAGCCTGACATTAAAAATGTAATGGAGCTGAGCAGTCTGTGGGGCTCGGCAATTTATTAGTACGGTAAGGAGGAGGTCCGTCCTGTTCAAACAATGTCCGACTAACCAGGCTGTCGGCAAGGTGAGTTGATAGAGAGAGAGAGAGCAGGATGAGTGCCTATGTATGACAATAATTAATTACAAAGTTCAAGCACGAGTTTACGAGATTATAAGGGAGCCTTGATCCATGAATGTCCCGCAGGTAATTGCCAGCACTTTAGGGCAGTGGCGGCTCCAAAGGGGGGTCACTAGTTGACGTGAAGCCCACACAACAACGAGATTAATTAGCACACCAAAATAATAGACAACTAGGACTCGTGCAAAGAAATAAATATTTGTAGCGGGACGACAACTTAATAATTAGGCACGTATTATACAACCATGGATTTAAAAATAAAGCTGATGCAATGGAGACAGGATTATTAACACACTTAATGGACCTCAAATACATAAAACTTCACAAGACAAGGTCAGGCTTGGCTATACTTAAATAATTCAGCCTAATAACAATTTAATCGATAAAACAATAAAATGGAAGAGATAGTTATCGCTAACAACCTTAGTTGTAGAATCACTTTACACAAACACTGAAATCGGATATTGGGTGCAAAGAAGTAGACGTGATTCTGAGTCGATGCGAGGAATCAAGATGCACAATTAAAATCACTAAAACAATTTAAATCACTCACCTCGCAATAGAACACCTACATAGATGAAAGAGTTCCAAGTGGCCTCTGGAGATATCGTCGAGTCCTGTATAAGTCCAGTTGAGCTTAGCGTGGTAACAAGATGTTCGTTGCAACCAAGAATTCCCAGAAGATGTCTGTATTGGTTCGAGCGGTAAAACCAACGAGATGCTTCCACTTCCTACGGAGAGTGAAGTTCTTTCTCCAATCGGAATTCTCACGGCGAATGCAGGAATAGTACTGGAGTCGCAGAACACACACAGAAGGGTGATGGTTCACTCAACTACAGAAGATAAAGAGTTCGGTCCTCAACAGGCGTGACTGGTGTAGTGGTTCACGTAGGAACCAGAGAACGAAAGAGATGTGATAATAATGACTTCGACGAACGGCTTCTTCGGAGGTGCTTTCCGAGAGAATATGAGTAGGTGAGGGCGTACTTTGAAAACTTTAGATAGGCGTTTTAAATGACTGGAACGCCGAGTTAGAAGTAGTATGAGTTTTATTGTAAGTTGCTTTTGTACAGCGCAGAAGAGTTGATAAGCAATAAGTTGTTATACATCAGAGGTAATTTTAGATGACGCACAAGTCTAGTGGCGTATGCGTGAAACTTGAGAGGGGTCAGAATATGACCAATGATAAAAGAGAAACAAGGGCAGTTCAATGAAGAGATTGAATTACGACTGCCTGCATGTAGTAGTAGTAAACTTACTAGAAACAACGTTCAGCACAGTAACAAAGTTCTTGCTGTATTGCACACACGAAATGAAAACAGAGATGGTCCTTGGTAGGAGAACGGAGATGACGGAGTTCTCCACTAACACAGTGTAATAACACACTCTGAGAATGCACTAGTAAACTTACTAGAAACAACGTTCATCACAGTAACAAAGTTCTTGCTGTATTGCACACACGAAATGAAAACAGAGATGGTCCTTGGTAGGAGAACGGAGATGACGGAGTTCTCCACTAACACAGTGTAATAACACACTCTGAGAATGCACTAAGTTCTTCTCTCTATGACTCTAACAAAGTCAGAGAAGAAACGCAAGTCCGGCGGGCGAAGGACAGAAGCCTGAGCCCGAAGAGTGGGCCGGAGCCCCCGGCGACGAGCACGAAGCTCGTGCCTCGTAGACACACAATGATTTCCCCTGAGAACAGCTTGTACAGCTATTTTGTATTCAGGGAGTTTATTCACACGTTACGTACGTGGGAGTATAGTAGGGTGGTATCTTCCAAAAAGGGCGGATACTCGTGTGCAATGAAATTAGTCTTTACGTTTAGATTGGGTACTGATAATCTAAACGACTATTTAGGGTGTTAACTAGAATAGTCACGCATGCGCGTTATTACAAACAGTATAAGGCTTTAGCGTCATCTAGTACATAATATCCAAATTAAAAGTCAAAGGTTAATTTGATATTACAAAGAAAATCAAGCTTTATCCAGATTTTACAGGTTTCTTAATCGTTTCACAATGATACCAAAAATACAAGTGTTCCCAAGACACTTATTTTATACGGTGTCAAAATAGACATATTTAGTATTTTCGAAGTGTCAACTTCGGCGCCAAAATGTTAATTATACGTCTACCATGTTTTTGAGAACATCTGGGCTTAAACAGAGGACAATGAGAGTATTCAGAAAATAACATCAGACTCTCAGATAAGACACAAGGGTTAGATATTCCCTTGCACGTGCAGCGAATCGAAGGTTATAGGTTACCAATTCAGATCTGTTTCTCAAGATGCAAAGAGGGGAGAAAAAGATATGAGTTTCCTCTTACGAGAAAACAGCTAACTTTAAGTATTCGTCTGGCTTAGTTATTCCACAGAAAGAACAAAATATAAAGAGAGAAATTTAGCATTGACTAATACCTGCAATAATTACATGGCAATAAAGCAAGTAAAAGGTTTTTAAATAGTAATTATGAATTTAATAACAGTAAGAAAAGCAAAAAATTAGGTCGGCCCGAAGGCGCCTCAGGTCGGCCGCTACAATATACCGACATTGTATACACGACTCCAAAAGTGCATTACCACCTAAAATTCTCCTCTTCCTGCAATAGCAGGCAACCCAAAAAGCTCGGCGGTTGTGTTGGTTGCAAATTCGAAAGGCGTTGGACTAAACTTCAATTCGGTCGTCACAAATATATCAGTGTGGCAAACTGCAAATAAGAGAATAAAACAAATTCTTAAGAATGACAATTTTATTATTGTGACGGAGTAAGAAACAGATATAAGAAAAAAGCATTTCTCTCTTTCCCCCTCCCCACCCAAAAAATGAAACTCATAAAAAGAAAGCTATATAATATAAATGTTTTATATAAAAGCCTAAGAGCCCAAAAAAACAAATAGCTAAACGAAACGAAAAGGAGACAAACACAAAATAGGGGACACCAGTGGCGTAGCAGACTTACGGCCCTCCCATGCAAGATAAAGAAATGGGACCCTAATTGTAAACCCCATTGTTTTATTATTATTAAAAAGTTTCCTTTCCAAAATCTCTGACTCTGCCTAAGAGCATGAATGCATATAGCGATCATGTGTGCACGTTTTGTCAATGAGCCGTCCCAAAGGCCAAAAGGCGTGGAAATCTCCAAGACAGAAATAAAAAGCTTTCTTATGGTAAATTCTAGTTCAAAGTTCGAAGTACTTGCTTTTGCACGCGATTTTTTGTTTCTTTTTTCAGGGAACAGATAAGTTTTGGAGCCTAAGAAATTATACCATACAATATTGCAAATTTGCAAGTGGATGTATTTACATTGCAATTTGTGGTAATAAAGATATTATGATTAGAAAACAATATTGTAAAAAAATGGTTAATTTCTTCATTCATCGCAAGTCTTCGGGCCCCTTATACCTCGCCGTCCCCCGAATATCAATATCGAAAATTTAGAATGATATATTCATGTCCATATATTCGCGATATCGAATGTTGATATATAATATAGATATCGACGATAGCGATGTATCGACATATCACAGGCCCACGTCCGAGAAGTGATGCTTGAAATATACTGGAATCAACAATCAAATTCTAAGTAAGTTCTCTATTCCGTATTCAATGTTGAGGGGGAAGGGTGTGAACCCGAATAGAAATTTTAAGAAAAACAAATGTTAAGATAAAAGTAGGTTTTCCGTCTCCCCTCGAATACAAAAATGAACAGAAAACTATTACTGTAATTTACCTTTTACTTCTGTTTCTGATTGTTATCACAAATCAGCGACAGTACACATACTTTACATAATATACCAATACACACTATTACTTTTCATAACCAAGCAAGCCGGAAGATGATTTTCCTGTGATATTAAAGTGGAATGTTCTACTAAATAGTCATAATTCATTGGCCATATTTCTATCAGTACTTCGGTACAGACTAAGAGCTACAAGACTAACAGAACTAGAAATTAGAGATTTCATTCCTTTTTTCTCTCAGACTAAAAGACTTCAGCATTCTCCTGAGATTTTCATTTTCTTAATATAAGTACCCTATCCTGGGCTAACTCTGGCTACCGCGGTTTCTAGGTAATCGGTAAACGAAAGAGTAAAGTTTGTCGACTATCAACTCTCGACAGTTTGTGAGAAGATATTTCACAGTTCATGTTGTTATTTCTTCGTTACAAAAACGCTTCTAGTTGACTCTATTCATGGTAAATTACTGAACTTATAAATATTTAAAATTATTGAAAAATGAATAATTATTTTTAAACATAAAAAGTTACAGTTCAGTAGAATGCAGTAGTAGATGGAAGTGAGTGAAAATATTGTTTATTTGTTGAGATGTGCAAACTGAATGTGAATGATAAGTGTTTCCAATTCTCTTGTCCAGAGGCGGATCTACGATGGACTTCTGGGCGCTCGGTGGTTGATAATACTCCTACTTAGAGCTACTTTTAAGAGCTCCAAACACTGGAATGGGCTTTATTTATATATAAAATAAAGATTCCCTTTCTGGGGGGCAATCGCCATAATCGCAACCTGGATCCGCCCCTGCTCTTGCGTAGCGGACTTTGAAGACATTTAGGTCGTGTATGCTTCTGACGATGTTGATTAGGGATGGCCACATCTGGATATTTTTTATTCTGATATCGGATAGAAACTTATCCGGATTTGCAATATCAGGTTGACGGATAACGGATAATATCCGACTCACGGATAATATCCTGATAACGGTTGGCGGATAAGGTCCGCATAACGGATGATATCCTGATGCCGGATAATATCCAGATAATGGATTTATCCGGATAATTTATAAAATCTAGATAATGGATAATATCTGGATAATACACTGTAGAACTTTCGGATAACTGATTACATCCGGATGACGAATAAATGATAATAACCGGATACCGTACATGGTTTTAAAAAGACATAATAGGAGAGCCTTTTATGCTCATAGAGTTATTAAAAGACGATCATCGGGCAGTGGTCTTTACCATTGAAAGATATTGTTTCTTAAAATGTTTCCTAGTAATTTGCTATTTTCTTGTTCCTCTTGAGGGGCGCGGTGGATCAATGGTAGACCGCTTACTCTGGTGTGTGGGATCCTTATTGTTTCCATCCCCGGCCAAGTTAGTTTGTGGTGGACAAGATCGTGTTTGTGGGTTTTCTCAGGGTACTCCCACTTCTTGCCACTTTTCATTCCATCAATTCTTCTATTACCATTGTCTTGCATTAATCATTGGGCGCGGTTGCTCAGTGGTAGAGCGCTTCCTCTGGTGCGTGGAGAATTTATTGTTTGCATCAGCCGCAAAGTAAGTTTGTGGTTCACAAGATCGTATCATTGGGTTTACTCAGGGTTCTCCCGTATATTCAAACTTTTCATTCCCCAATTCCTCTATTATCATTGACTTGGTTTATTCATTGGGCGCCGTGGCTCAGTGGTAGAGCGCTTCCTTTGGTGGGCCAAGTAAGTTTCGGGTTAACAAGACTGTATCCGTGGGTTTTGTCAGGGTACTCTCGCTTCCTCCCACATTTCATTTTTCCAATTCCTCCACTATCACTGACTTGGTTTAATCATCGGGCGCGGTGGCTCAGTGGTAGAGCGTTTCCTCTGGTGGGCGAAGTAAGTATGTGGTAGAAAAGATCGTATCCGTCGGTTTTCTCAGTGTACTCCGGCTTCCTCACACATTTCATTCCACCAATTCTTCTATTATCATGCACTTGTTTCAATCATTGGCGCAGTGGCTCAGTGGTAGAACGCTTTCTCTAGTCGGCCTATTAAGTTTGGAGTGGACAAGATCGTATCTCTGCCTTTTGTCAGGGTACTCCCGCTTCAGCCCTCTTTTCACTCCACCAATTCCTTCTTTATCATTGACTTGATTCAATCATTGGTCACGGTGCATCAGTGGTAGAACGCTTCCTCTGGTGCGTGGGATCCTTAGTGTTTCGATTCCCTGCCTGATAAATTTGTGGTGGACAAGATCGTATCCGTGGGTTTTATCAGAGTACTCCGGCTTTCTACGAAATTTCATTCCACCAATTTTTGTATTATTATTGGCTTGCTTCAATGATTGGGAACGGTGGCTAAGTGGTAGAGCGCTTCCTTTGGTGGGCCAAGTAAGTTTGTGGTTTACAAGATTGTATCCGTGGGTTTTGTGAGAGTACTTCTGCTTCCTGCCACATTTCATTCCACAAATTCTTCTATTATTATTGACTTATTTCAATCATTGGGCGCAGTGGCTTTGTGGTAGAGCGCTTCCTCTGGTGGGCCAAGAAAGTTTGTGGTAGACAAAATCGCATTCGTGGGTTTTCTCAGTGTACTCCTACTTCTTGCCACTTTTCATTCCAGCAACTACTCTATTATCATTGAACTGGTTTAATCATTGTGCGTGGTGGCTCAGTTGTAGTGCGCTTCATCTGGTGCGCCAAGTAAGATTGAAGTGCACAAGATTGAATCCGTGGGTTTTGTCAGGATACTCCCGCTTCGTCTGACATATCATTCCACTAATTCTTCCATTATCATTTACTTCCTTCAATCATTGAACGCAGCGGCTCAGTGGTAAAGCGCACTCTCCGGTGGGCCAAGTAAGTTTGTGATGCACAAGATCCTGGGATTTCTGAGAGTACTCCCGCTTCTTCCACTCTTCATTCCACCAATTCCTCTATTATCATTAATTTCAATACTCATTGGGCGGGGTGGCTCACTGGTAGAGCGGTACCTCTGGTGGGCTTACCAAGTTTGTTAGTGGACAATTTCATATCCATGGTTTCTTCAGGGTACTCCCGTTTCTTCCCACTTTTCGTTCCACCAATTCCTCTATTATGATTGACTTGCTTCAATCATTGGGCGCGATGGCTCGAAGTAGAGCGCTTCCTCTGCCGGGCCAAGTAAGTTTCTGGTTTACAAGATTGTATCCGGGTGTTTTCCCAGGGTACTCTCGCTTCCTCCCACATTTCATTCCACCAATTCTTCTATTATCGTTGACTTACTTTAATCATTGGACGCGGTGGCTCAGTGGCAGAGCGCTTCGTCTGGTGTGCCAAGTAAGTTTGTGGTGGACAAGATCGTATTCGTGGGTATTTTCTGGGTACTCCTGCTTCTTCCCACTTTCCATTACAGCAACTCCTCTATTATCATTGAATTGGTTTAATCGTTGGCCGCGGTGGCTCAGTGGTAGAGCGCTTCCTCTGGTGGGCAAAGTAAGATTGTGGTGCACAAGATCGTATCCGTGGGTTTTGTCAGGGTACTCCCGCTTCCTCTTACATTTCATTCCACCAATTCTTCTATTATCATTGACTTGCTTCGATCACTGGGCGCAGTGGCTCAGCGGTAGATCGCTTTCCCTTGTGCGTGGGTCTTTATTGTTTCGATCCCCAGCCAAGTACATTTGTGGTGGACAAGATCGTATCCGTGGGTTTTCTCCGGGTACTCCCGCTTCTTCCCACTTTTCATTCCACCAATTCCTCTATTTACATTAACGTCCTTTAATCATTGGAGAGGTCTTGGTCCTTTGAGCATTTCAGTGATGTTAGAAATCAGATTCGGTTCCAGGCATTTGAGTTGTGATGTAAACCTCTGCTGTGGTTCAATCTCAGTATTTTATTACGCGATATAAAACCATCCATACAGCTATAAATGTTGTTCTATCTTGCGCAACCAGGTATTGAGATTGAGCCAATTCGGTACCTCATTTCTGGCGCTTTGTGGCCACGAAATGGTTTCGGATATTACGCTCTCCTCAAACGACTAGGATCTTTCTAATGTTACCATGCGCGTCCAACAACCCCATATTTAAAAGGGGAATAGAAAGGACCCGCGTCTAAAACTTCGGGACCCAGTTTCTTGAGGTTCAAGGCTAGGGGTCGATATCTGACATCACTACTGCACTCAGGGGCAGTGGTAATGTGGGCGAATGGGTATCCTCCCCGCTGGTCTAGTTGCTAGCACGTAATCCTTTATTATTCCAGTTTTTCAATGAATGCATTGTTTACTAATTATACTATTTTTTCTTTTAAAAAGGTGCATACAATACGTTTGTTTATTTAATACGTAGTCACTGTTGAACAAAGTTCTCATTTGTATATCTGGCAATAAGATCCCCTCTCTTCTGTCTCTAGTCTCGGTTATATTCCACTTAATAAATGTCAAATTACGATTTTTATTAACAAAGAGAAGCTGGTAAATAATAATAATAATAAAGCATCTGAATAATAAAGATATTTTTTCACCCTTTAAAGTTTCTGTGGGCTTCTCTGAATCTGGATATGTTGTTTTATAGTGTATAACGCAAAATGGCTTCAAACTGCAACCTGGCAAAAAGTATTTATATAAAAGACACAAACGTTTTATCAGTAGTTCTTTGTCTACAACAACTGACCTTGTTTCTGTTTGCCTTTAAACACAATGTTACGATTTACAAGGCACAGACAAAAGTAGAGAGCAACATGATATTTCGCCTAAAGGCAGGTTCGTTGCTAAAATGAAGACTAGCACTCTGTCAACATATTGCATAGCTATCAATAAGTCACATTCACAAGTTATTTCCAAACGTTTTGTATAACAGGTTAATCAAACTAAGTTGTTGTAGGTAAGGGATGAGACTGAAAGACTGATAAGTTTTGGACCTCAGAGCCGTAGCTAGAAATTTCGTTGCCCGGGGCAAAGTAGAATTCGGAGTCCCCAGACACAAACATTACCAAGCGTTGACTTTTCCTTTCTGTGCTTTTATTATTAACATATAAGAAAAACATTTTTGTTGTTATGCTACTTTTTTTTACCAAGCTGTTTGGACAGACCATCGCAACAGCCAAAAGTTCTCGTTATGTATCCTTTAATAAATAAGAGCCGTTCTCAAGCTTATTTTAGGCCTGCTTCCTTGTATACAAATCCTATTGGAAAATAATTATGAAAAAAGCATGGAGTCAATTCTCCTGTCAGGGGACCATGTTACACATGGAGTTGGTGAACGCGAGTGGTAGCGTTGGAAAGGTCCCAGTCCCCTGAGTGCAGTAGTGTCACGAAGCTCAAGGAATGGGGCCCTGACGTTATGGGTTCGGGTCCCTTCTATTCACTTAATAAACATGAAGTTTTTGGACTGCGTTGGCGGCATTTGAAAGGTTTTGATCCGTTGAGCACAATTGTGATGTCAGAAATCGATCCCTAGACTTAAACCTCAAGAAACTGGGTCCCGAAGTTTTAGACGCGGGTCCTTTTCATTCCCCTTTTAAACATGGGGTTGTGGGACGTGGATGGTAAAATTGGAAAAATTCTAGTCGTTTGAGAACAGCGTAATGTCCGAAATTGGTTCCTCGCCTCAAAGCGCCAGAAATGAGGTACCGAATTGGATCAATCTCAATACCTGGATGCGCAAGATAGAACATTTATAGCTGTATGGATAGTTTTATCTCGCGTAATAAAATACTGAGATTGAACCACAGCAAAGGTTCAAATCACAACCCAAATGCTTGGAACCGAATCTGATTTCTGATACCACCGCAATGCTCTAGGGTCGAAGACCTCTCCAATGATTAAAACAAAGCAAATGATAATAAAAGAATTGGTGGAATGAAATGTGGGAGGAAGCGGGAGTACCCTATGAAAACTACGGGTACGACCTTGTCCACCACAAACTTACTAGGCCAGCAATCGAAACAATAAGGTCCCCATGCTTCAGAAAAAGGACTCCACCACTGAGGAAACGCGCCCAATCATTAAAGTGTCAATGATAAAAGAGGAATTGCTGGGACGAAATGTGGGATGAAGCGGGAGTACGGCGAGAAAACCCGCGGATACGATCTTCTCCACCACAAACTTACTTGACCGGGGATCGAAACAATAAGAACCCCACGCACCAGAGGAAGCGTTCTACCACTGAGCCCCGCTCTCAATGATTAAAGCAAGTAAATGATAATAGAGGAACTGGTGGAATGAAAAGTGGGAAGAAGCAGTACCCTGACAAAACACACGGATATGATCTTATCCACCACAAACTTATTTGGTCCACCAGAAGAAGCGCTCTACCACTGAGCCACTACGCCCAATGATTGAAGTCAATGATAATAAAAGAATTGATGGAATGAAAAGTGGGAGGGAGCGGGAGTACTCTGACAAACCCCAAAGATACGGTATTGTTTACCACAAACTTACTTGGCCCACCAGAGGAAGCGCTCTACCACTGAGCCCCGCTCCCAATGATTAAAGCAAGTAAATGATAATAGAGGAACTGATGAAATGAAATGTAGGAGGAAGCGGGAATACCCTGACAAAACCCACAGATACGATCTTGTCCACCACAAACTTACTTGGCCGACCAGAGACAAGGCTTTACCACTGCGCCGAAGGAATGAAGCAAGTTAATATATAGAGGAATTGATGGAAAGAAATGTGGGAGAAAGCGGGAGTACCCTGGCAAAACCCACGGATACGATCTTGTCCACTACAAACTTCCTTGGCCCACCAGGGGAAGCGCTCTGCCACTGAGGCACTACGCCCAATGATTGAAGAGAGTGAATTAATAGAATTGGTGGAATGAAATGTGCGAGGAAGCGGGAGTACCCTGGCAAAACCCACGGTTACGATCTTGTCCACCACAAACTTACTTGGCCGACCAGAGAAAAGGCTCTACCACTGCGCCGAAGGATTGAAGCAAGTTAATATATAGAGGAATTGATGGAAAGAAATGTGGGAGAAAGCGGGAGTACCCTGGCAAAACCCACGGATACGATCTTGTCCACTACAAACTTCCTTGGCCCACCAGGGGAAGCGCTCTGCCACTGAGCCACTACGCCCAATGATTGAAGAGAGTAAATGATAATAGAAGAATTGATGGAATGAAATGTGCAAAGGAAGCGGGAATACCCTGACAAAACCCACGGATACGATCTTGTCCAACACAAATTCTTAGGCAGGGGATCGAAACAGTAAGGACGCCACGCACCAGAGGAGTGCTCTACCACTGAGCCACCGCGCCCAATGTTTAAAGCAAGTCAATTATAATAGAGGAATTGTTGGAATCAATAGTTGGGAAAGCACGAGTACCCTGAGAAAACCCACAAACACGATCTTGTCCACCGGGGATCGAAACAATGACCCCACGCACCAGAATAAGCCGTGTACGATTGAGCCGCCGCGCTCCACAACAAGAACAAGAAAATCGGAAGTTACTAGGAAACAATATCTTTCAATGCTAAAGACCACTGTTCGATGATCGTCTTTTAATAACTCCATGACCAGAAAATACTGATACGCCCCTCTCCTATTATTCTTTTTAAAACCATATACGTTATCCGGATATTAATTACCCTTTATTCGTCATCCGGATGTAATCAGCTATCCGAATGTCCTATTATCCAGATATTATCCGTTATCTTAATTTTATAAATTACCCGAATAAATACATTATCCGAATATTATCCGTCAGTCATATATTATCCGTCATCCGTTTTGTCATCCGTCATCCGGATATTACAAATTCGGATAAGTTTCTATCCGATATCAGAATAAAAAAATATCCAGATGTGGCCATCCCTAATCAGCATCGTCAGAAGTATACACGAACTAATTGTCTTCAAAGTCTGCTACACGACAGCAGGGACGGATTCAGGTGAGATCATGGCGATTACCCACCAGAAAGGCAATCTTTCTTATTTTATATATAAATAAAACCCATTCCAATGTTTGGAGCTCTTAAAAGTAGCTATATGTAGGAGTATTATCAACTACCGTGCACCCAGAAGTCCATCGTAGATCCGCCTCTGGACAAGAGAATTGGAAACACTTATTATGCACATTCAGTTTGCACATCTCAACAAATAAACAATATTTTCACTCACTTCTATCTACTACTGCATTCTACTGAACTGTAACGACTTTTTATGTTTAAAAATAATTATTCATTTTTCAGTAATTTTAAATGTTTATAAGTTCAGTAATTTACCATGAATAGAGTCAACTAGAAGCGTTTTTGTAACGAAGAAATAACAACATGAACTGTGAAATATCTTCTCACAAACTGTCGAGAGTTGATAGTCGACAAACTTTACTCTTTCGTTTACCGATTACCTAGAAACCGCGGTAGCCAGAGTTAGCCCAGGATAGGGTACTTATATTAAGAAAATGAAAATCTCAGGAGAATGCTGAAGTCTTTTAGTCTGAGAGAAAAAAGGAATGAAATCTCTAATTTCTAGTTCTGTTAGTCTTGTAGCTCTTAGTCTGTACCGAAGTACTGATAGAAATATGGCCAATGAATTATGACTATTTAGTAGAACATTCCACTTTAATATCACAGGAAAATCATCTTCCGGCTTGCTTGGTTATGAAAAGTAATAGTGTGTATTGGTATATTATGTAAAGTATGTGTACTGTCGCTGATTTGTGATAACAATCAGAAACAGAAGTAAAAGGTAAATTACAGTAATAGTTTTCTGTTCATTTTTGTATTCGAGGGGAGACGGAAAACCTACTTTTATCTTAACATTTGTTTTTCTTAAAATTTCTATTCGGGTTCACACCCTTCCCCCTCAACATTGAATACGGAATAGAGAACTTACTTAGAATTTGATTGTTGATTCCAGTATATTTCAAGCATCACTTCTCGGACGTGGGCCTGTGATATGTCGATACATCGCTATCGTCGATATCTATATTATATATCAACATTCGATATCGCGAATATATGGACATGAATATATCATTCTAAATTTTCGATATTGTTATTCGGGGGGCGGCGAGGTATAAGGGGCCCCTAAGACTTGCGATGGATGAAGAAATTAAACTTACTTTTTACAATATTGTTTTCTAATCATAATATCTTTATTACCACAAATTGCAATGTAAATACATCCACTTGCAAATTTGCAATATTATATGGTATAATTTCTTTGGCGCCAATACTTATCTGTTCCCTGAAAAAAGAAACAAAAAATCACGTGCAAAAGCAAGTACTTTGAACTAGAATTTACCATAAGAAAGCTTTTTATTTCTGTCTTGGAGATTTCCACGCCTTTTGGCCTTTGGGACGGCTCATTGACAAAACGTGCACACATGATCGCTATATGCATTCATGCTCTTAGGCAGAGTCAGAGATTTTGAAAAGGAAACGACTTTTTAATAATAATAATAAACAATGGGGTTTACAACTAGGATCCCATTTCTTTATTCTTAAATGGGAGGGCCGCAAGTGTGCTACGCCACTGGTGTCCCCTATTCTGTGCTTGTCTCCTTTTCGTTTCGTTTAGCTATTTGTTTTTGTGCTGTTAGGCTTTTATATGAAACATATATATTATGTAACTTTCTTTTTATGAGTTTTTTTGGGTGGGGAGGGGGGAAAGAGAGAAATGCTTTCTTCTTATATCTGTTTCTTATCATCTATCTTGTTTGAACTGCTGAAGTAAGTCATTTTGTAACTTTTGATGTCATCCAACTCCGTCACAATAATAAAATTGTCATTCTTAAGAATTTGTTTTATTCTCTTATTTGCAGTTTGCCACACTGATATATTTGTGACAAAATTGAAGTTTAGTCCAATCCCTTTTGAATTTGCAAACAATTCAACCGCCGAGCTTTTTGGGTTTTCTGCTATTGCAGAAAAAGGAGAATTGCAGGTGGTAATGCACTTTTGGAGTCGTGTATACAAGCATCCCCCAGTCGTCCAGAGTAATTCTCGCACTGAAAAGCATTGTTACGCACATGTAGTTAATGTCCTATCATTTTTAGGATGGATTCGACATCAACAACAAATTAAATGCTTTAGTCGAGGTTTACTCGAATACATATAAGATACTGATAATGGTAATGTGAACAACGATGGAAATGAAGGTGAAATACTGGAGGTTGAAGTTCAAGAATGATGAGATTTGAGATGCAGAAGAAATCTTTATTGAAGAAGAAGACACAGCAAATTACTGACTGAAAAACTAAATGGACAATATTAATGGTAAATTCGATTAGCACGGACCTGGATTCGCAATCAACTACCCTAAACCAGTAGCGGATCTTGCCTGGAGCAGGGGGACCTAGGCCTCCAGTTTTTATTGACAAAAATAAATAAAGCTGTTATTTATATAATTTTGAAAGTTTATAGTAAACTTGTGATATACCTATCATAGTGTGGGTTCTGGCTGGCACTCCAGATTTTACCTTCTAGATCCGCCACTGCCCTATACACTTTTGTACGGCTTTTTCAGATTCTTCGGACGGTTTTTCAAGTTTGACCTTGAAATGACACTGCAATGACCTTACCGGGTCAAGAAAATGATATAATCGGATCCAGCATCTCAACAACAATTACGTATTTTTTTTATCAGGTATTAGCAACGTTCCCTCTCTGTATGACCTTCAAATGACCTTGAATCCGACGTGATGGAGGTTAACTGACCTCGGACACGGAATCGGAGACCCCAAAAACCCTAGTATACCGTAGTGCGACTCGTTCATACTTCATATATCAAATGTCGACCTTATTATTATTTTCAGTTTATGAGGGAGCATATGCCTTTAAGTGACGATAATAATCAGCGAATAACTCAAAAACGTGGTTTTCAGGCTTCGTGCCCATTGAGACTTTTCATCACGGGACCAAAATACACAACATACTGCAATACCAGCCAATTTAAAAGAAACCGGATTTCCATAACCTCTGGGCAGGGTCCTTTCTTATTCACTTTTTCAAACAACAAATCTAAGCGACAACTATCATCATCAAGATCACAGTTACCATCAAGTTTTCCAACAAACCGCAACGTAAGATTTGGAAACTTATTCCATGTAACAATCTAACAATATCCTTCAGATAAAATTTCAATCATGTTTGTTGAATAGCTCTACACCAAAAAATGTTATATATAGATGGTAATCAGAAAAATGGAAACACGTGAACGAAATTGCAACTTACCAGATTAATATGGTGTCGGGCCACCTTTCGCCTTCAGAACAGCCTTGATGCGACGTGGGATGGAGGCATAGAGGTCGTGAATGGTAGCAAGTGGAATTTTACACAATTCCTCGTGAGGGGCATCAGCCAGTTCCGTGAGGGAGGATGCAGATGGAAATCGTCGCCGGAGTCGTGTTTCCAAGGCGGACCACAAATGTTCAATTATGTTGAGATATGGGGATTGGGCGGTCAAGGGGAAGTGTTGAACTTCATCCCGATGTTCCTCTAACAACGCTGCAACAACGCCAGCTGTGTGAATGGGTGCATTATCATCCTGGAAGATGGCGTCATTGTCCGGGAACAACATCCGGACCATAGGATGCAAGTGGTCTCCTAAAATTGCGACATAATCGTTGGCAGTGATTCGTCCGCTACGTGTGACCACAGGACCCAATGAAAACCATGATATGGCGGCCCACAGCATCACCGAGCCGCCGCCATGTTTCACAGTTGAGCGGAGACACTGCAGATCATAAGCTTCTTTTGGCGTTCTCTACACATAAACACGGCCCGTGGTTGGGAATACGATGAAGGATGAGTCATTCGACCATATCACACGTTTCCAGTCCTCAACGGTCCAAGTTGCATGGTCGCGGCACCATTTGCGGCGTGCGAAAGCGTTATGGTCCCTGATGAGCATTTTGGCCCGTGCAACACGACCCCGTAAGTTCATGTCATGTAATTCGCGGCGGACTGTGATTGTCGAAACAGGGTGGGGGAGGTGCTGATTGAGTTCCTCCGTCACTTGCTCCGCAGTGGCACGACGGTTCTGCGTGACAATGCGCTATAATACCCGGCGTGACCTGTCACTCATGATTTTCTTTCGCCCACTGTTCCGCTTCCCCGATGTGGTTTTCCCGTGTATTGTGTAGGCCGTCATCACCTTCGACACTGTCCCACGTGACACATCTAACACAGTAGCCACTGACGTCACACTCACTCCACATAACCGCGCACCAACAATTTGCCCTCTTTGAAAATCTGAGAGGTCTCCCATTTTACACTACCTCCGTCTGCTGCAGCCACTGGACACTGCTGTTCCATTGCGCCCGACGTAGTATGAAGACCAACCTAACACACAACCACCAGCGGTCCGGCGCTGCGGGCGCCACCACACCACTGCCAACCCATACATCTGACGTGTTGCCAACTACAGGCTTTTCCATTTTTCTGATCACCATCTGTATATTTTATGTGTATATATATATATATATATATATATATATATATATTCTGGTATGACAATATTAGTAATATCATTAATTGGTAGGAAGTGTACAACTAACCTAATAAAACATTCAAAATCTATAGTATTAACAAATATACTCCTAAACATGAGAATAATGCACCCAGTCATCAGTCAAAACACTATATTTGCGTCAACTTTTACCCTTCCGTCACGTTTCAATAATTTTATTAGAATGAGAGTGAATCTATGTACAGATTGAAGCAATAAAAGTATTGCAAAAAAACTAAGTCCAAATTACTAACAAGCTCTTGCGCTATGTACTTATGCATTCAGGAACTCACATTTCCACCCATTACCTGCTCCTGGTATTCAATCCAAGTCTCCCTTAACTTCCTCCTCTACCTCTTCTTGTCTAAAGCAGTCTGTATGACGTAATATACTCTTACCACTCTAACTAACTAACTCTATAGCCTATGGAACCCGGAGGTTCAATCCGCATTCAGAAAAGCTCTCCACTGATTTCTATCCTTAGCTAACTGCATCCAGTTTCTACTTTGTATTCCAATCTCTGCGAGATCCATCTTAATATTGTCCTCCCATCTGCGCCTAGGTCTTCTTAATGGTCGTTTTCCGATTGGTCTTCCAGTCAAGACTTTGAAAGCGTTTCTACTTTCTTCCACTCTAGTTACATGACCTGCCCATCTAAGCCTCCTCGACTTGACGACCCTAACAATGTTGGATAAACCATATAAATTATGTAGTTCCTCGTTATGAAGTTTCCGCCATTCCCCATTCCCGTTCCTCTTGGGTCCGAATATTCGTCTCAGGATCTTGTTCTCAAATACTTTCAGTCTATGTTCTTCCTCCAGAGTAAGTGACCATGCTTCGCAGCCATACAGAACAACAGGCATAATTATCGTTTTGTATATTTTAAGCTTCAAATTCCTCGACAGAATTCGCGACGACAAGAGATTTTGTACCGAATAGTAACACGAATTCCCTGCTTTTAGTCGACATTTAATTTCTTCGTGAATATGATTTTCCTCTGTTAATATTGATCCTAGATATTTGAAACTATCCACTTTATCAAAAGTATTATTTAATATTTTAACGCATCCATAATTAGCTGTATTCCGGTCCCGACGCACTTCCATGTATTTAGTTTTCTCTGCATTTACTTCTAAACCCATGTCCCTGCAAGCGTTTAGTAAGATCTCTGCATTTCTTTCTATTGTTTTCCTATCATCCCCTATTAAATTTACATCATCAGCATATGCCATAACCTGGTGAATACCGTTCAACTGTAGGCCCTGGTTGCTATCTTTGATTTTCCTTACGGAAAAAACAGGAATCATGTTTACAAGCTTTATATCTCTAAAACAGTCTCTTTCATTCGTCTCTACTGAAATGCCTTTTTAGAGCCTGAATAGAAGAATTCTCACAAAATGTTCCCGTAACTTCATGAACACGTTTATTTGCATTCTTTCCCTCCTTTAAAGACAGCATACCACATCAAGCTAGGAAGATGATCCTTGTGAAATCTATGGAAATTATCAATCACAGCAGTAGATATTGTTTACCTCAAAGTCCGTAATCCGAGTGCAGGGCTCTAAAAGCTACTGACAGAAATGAATGTTATTCAATGATTAATTTCATTCTGTTGCCCCGTAATTGCAAGCAAATATTCCAGCGGCGTCAGGAAAGAAGGGTAACAAAGAGGTAGGAGGTGTAATTCCCCCCTGACTTGAGTTTGATAAACATAGTGTTTAACTAAATCCCAAAGAACATCTAATATGACGCTTGTTTTAGCCACACAGCTATAGAGTTACGATAGCACATTCATTCCTAGAGCTATTACATTTGGTTTCAAGAATCGCAGGTTTGATCCCCAGCCATGTGCGTTCATAACGAACGAGAAAGCCACAGACATTCAAATATGGAGACAGAGAGGAACGATTTACATACGCAAGTTTAGAACAGAAAAAAGATTGAAATGAAATCGTTTTATGTCCCTACTTATGCTGGCTAGCCTAAAGGAGTTGAGTTGATTCTGAGTTTAACGTCTAGGGTTGCCAGGGATTTTCAAATCAATTTTCCCTGACAATTCCAGGTTTTCCAGGCAAGATTTATTATTTCCCAGATATAATTCCTTCCTTCAAAGAATGAATGAATGAATGAATGGAAAGCTCTCCACAATATCCATCCACTGCCCTCCATTCACTTACTTTCTTTTTGTAAATACGCAATTAACAACATTTAAATCTTCGATGTACCTCTTTCGTTATAATAAAATTAAAGTATCGTACTTATGACTGCAGTTTACATAAATTATTTCTGTTGTGGAACTTCACACTGAACAAATTACTACTGCATGTTTCCTTAGTTTCCACAGTTTTCTACCTTAGAGATGCTTTTAAGGTTTTAATTTCATGTTCCAAATTTTGCAATCAATGGAAATCTCTAATGGAAATTTTGCTTCCTTTTCTTTCTAAAATGGTAGTCTGATCCGCTATGCACTTATTTTCCGTTTTCTTTAATTCGTTTGCAATAGTTTCCGTCATTTTCCTTTGCATGGCTTTTTCACAACGTGCATTTGACACACGTACGTACTGAAGCACTTTTGTCTATATAAATACCAAGGGGCCCTCCAGCACATTGTATAGTATCATGAACAACTCAAACTCACCAAAGAATCTTCATGCATATTTTCCACCTGTATGTCATTGTTAACTGAGAAATTCTCAACGGAAGTATTTCCATGGGAAAGGACAAGTAACATTATAAATATGTCCCGCAAATCAACGAATTTACAATTATCAAGTCGACTGCAATAAAAGACGTTTAACCTATCTGTGTTTACATTAGATCATTCGAATTCCTTCTCTTTTATTGCTCAGACACAATTTGGAAAATCTATGTTTTATTTTTTCAGCTTTGGCAGCTACAACTATATTTTTGTTATGGAGTTATTCAAGAACATTATACATCTTCCCTTCGCTTACACTTTGGTAATTACAAATTTTACCTAGAATAAGATATGACAAATTTTGCACTATTTTGTGTTTAAATGGGCATTTTTTCAATTTTTTTTTTTTTTTTTTTTTTTTTTTTTAAATAATGTCATCAGTATACAAAATTCCCTGACATATCTAGGTTTTTCAAAATTTCCTGACACAAATCTATTTTCGACATTTCCAGGTTTTTCAGGTTTTCCAGGTCGCTGGCAAGTCTGAACATCTCTTCCAGCAGCGAGGCCACATGAGACAGGACCTACTGATTAAAGTGAAATCCGAACCACATGAGCTCCCGCCGTGCGACTAGGCTAAAGGAGACGGGATGAGAAATTAATGAAATGGTGGGATGAAGAAAGTGGGGGAGGGAAACGGAAGAACCCTGACAAAACCCACGCACAAGGTCTTTGTCCACCACAAAGCTCAATTGGCGCGAGTTGGGATTGGACCCAGGACCCCATACACAAGGAAATGCTGTACCACTGAGCCACCGCGGGTCCCAGTTTACAATTGGAGAAAAAATTATCGAACATCAACCATATTGCGACGCATATTTGTGACTGTGTAAAGGAGGAAAGTTTCCGAACTGCGAGGATCACATCAGGCAGTTGACGAATTAAGATGGAGAACTTTTTTTTAGAGCATCTCATGATTGCGAAGAGAAAGAAAGATCTTATGAGCTGAGGAATTTTGAATTAAAAAAAAAAAAATAGACTTTCGAAACGGTTTTCGAACCACGAACCTCTTAAATATCGAACCATAACTTGATCCATTCAGTCACGAAGAACTACACAGTCACACAGTTTTCCTTTAACTACGTTGAAAAACTAATGAATAGAATATTCCAAAAATTGACTCGGTGAGTGCGCCGATTAAATTCAACGTAGACCTCTTGTACCTTGGTTATAGAGTGCATAATGAACTTCCCCTTGTTCAGGAACAATTTTTAAGGTTGTAAAACTTTGTCACTATGTGTTAATTAACTAATATTTGATAGTAGTGTCTGATAAGGTAGTGCCATATACTGAGACAATAAATTCTTTTGGAAAGCTCCCGTGGAAAATGAAACAAACTGTCGTAAACATGTTAAACTTTTAAAAAGAACAAGTGTTTAAAAAAAGTAAAATGCGCAAAACAGTGTCACTTGGATGCGAACCTAAAACTTAAAAAAAAAATAGTGTGTATACGTCATTACGTCATAGTGTGTTTAAGTTATTTCTCGACGCGTTTCGTTACAAAATTTATGAACATCTAGTAGAGGACGTACGATATGATCTACAGCAATGGGAGGAAACTATCTTGTTACGTCACATGAAGCACCTTCCGTTCAAACACCTAAGTATAGCTTTCATTTTGCTTGTATGAAAATGATTTATTACAAAGGGTCTGATAAAAGGAGTGTAACTGCTTTAATTAAGAGTAAGTTCATGAGCTATAGTAAGATGGGCGCGAGATAGGGCGTCAATCATCCAATAGCATGGAGATGGTGGAGAAAATATAATATATATAAAAAAAAATTAAGATGTAAAAGAGGAACTAGGCTCAAAGAGTTTCCTCTGCCGAAGACAAGAAATTAAGACAATGCCGTGAACAGCTTCTCATGTCTGCCCAACATTTACAAAAGGGAGCCAATTTCCCAGGCTACGTCGCACAATCGTAACGTCGACTCTTATTCTGCGGTTTGAGGTCATAAAGGGCAACTCTCAAGGAGCAGCTAACAGAAGACTACATAATTGAATGTGGCATTTACATAGGTAAATATTTCACGTGTGTGGGACAAGGAAAACTTTTAGAACAGAGAAACGCTAGTTTTTGAAAGCTAAGATTAAGGAACTTGAAGACAATAGTAAAAATAAAAACATTTGGGACACGTATAAGGGGATCAACGAATTTAAGAAAGGCTATCAAACTCATGCTTATATATTAAAGAAAGCTGACGGAACAGTTCTCACTGATACAGATAGCATCTTACATAGATGGAAAGGTTTCTTCACGATTTGCTTAATACGCAAACAAAAACTAATGTGCGTGGAGAAAAGGAGATACATACCGCGCAACCTTATATTCCAGAACCCAACCGAATAGAAGTGGAAACCGCTTTAAAAAAGGTTAAGAAACACGAATCTTTAGGTGTAGACGAAATTCCGAGTGAATTAATTTTAGCTGGAGGCGAAAAATTGTAGAACATGATACACAAACTCATTCTTCTTTTCTGGAACAAGGAAGAATTGCCACAAGAGTGGAAAGAATCAATTGCCGTTCCAATTCACAAGAAAGGCGACAAAACTACGGTAACTCTAATAATTATCGAGGATTTCTCACTGTCAACATCCTATAAAAAGATTGACCTCATACGCAAATGAAATTATTGGAGATTACCAGTGCGGATTTAGACGAAATCGATCAACTATCGATCAAATATTTACCATTCGCCATTACTCGAGAAAAAAAAAGAAAAAAAAGTGGGAATACAATACCCCGGTACTTCAAATATTTATTGATTTTAAAAAGGCTTATGACTCGGTTAGGAGAGAAACATTATACAACGTTCTTACAGAACCTGAAATACCGAGAAAGCTAATTAGGTTAAGGCATGTTTAAATGAATCCCAAAGTAAAGTCCGGGTAGGAAAATTTTTGTCACGAGCTTTCACGTCGTAAATGACCTGAAACAAGGAGATGCGTTGTCGCAATTATAATTCAACTTTGTTCTGGAATACTCTATAAGGAAAATAAAAGATAGCAACCAGGGCCTAGAGTTGAACGGTATTCACCAGGTTATGGCATATGCAGATGATGTAAATTTAATAGGGAATGATAGGAGAACAATAGAAAGAAATGCAGAGAACTTATTAAACGATTGCAGAGACATGGGTTTAGAAGAAAATGCAGAGAAAACTAGATACATGGAAGTGCGTCGCGACCGTAATACGGCAAATTATGGATGCGTTAAAGTATTAAATAATACTTTTGATAAAGTGGATACTTTCAAATATCTAGGATCAATATTTACAAACGAAAATCATATTCACGAAGAAATTAAATATCGACTAAAAGCAGGGAATTCGTGTTACTCTTCGGTTCAAAATCTCTTGTTGTCGCGATTTCTGTCAAGGAATTTGAAGCTTAAAATATATAAAACTATAATCATGCCTGTTGTTCTGTATGGCTGCGAAACATGGTCACTTACTGTGAGAGAAGAACATAGATAAAGTATTTGAGAACAAGATTCTGAGACGAATATTCGCAGACAAGTGAAACGGGAATGGGGAATGGCGGAAACTTCACGAGGAACTACATAATTTATACGGTTTACCAAACATTGTTAGGGTCATCAAGTCTAGGAAGCTCAGGTGGGCAGGTCATGTAGCTAGAATGGAAGAAAGTAGAAACGCTTTCAAAGTCTTGACTGGAAGACCAATCGGAAAACGACCATTAAGAAGACCTAGGCGCAGATGGAAGGACAATATTAAGATGGATCTCGCAGAGATAGGAATACAAAGTAAAAACTGAATCCAGTTGGCTAAGGATAGATGTCAGTGAAGAGCTTTCGTGAACGCGGCATTGAACCTCCGGGTTCCATAGGCCATAGAATGAGTGAGTTAGTGTGGGACGAGGTCGTTTCTACAGACGAAAAAATATTTTCCAGTGCAAACTTCGGGCCGAAACGTGTTTACCGCCCCTGGAAAAAGGGTGCCTCTGAATGCGTTTCCTGTTCATGTCGAATGGTACATGTAACAATCCAGTGGTGGGCATTGATATAGAAGATCGAATCTTCGATCGAATCTACAGTATTCCTGGTCGCCTAAACACCCACAAGTATGTGTAACATATGGACAAAACGCTTCCGAAAATAAAAGCTCATGTGGGAGACAGCATTTGGCAACAGGACAAGAGCTCCATATAATTCAAATGCGTTTCAGACATAACTGCAGAGGCAAACTGGTGTTGACATAGTTAACTGACTTCCTCGTTGGGCATATCTGAACCCTATTGAAAATATGTGGATGTATGTCAAGAACAATGCAGGAAACCTAGTCCAAAAATCCTCTACGAACATCTGACGAGTTATGGGAGCGTGTTTAAGATGCGTGGTCAATCTGTTGTACACAACGCTATGTCTCTCCCTGGTGGATTCCATGCAACAACGTATTAGTCGGGTAAAAATAAGGTTTAACCGCAAACAAATTGCAACAGAAAATCTGACGATTGTTTCCTACTGAGAAAAAAAGTGTAATAAAACGATTAAATAAAGTTTACCAACGCCTTGTTGTCATAAAGTCGCCATATTGGAAAATGGCTGCCATAATGGAATTTAACGGTTTTTAAAAAATATATCCATTTACTGACCATCACATGTGATTCAAAAGAGAAACTTTACCTCATAATGATTGTAAAGGTAAAGAAAGTCATACAAAGATGGACTAATTGCTGGGCACCCCAGGCGACTGCCCAGAGCGTCGCCATACTGGAAGATGCCAAAAAGATTCTTTGCCCAGGTGAAAATTTTGCCTTGATCTGCCCCTGATGTCTTGTGTTACTAATTTCAGCCAATGATAAGTTCACAACAGCAAAATGCTATGTTTAACAAATGTACTCCTCCTATTCTTTCCGAGATTGTATGTAAAACTATTACTGACACAAGAACTGTGTTATCTCCAATATCTATTATATACAATTAAGTTGTATTCCAACATCTAGCACACCACCCAATAAAAGAAAATATAACATTTACTGACACAACTGAGGGCATTGATTGGATGTGGAGTATGACTCATGATTTAGAGCGACCTGTTCCCGTATGTTGTCATAAAGTCGCCATATTAGAAAATGGCTGCCATAATGGAATTTAACGGTTTTTAAAAAATATATCCATTTACTGACCATCACATGTGATTCAAAAGAGAAACTTTACCTCATAATGATTGTAAAGGTAAAGAAAGTCATACAAAGATGGACTAATTGCTAGGCACCCCAGGCGACTGCCCAGAGCGTCGCCATACTGGAAGATGCCAAAAAGATTCTTTGCCCAGGTGAAAATTTTGCCTTGATCTGCCCCTGATGTCTTGTGTTACTAATTTCAGCCAATGATAAGTTCACAACAGCAAAATGCTATGTTTAACAAATGTACTCCTCCTATTCTTTCCGAGATTGTATGTAAAACTATTACTGACACAAGAACTGTGTTATCTCCAATATATATTATATACAATTAAGTTGTATTCCAACATCTAGCATACCACCCAATAAAAGAAAATATAACATTTACTGACACAACTGAGGGCATTGATTGGATGTGGAGTATGACTCATGATTTAGAGCGACCTGTTCCCGTATGGCATGGTACATGCCAAATCCTTTTCAAAGGAGATTATCCAGGGATCTAACTCTCCTTCCTATCATAGACTTGGACCCATCAAATGAGTCTTGCATATAATCTACCTTGATGTTCGTGTATGATTACGCCCTGAAGAATAGTGCCAGTTCAATACTGACATTCGCCCAGCCCCTCTTGCATAAAGTACTTGCAATTATAGCAAATGAAAAGGAAGACAGTCCATTGAATAAAATGGTTGTACGTCTGGGTGTACTTCATCTGTTGATGTGCTTCCTGAGATTCATCAGGAACTTTGTGGCAGAGTCTGGACTCAAAGAGATTTTGGAACTTATCTATGACAGCAGTGTTGTAAAGGATATACTTTCTGGAAAAGCAGTGACAAAGGAATTACGTAGACATCTTATAATATTCCAATCTCTGTTCACAATACTTTTCAGAGAAGCCATTGACTGTGAAAATGATCCAGCTGGCCCTGTTCCAAATCGATACTTCCAGATACGTTTGAATTAAAGAAGTTTTTAGATGCAACAGAAACAGTGGAAAACTTAAAACAGAAGATTTTGTTTTTGTATCATTTTTGAAAGAATACAGGACAGCCTTTTTATGGCTTCAGTATATGAAAATGACAGATAATGTTCGAAAATTCATAAAGTTGAACGTACTGGAAACCGTTTGATGCATTTATCAGTTGTGAAGGACATGCATCCATTCTCTGCAACAAGTGGACATATAGCATGCACTACAATTTGTAGATTGTATCTACGAAATATGTTGGAATTAGAACATTCCAGCATACCGTTCCTGATCTGTACCGTAAGTTCTGTGAAGGGTATCATGTTGTCCGAAGAAGTGATCGTTTCCGGGGTGGACTGTCAACTGACTTAGAAATTGAGAAAGTGCTGATGAAAAGTTTGAAAAAACGAGGATTGACTCATGGATGAGGTATGACAGAACAGCACCACAGAGACAGAGAGCTCTATGAGTTTTGTCACGGCCTCTGTTCGCTCAAATGGATAAATCTATGAAAGTCTACAAACACAAATCAAAATATAAGTGAGTTGCATGTAACAGAAGGTGGAAAAAGGCAAGAGGAGGCATTGTTAGTGGTGTGGCTGCGGACAGTCGTGTCAATTCTGAAGAAGAAGAAGAGATAAGAGGTATTATTTTGAATGAGATGACGGGACATACAGTTCCTGCATTTTCATTTAAGAAACACAAGGAGGTTTGTACCATGGATGTTAAGCGTACTTTACAATGAAAGAAAAGATGCTTGCTGTCCACATTGACCAACTTTTGATTCAACGCCTGCTGCTATGTGCGAAGTGTAACAATTATGACTTGCGGGAACTGCTCACACATGAATTATGCACTTTTCCGGCACCACTTTTGACAAGGAAAACGACATGCGTGAGGCGCATCTTCTATGAAAATATTCACATTGTGAATCCCTCCCTGATGACGAAATGCATTACGTTCTTAGTGGTTCACTTTCACATCCCATTTCCTAAACACGGGAGACATTGTTCAGCGATGTGATTGATAGCTATGTCATGTATGTTGAGAAGAAATACAAGAATGCAACTGTTGTTTTTGATGGCTATAATCGTGAGGAATTGAACACAATGTCCCAAATCCATCAACGTCGACTAAGAGCTGTAGCTGGACATCCTGTAGTATTCTCACCAGAAACAAAAGCTGTGTTGAAGAAAAAGAAAAAAGAAAAAAAAGAAAAAAAGAGAAGTGTTCCTAGTTAATATTCAAATTAAACAAAAGTTTCTTCAGTACCTTGCATAAAGGTTATGGGGTATCAGGTGTGATGTCATTAGGCACAGGGTGATGCTGATGTGACAATTGTGAAAACGACCATTGCATCAGCAGAAAAGATTACCACAGTTATAATTGGTGATTATACTGATTTGCTTGTACTGCTTATTCACTACGCTGTGAACATATCTTACTAAACTTTTTTGTGTACAGATGCTAAGAATAAAACAAAGGAAACTTTTGTTTATGACATAAAATGCATTCGAGAACAATTGGATCCAAACATTGTAACACACATACTGTTTGTCCACGCACTGCTTGGCTGTGACACAACTACAAGGCTATTTTCAGTTGGCAAAGGTGAAGTGATTACATTGCTAAAAGATAAAGACTTCAGGATACTTGCTTCTGAGTTTTGAATTCCACTAGTTCAGAATAAGTAATCACAGCTGGTGTGACAGCAATAGCCATGATATATGGAAAAAAAAAAAAAAAAAAAGTTTGAATGATGTTCGCTTTCGATTGTTCACAGAAAGTAATAAAATCATTAACTCAGGTGAAACCAGGGTCTTTGCCAGCAACTCGTGATGCTTGCACCTTTCACTGTAAAAGAGTGTATCATTAGGTCCAGTCTTGGCTAGGAAATTATTTAAATCCATTGCAGTGGGGATAGCAAATAAAAGAGAAATTGCTACTTCCAGTAGAAACATCTAACCTCCAGCGCCTCATTTCCTCCTTCGACTTATTAAATGCAGCTGTTCTACTACTCAATGTGCAACTCTGAAATGCGGTTGCAAGAATCAGGGACTGAATTGAATTATAGCTTCCACAAACTGTCTTGGTGACAAGTGTTTTTTAACTCTGATTACTCCTATATGGTAGTAAGTGATGATGATTCTAAGAACTGATTTTCATATTTAAACTGCATTCTGAAAGTGAAATAGTACTAATACAGTGCAGTAAAAGTGTTCAATTCGAATTAATAGACAATTTTACTTTCAATATTTCATACACATATCCAGTATTATTTCCTTACAATTGTATTGCAACTGGAAAATGTATCTTCATCTATTGTTTTCTGTGTGAAATCTGATTATCATTGTCATCACATTCTATTCTGTAGCTATTTTACATTTCATGTATGCTAAATGTGCATTCATATCTTCAAAATGAAGATTCATGTAATAACGGTAATGCGATCTGAGCAGAGGTTTTTGTTTTCATGAAATTGGATATTTTTAAACAGGTTTGTAATTTTTCACATCCATTCTGAACGGAAGTCATATATTACACTGGTAAACAAGGAATAAAATTTCAATTTCACATCTGAAATAAACACTTCGGCAATTTAGTTTTGACGAAATATTCTAAGGCATGTTACCCCCATAAACAAATCGCAACAAAAGCCTGACACAGATCGTACGTCCAAAACTTAATATTCCTGAATTTCAGTTTCTGCTAATTCAAAAACTATTAAAATATTTTTGAATATTATATTTAAAAATAGTTTATCGTTTTAATTACAAATTCATTCCAGCAACTCATAAGGTGCATTTAACAATGATGTGTTCCAGCCTGTAATTACCCTATGTAGTTCTCAGTTACCTTAAAATTGGCTGCAACTGGTATAAATTATATACATTACATACGGTACAATGTGATTACCTTAAAAACAGCTGTGAAGAAAAACACCATCATGTGTTGGTCAGAAAATGCACAAATTTTGAGAAACTGCTAAATTTCATTATGGCGGCAGTATGACAACAGTGACGTTGGTAAACTTTATTCCATCGTTTTTATCACATTTTTTTCAATAAGAAAAAACTGTCAGACTTCCTGTTGCAATTTGTTTGCGGTTCGGTCAAAATTTGGCTTATTTTTACCCGACTAGTATGGAAGATGTGATCATGTCCCAAGGGGACTATACACTATTAATAAATGCTTCCCCACAACACCACCAGCCCTCTCGGGGCCTTCCAAATTCGACCCACTTATTAATGAGTTTTATCAAATATATTACGCCACACCAATGAGTGTGTGTGTCTCAGTGAGGTGTGCACTAATAAGCAGACTAACCTATAAAACTTGGTGTCGAGTGGTATTACGCTTGCTATGTAAATCAAAACAAGTTGAAGCAGTGGTTCGAATCCTGCGAAGATCCTTCCTTTTTAACACCAGGGATATTTGCATTACTCCTTCTGTTATGTCCGCCTTCGTACGGTCCATCATATGATAAATTGTAGGGTCCGTCATACGTTTTTACACAGGAAAAAATTTATAAATATATGAGTAAGTATATTAGAGTAACACGGAATACAGTATTTTCACCCGACTGGCGTCACTGTGCAAAGGTTCATCACTGTATGACATCGGAAGGTGAATTAAATTCAGATTGCAAGATTTGATATCGAAGTTGAAACGTTGTAAGGTAAAGAAAAACATGTAACAATAACGTCTCACATTTGAAAATAATTTCGGCTACATTTAATTCACGACATGCTATTTATTACATTTAATTCCAACGTTCTGGAATGCAGAAACTAATTGTAAATAAAAGAAAAAAAAAAGTAACAAGAATGGCCGAGATTCGAAAGTAGGACCACCAGCCTAGGAATCAAGTTTACTAACCCTTCATCTAACAAACAATGACGTAAACACGACCTTTCTTAAGTTATAAATTCGCATTCAAATGACACCATTATGCGTACGTGCAATAACGATTTTGCTCTTTTTTTCCACAAAAATATAACATATTTACGACGATTTGTTTCATTTTCCACCAAAGCTTCGAAAAAGATGATTTGTGCCTGAATACATTGTCTTATTTATCAGACGGTTCTACTAAATAAAACCATCATCTCTAAAATTAGGTAAAAATTACAGAGAAGTACTGATGTCGGGATTGGGGCCTCTGTACAGTCAGGGTCTACATACTGTGTATGTCCCTGCTACCCTGAATTATCGTAAGCTCCTCTTCAAGTATAAGACATAAAATGCAAATAATAAATGTACAGCAGATAAACAATAAATAGAAAATTACGTAATTACAATTAAGCAGTAGAAAGTAACTAATAAATACACTTGAAGGACAAGTTTTATTTTTTTTTATATCAAACTTGAAAATAAAAAATTAATTGTAAAACCATTTTACACTTACGCACGGCTAAAAAAGGTGAGGAGCGAAATCGGAGAGCCACTATTCACCTATACGAACTCGAAAACTATTAATGAGACACCAATATATTTAATTTTGTATTACTTCTCCATGTCACTCTTTCCCCTCCAAGGAATGTTTCGTGTTGTTTTTCCTCCCCTCAAAATATATTTCTTAAGATGGTAATTTATACATATACTAAATGCGTTTGAAATTCCTCCAGGAGTCCAAGATGCATCGTACAGTCCACTGTACGCTTTTTTCTGAGTCAAAAATATCTAAAGATATATAAATATATAACAATAAGGATCGAATATGGTATTACCGCCCGATTGTCGTCGTGCAAAACTTCATCATGATATGACATAGAAACGAACTTTTGGAAAGCAAAGTATGAGCGTAGCTAAAAGAAACAAAAACAGTAACAATGGTCGGGATTCGAACCTAGGACTATGTAGCAGCGCCTTCTACTAACCATTCATCTAACGGACAATGACTTGAACAAATTAATTTTTAATGTTGTATGTTCCCATCCAAATGATTCTTATGCGCATTTCAATTCTTTTTAACACTTGTTCCTTTCAAACGTCTAACATGTTTACGACGATTTGTTTCATTTTCCACTAGAGCTTTGCAAAAGGTGATTTATGTCTCAGTATATGGCACTATTTTATCACAGAGTTCTATCAAATATAACTGAATTAACATAGTAGCAACAAAATTTTACTACCTTAAAAAGTGTTCCTGAACAAGAGGAAGTTCATTATACACCCTGTAGCTAAGCTACAAGAGGTCTACGTTCAACTTAACCGGCGCACTCTCTGAGTCAAATTTTGGAATATTTCATTATAGGTGCCTTCCATCTCAATCCAGGAGCATATACCATCACCATCTCAGATATTGTTAAAACTTTTTTTGTAGCAACTAGACGTATTTTTAAGAAACCCATATTCATTGTTTTGTCAAAAAAAAAAAAAAAAAATCCGCCAAGTAATGGGCCATCAAAGACTAGGAGTACAATTTATGAATTGTAGAAGGCATGGAAAATGGTCAACTTCAGAGCCACACCATTCAGCTATGGAGGGAGTACAATTTATGAATTATAGAAGACATGGAAAATGGTCAATTTCGGAGCCACACCGTTCAGCTATGGAGACAGGCAGAGTTATAATTCTTGTTGTGGTATGTACATAAGGATATAAATAAACTATATTTCATTATAGTTTGGTTTGCACATGCGTATCTTTTTGTACATAAATTAACAAATGAACGCCAGTTTATCTGAAAAGTCGAAGTTTGCAAATTTTTTTCGAGTACTTCCGGTTCAAATTTTAAAATTCTGTTTTCACGGTTGGTAAGACCTAATTACTCGTTTTCCGAAAAAAAAAAAAATGTATCGCTTCTGTGTGCAACCGTTTTGTCGCAAAAAAATTCGAGGAACTGTAAAATTTTCAAAAATCGCCATTTTCTCGAAAACACCATCTTTTAAAATTCCGAAATTTTGTCAGATGGTTCAACTTTATATGAATAATAAACACACCAAGTACCATTCTCGACCAATGCATCATGAATTAACTACAGCCTTTTGAAGTTAGCGAAGTTTCGTTAACTTTGATGTCTCAGTTAGCAACACTGGGAACAATAAAAATGCAATGATTTGATGATGTTTGTGGTTCGCATTCATTAAATGTAGAATAAAAGGTTTTCCTGACTGTTTTTATTATTATTATTTTGATCAAAAATGCTCTGGAATAGTAAAATGAGCCTCCCCCTTTCTTCTCCGTTTTCTTAAACCGAAGTAATCTGAGATGAAAATTACTATTACGAAACACACAAATTTTAAGTTTACTTACAATTGCCATCCAATAAATTCTGATGATCTACAAAAAGAATGAACTATTACCTCAGTGATAATTTGGAATGCTCCAGACGAAGTCTCAATTAAGTGCGATGTCATTACAATGATCGAAAAACAACAAAAAGTTTAAAAAATCGAAACATTTTCTTACGCGTTCCATCAAAGAAATTTACGGACTCTCAGCATAAGAATGGGTCACTCGGAATTTTATAGTATTAGACTAAAGTGGGTCAGTCCGCAACCTGCGAGGAAAGTAAGTAAGTGAGAGAGAGAGAGAGAGAGAGAGAGAGAGAGAGAGAGAGTGAGAGAGAGAGAGAGAGAGTGAGTGAGAGAGAGAGAGTGAGTGAGAGAGAGTGTGTGTGTGAGAGAGAGAGTGAGTGAGTGAGAGAGAGAGAGTGAGTGAGAGAGAGTGTGTGTGTGAGAGAGAGAGAGTGAGTGAGAGAGAGAGAGAGTGAGAGAGAGTGAGAGAGAGAGAGAGAGAGAGAGAGAGAGAGAGAGAGAGAGAGAGAGAGAGAGAGAGAGAGAGAGAGAGAGAGAGAGAGAGAGAGTGAGTGTGAGTGTGTGTGTATATATGTATGTATTGAGCAAATTTTAAGTTAACTCCTACTGCGTTGCAACAAATCAAAGGTGCAACCTGTATTGAAGCTGTCATGAATGACCTATTTCCTTTAGTAGTATGATCCGTAGAAAATGACAGCTGTCTTCTTCAAGAATGTGGTGAATGTCCTGGAGTGGAAGGAATAATTATGAAGTCTGTAATTATTGATCCTGTTGAAAATGAAAGTGTTACGTACGCAATATGGGAAAAGAATGATCTCATTATTAAAAAAATAAAATTAAAAGAAAATGTGCCACTTTCTGTTTTCGTATCGTATATTGCTGGTTTAACTGTAAGAATTGTAATTCATGACTACATCAAGAAAATCCGAAGAGAATTAATTGCTACCGAAAAGCACCGTATAAAATTTCAAGATACAAATTCTATTTTACTTCATGTGGACTTCATTGAAAACTGGACTGTTATTCTGCAAAGTGAAATTCAGAGTTATCACCGGAATATGGAACAACTGACAGTTTTGTTGTAATAAGCGACGACAAAACACACGATTCGGTTCATGTACATATAGCCATAGACAAGATTCTCAAAATAGTCGAAGAAAAGCGAAAATATAGGTTATAGAAAAAGGTTCGAATACGTGAAAATATGGGTCTACAATTTCCCAAACCGTGTCAGTGATTTCTGATGGTGCTGCATGCCACTTTAGAAATCGCTTTCAGATGTTCAAGATGCCGACAGGTCCGATAAAGCAGTGGTTTTGCAGTGAAACCTGCCATGCTAGGGTCTCTGCGACGGTATGGAGGGGGAGGGGGGGTTAAATAATGTGGCAACGCGGCATAACCTTAGGCAGAACAGATACACAGTATTAGAACAGCAGAAGAATTCATGAGTACAGTGCAAGTACGAACTCCGGGTATTACTCTCGTTTTGACAACTTCCGGAGAAGAAAAAAAGAAAAAAAAAAAGAAAAAAGAATGGGAAAGTATGCGACCGGTAACTGGTATTCAACGAAGTCACCTTTGGCTTTCGGAAAATGGCGAAGTTTTTATGGCAGTAACGGGTCACCATAAACTAACTTCATGCTTCCCCCAAAATAGAGCTTCTGCAATTTAAAGTGTAGATTTAAGAAGTCTGCAAAAAGAAACTTTTGTTACATACATATGCGCAAAGGCGCCGATTTCTCTGTAAATTGGGGAAGGGGGGCGTTCAGATGCAGCAGGTATATTATATATGTATGAGGATTTTAAGACAAATTGCATTCAAATTATGCCAAACATTGCATATTCATAAATACAATAGGGGGCCCACATCAGGTTTAGGGGGCCCGGGGTGCCCAGGATCGGCGCCCTTGCATATGCGTATGATAACCAGTGGTGCGTAGCAAAGTTATGAATAAATCATGAATTACGTAAAGTTAAAGTGCTGATTATGCTTCCACATGGACCTTCAGCAGGGTACAGGTTTCCAGAAGAGCATAAGAAAAGTGAAAATAAGTGGTTTGTGACTATCGACAATGTGCTACGCAGGGACGGATCCAGACTTGTAATACTGCTACTTAAAGCTACTGTAAGAGCTCCAATCTCTGCGATGTGTTTTATTTATATATAAAATAGGAAAGTTTCTTCTTCTAGGATTGCGATCGCCTCCCTGGATTCACCCCTGGACGAGTTGTGAGTGTACCAACACCTACTGGAGGATCGTGGTTACATGCTATTAGCGAAGACGACACCAAGCAAGTAAATAATTGGTCTATGTGAAAAAAGAAAAAAAAAAACAATCAGTGAAATTTTGTTTCCGAAGACCATTTTAAATAAGTGAACTTTAAAATTTACGTGTTTCGTAATCGTAATTTCCATCTCAGATTACTTCGTTTTAAAAAAATGGAGAAAAAGGAGGCTCATTTTACTATTTCAGAGAGCTTTCTTGATCAAAATAATAAAAAAACTCAAGAAAACCTTTTATTCTTCATTTAATGAATGTGAACCACAAACATCATCAAATCATTGCATTTTTATTATTTAAAGTGTTGCCAACTGTGACATCTAAGTTCATGAAACTTCGCTTACTTCAAAAGACTGTAGTGATTTCATGAAGCATTGATCGAGAATGGTACTTGGTGTGTTTATTATTCGTGTAAAGTTGAACCATCTGACAAAATTTCAGAATTTTAAAAGATAGTGTTTTCGAGAAAATGGCGCCCAAAAATGACGATTTTTGAAAATTTTACATTTTTTTTTTCGACAAAATGGTTGCACACAGAAGCGATACAATTTTTTTTCGGAAAGCGGGTAATTAGGTCTTACCAACCGTGAAAACAGAATTTTAAAATTCGAACCGGAAGTACTCGAAAATAATTCGAAAAATTCGACTTTTCAGATAAACTGACGTTCATTTGTTAATTTATGTACAAAAAGATACGCATGAGCAAACCAAACTATAATGAAATATAGTTTATTTATATCCTTATGTATATACCGCAACAAGAATTATAACTCTACCTCTTTCCATAGCTGAATGGTGTGGCTCCGAAGTTGACCATTTTCCATGTCTTCTACAATTCATAAATTGTTCTCCCGTCTTTGATGGCCCATTACTTGGCGGGAAAAATTTTTTTTCGACAAAACAAAAAATATGGTTCTCTTAAAAACATATCTAATTGCTATAAAAAAAAAAAGGTTTCAACAATATCTGGAATGGTGATGGTACAATTTTATATATTATTATTATTATTATTATTATTTGGCTGATCTGAAATGGAAGGCACCTATATTATTTTCGTAACATAGCTAAACGGAAACTATGTGAATGAATGCGTAGTTCTCCGTGGCTGAATGGATAAACTCATGGTTTGAAACCGTCTCGAAAGCTGAAGATTTTTTAAATTTTTAATTCCTCAGTTCTCAGAAACTCTCTCTCCCTTTGCAATCATCGGATGCTTTTAGAAAGAGATCTCCAGCTTAATTCCTCAACTGCTTGATGTGATCTTCGCAGTTCGGAAACTTTCCCACGTCCGTTTCACACAGTCACAAATTTCGTTACAATGTGCATGCTGTCTGATCATTTTTTCTCCAATTCTAAACTTGAACGTGTAAACCAGGTACGTTCGAGACCCCCGTTCGAGACCAGAAATAATAATAATAAAAAAAAAAGGAAAAATGAAACAAAATGATACTAAATAATGAAGAATCAGCGTTAAAAATAAACTACAGGAAGCTTTTGGTTACTCTTTCTTATGAGGAGATTTGTATTACTTGCAATACATGGTGGCGAGGTGAACGAGATATCCTGAAGAGTCAAAGAATTTGCCCTTTCTAGAAAAGTTACGGAATTGTCAGAATTTCTGCTACTAGTCAGGGAGATTTCAAGCTTCCGAAAGCATAGTGCCGTTGTGTAGATGCGTGGACATTTTTTTAAATCACAATTTTTCATCGCATCCTTGCAATATCAAACATGTTATTTCAAAAACAATTTTCTACTGCTCTTTTGACCTGTCATTTGGAACAGACAGTTGACGGAATAATAAAAAAAAAAAAAAAAAAATAAGTGAAAAGAAAGTTCTGTTAACATTTGATTCAACAGACAAAGGAACGCAGATATTGTAAAAGAGTGATTCCATTTCAAATCGTCCTGGGTGGTCCATACGACTGTCTCAGATTTAGTTTATTTTTTAAAATAAGAAACTACATACAAAATTACTAGACCCATATTTTTTATTTTTTGCTGAAAAAATTTTTTCTTCGATATACAGCCTTCCAAAATGGCCGCCCTCCTCTCGGATTGATCGAAAAACTGAAGATGATGTTAAATTAAAAATGCTATTGTAAATAAACGAACGTACTTAGTAACATAATCGCAACAGCAGAAAGAGTATAAAGTTTTGTTTCGGTGGAGGGCCAAAATTCGTCTATTGGTCCAATAGGGATCGCGCAATTTACTCGCAATATTGCCAACTTTGATGAAATTTTTGCTAACTTCAATTTTTTTTTTCTGTCCTCACGAGCAATATCAACCATCTGCTTCTAGCATCGAAATCTACTCCATAAGGTCTCTTGAAAATGTAAAGGACTTACGTTTCTGATTATTACATCCCACGTTATAGCATGATGAAAAGCTGAAAATTTCATTAAGGCGCCATGTTTGGACGCCATTTTCTCAAAAACCCTACCTTTTAAAAATCTGAATTTTTTACATGTATTGGAGAAGTACCTAAGTATTTAATATCCGTTAACCGTTCATGCGGCTGCAGCCCCTAACATTCGCAATTAATGATTGAAATTTCGATTTTTGTACTTGCAATGTAAAATACATATTTCCTATGGGTACTTTGATCCCATACACAAGGCGATTTTAAAGGGAGTATGAAAATTTTGAGAGATGAATCCTGACATCAAATCCAGCAGAGAAGTTCCTATAAACATGAGTCGAATTCCGCTTAGTTTTCGAGTTACAGGGTTTCCAACTCGGGACCCAAAATCGGTTCGGGACAATGGAAAATAAAATATATATTTCGCGTTAAATCAGAAACTATGTGTTAAGGCTTTGATAAAGTTCCGAAGGTTGGATTTTAGTTGATATTTGGTATTCATTGATGATTGCAAACATCACATGAAGCACAATTTTCCCATCACCACAGTTTTCGAAAACTTACATGGATTTCATTAAAAGGTTTTATCTCGTGCGATATTGATAGTTTGTGTGATTTGGTGTCGTGAACATCGTCCTAGTGTTCTCTGAACCATGAAAATTGTTTACGCTGGTAGCATGACATTGTAGTGCACTAGTTAAGCGTTTGTGTGAATAACAATGGGGAAGTCCTATTACATTAAGGACCGTATTAAATGTGTTGAATATGCTAAAAGCCATAAGAGGATTGTGCACGGAAAGAATTCTAGACAAAAATTTTCTTTCGGTAAAATATATGGATTTTGCGTTCAGCGTGTGTGCCCAAACGTACTATTAGGGGACGATGATTATTTGTGTTCTGTACACAACGCGATTTGAAAAACAGTATGAAAAATTTTGTGAGGTGAATCCTTTACCGCAGTCTAGGTTTCACCGATAACGGCCGTTTTAATGGGGACACATTAATGTTTAGCATGTTAAGTGTCTGGTTAATGGTTTCCAAATCTACATTCAGAGGAACAAATTCTTTATCTTGCTGGTGCATAATTTCATATTTACATCTTATTTCGTGGTCACCAATATCTCACACACATTCACGTTGTTCACGGTACATATTCAAAGCAGCTTTTACACAAATAATCATCCTCTCCTAATACTACGTTTTGGCATACGCGCTGTACGCAATAGATATATTTTACCCAGGGTTGATATGTTATAACAAAATGTTTAAAAAAGTGTTTAAAACATGTTTAAAACGAGGGCTGTTGTTTTATTCAGTTTGTTTTAAACGTTTTAAACAAAATGTTTTAAACGTGATTTTATCGATGGTGGTTGAACATGTTTAAAACAACTAAAATATCAGATTGAGTAAGTTAATTTTCTAACAAACAACCCATCCTCCGCAGGATCTGTCCATGGAGTAAATTACAAGCAAAGTTATATTCGTATTATAACAGCAATTACTGAACGAAATTCTGCACATCAATGTGCGTATAACTAAACCGATAGAAATTCAAATGAAGTATTTCAACATTTCTTAATTTCCAAGAATAACGGAGGTTAAACACACTATACATTATTCTAAGATCCAAATTCACAAATTCAAAACTTGGGTATTTTTTGATCACTATCATTTCCATAATAATGAAGAGTTCTCACATCATAGGCTAGAAGAAATTCCCTGACAAATACAATACAACTCATAGAAAAGAGCAGTGACTAGCCTACAAGGAGCAAATGACATATTTTAACTAAACAGTTTTCAAGATACATCTCTATCTGTAGCATGGGTAGCTAATAATGATTAATGTCTACGGCATAATAATACAATTAACTCTAGACGCCCGCCAGGGATTTTAACAAAATGGTAGACTCTCTGGTGACCTCCCTAATTATCACAGAGTCATGAGTTATACACCATTGGAAAGCTTATAGACCACAAATTCCAATGAGGTAACATTCGGGAAATTCCCGCCATATTCGTAGAAAAAGAACAGACATAAAAAATCATTAAAAATATATAAATATTGACTTTGCGGGGCCCTGGCAACCCTTGCAGCCACCCTACGCTGACAAAATGATGAATGAGTAGGCCACATACTTGTGACAATAATGTAAGAAATGGTAGCCATTGCTGCCATTGCGTAATGAATTCGTTTTATGTAGGAAATATTTTTAAAAAATATGCGCAGAAAACATTCATCGAATTAGACATTCTCTCCCCTCCCCCACTGGTACCACATCAATATGCAAATCATTTTTGCTGCACACATCATGTATACAAACAAGAATTATGCTTCTAGACTATTTCAGTGAAATATATCTTGTGTTATATGGGACTGTCCCGAAAATAAATGTAAATTAACCAAATTTGACCCCCTCTTCCTCTATAAACAAGTACACATATAGATTACTATCATGTAGGGGACTACCTCATTGCTTCACATACCAATTTTTATGGATGTACCACAAAGGGGGGAGGAATACCCGCCAAAACCTGTTGAAAAAAATTGATGAAAAATTAAAAAACGAACTTCATCCTCCCTTTCTCGGCCGTACATACGTACCACTATATACATAAAATGCAACTGACGGAAAGCTTCATCCCTCAAAAATACTTTGGTACCAAATCATCTTTCTAGCTTAATTAGAGGCTGAGCTATTGATGTTTGTTGTAAAAATAAATGTAATTTACGTCAAAAAACTTAAACTCCAAAAAATGACTAACCTTGCCCCCTCCCTTCACCCCCATATAAGCAAGTACAAATGCACGATATTACCATGTAGTGGCCTACTTCATTGCTTCACGTAACAATTTTTATGAATCTATTCCCCAAGAGGGGGAATGGCCTTCCAAAAAAACTGTTGCAAAAAACAAAAACACGATATTTACCCTCCTCCCATATACATAAAATGCACACCAGCAGAGCTGCATCTTTCAGGAATAAATTGGTACCAAAATAATCTTCCAGCCTTAATTTGAGGTTTAAGACTGAGCCATTGAGGTTTAAAGCCCTGACACAGTAGTTGCGTCAATGTGCGTTTAAAGATTAACAATGCAGACGACCAGTAGAACGTAACACAAAGAAACTAAACTACATAATCCGTGAACGGAGATCGGGAAAATCCCGATTTCTTTCTCCGGAATTGAACATTTGGGCGGATCGAGATTAGGGAAGTTCCGGAAATTTGATCTAGCGGTTGAATATAGGTGGCAAGCAATACCTAAGAGTGTAAAAATGTAATATATATGCGTATTTAGATTATTGTTTTAAACAAAATAAACATTTTAAACATGTTTTTTTGTTTAAAACAAAGTACTTTGTTTTAAAGGTTTTAAACGTTTAAAAAAAAAAAAAAACATGTCTTAAACATAAGAAACGTTCTTTTTGTTAGTTTTTTTTAAACTTTTTCTTAACCCTGATTTTACCGCAAGATAGAATGTTTGTCAAGAGTTCTTTCTGTACACAATTATCTTATGGCTTTTAGGAATCAACACACTTAAAACGGTCCTTAATGTAATAGAAGTTCCCCATTGTTATTCACATAAACACTGTAACTAGTGCACTACAATGTCATGTCACCAGTGAAAACAATTTTCATGGTTCCAGAGAATACTAGGCGATGTGCACGACACCGAATCTCGTAACAAACTGTTTTATGGTTGCAGCAGAACTTCTTGACCAAGTTCGAACTTGATGCGTGGAGTTTGAGATATTTTGCAATAATAAAAAAAAATATTTTTTCTCCTTTTTATTATTATTATTATTATTATTATTATGAAAACTTACACAGACGTAGTTTTTATTTGACATATTGGTTTTACTAATGATGGCAAACATCAAGTGAAATTCACACTTAATGTTGCAAACTATCAATAACGCAGGAGATAAACCTTTTAATGAAATACATGCAAGTTTTCGAAAACTATCGTGATGTGGGGAAAATTGTGCTTCATGTGATGTTTGCAATCATCAATGAATACCAGATATCAAATAAGTTCCACGTTGTGTCATTTGGAAACAAATAAAAGTTATACCAAGTTGGCAACACTGCCAACCGAATTGCAACGCACGTAAAAATTATTATATTGATACAAATCAACTTTCGGAACTTTATCAAAGCTTTAACACACAGTTTCTGATTTAACGCGAAATATATACTTTATTTTCAATTGTCCCAAACCGATTTTGGGTCCCGAGTTGGAAACCCTGTAACTCGAAAACTAAGCGGAATTCGACTCATGTTTATAGGAACTTCTCTGCTGGATTTGATGTCAGGATTCATCTCTCAAAATTTTCATACTCCCTTTTAAATCGCCTTGTGTATGGGATCAAAGTACCCATAGGAAATATTTACATTGCAAGTACAAAAATCGAAATTTCAATCATTAATTGCGAATGTTAGGGGCTGCAGCAGCATGAACGGTTAACGGATATTAAATACTTAGGTAATTCTCCAACACATGTAAAAATTTCAGATTTTTAAAAGGTAGGGTTTTTTCAGAAAATGGCGTCCAAACATGGCGCCTTAATGAAAATTTCAGCTTTTCATCGAGCTATAACGTGGGATGTAATAATCAGAAACGTAAGTCCTTTACATTTTCAAGAGACCTTATGGAGTAGATTTCGATGCTAGAAGCAGATGGTTGATGTTGCTCGTGAGGACAGAAAAAAAAAATGTTTGAAGTTAGCAAAAATTTCATCAAAGTTGGCAATATTGCGAGTGAATTGCGTGATTCCTATTGGACCAATAGTCGAATTTTTGCCCTCCACCGAAACATACAACTTTATACTCTTCCTGCTATTGCGATTATGTTACTAAGTACACTTGTTTCTCTACAACAAAACTTTTAATTTGACACGTTTTTCAGTTTTACGAGCAATCCGAGGGGAGGGCAGCCATTTTGAAAGGCTGTATATCGAAGGAAAAATTTTTTTCAGCAAAAAGAAAAAATATGGGTCTAATAATATTGCATGTAGATCCCATATAAAAAAAAAAAATAAATGAAATCTGAGACTATGATGGGGACCAATTGTAGTTTGCCTTGACGATTTGAAATGGAATCGGTCAAAATACTTTACAAGACATTATTGAGTATGTACTGTTTATAATTGTGAATATGTACTTTTTATAATAGTTGAGATCATAATGAAAGGAAAATTGTTATATTTGAGTAAACAGAGGAAGGACGTAAATAGTTCCTTTTTCAAAACGTTTTTATTATTATTATTATTATTATTATTATTATTATTTTGCTCGAGATTTCTTCATAGTTTATTAAAATATTTAGCAACATATCCTAATTTTATTGTCCCAACAAACCAAGATATGTTGATAGTAAAGTAGTTTAGATATATCGAGGTCCTGGGCCCTCACAATTTCATGCCCCCCCCCTTCGTTACGAAATCCTTGCTAAACGAACCAATATGTGTTCCAGTAAAAAGGTTTAGAATGATCGAGAAGCTGGTGTGATGGCAACAGTATTTCCTATCACGCCCCCTCTTCACGAAATCCTGGCTAAGCCTGGTGTAAACCATCTCTCTCTCTGTCTCTCTCGATGTCGTCCACTACGAACTCATGTATTCGAATCAAAGCTTAGACTGTTGAAACCAAATGAAAACGCTCTCGGAATGTGCTACTGTAACTAACTAGGTTTGTTGCTGAAATCAGCGTCATTTTAGATTCTGTTCGGGAGAGGGGGGGACATTTGCTTGCAATTACTAGTAAAGAAAATGAGAATCACTGAATAACACTCATTTCTGTGAGTAGTTTTAGAGCTCTGTGGCGCATTATATAGACATTGGAAAGCAAATCTTTGAGTTTTACGTCCCGCGGTTATGCCGGTTAGGCTAAAGGAGACGGTGATGATGAGTAATGAATGAAATGGTGGAATGAAGAAAGTGGGAGGAAACGGGAGAACCCCGAGAAAACCCACGCACACGGTGTTTGTCCACCACAAAGTTCACTTGGCGGGGGCTGGGATCGAACCCGGAACCCCAAGCACCAGAGGTGAACGCTCTACTACTGAGCCACCGCGGCCCCACATTGGAAAGCATAAAAGCTACTGGCGTGATTGACAATTTACAGAGATTTCACAAAGATCATTTTTCTAGCTTGATATGATATGCAGTCTTTGAAGACGGGAAAGAATGCAAATAAAAGCGTTTCTGAAGCTATGGTGGGAACATTTTGACTTTTTATTTTATTTTTTTTAATATTCTTTTTTTACTTCAGGCTTTAGAAACACATTTCAGAAGAAACGAATGGAAGAGACGGTTTTAGAGCTATAATGCCTACTGTTCCTGTTTTTTTTCGTCTGAATGAAAGAGAAAAAGCATTACGTCACACACACACAGATTTAGACTAGATCAGGAGGGAGAGGGAAAATTAGATGGAATACTAGAGCAGGTATTGGATCGAGACGTGAGTTTCTGAATGCATAAACACACGGCGCACGAGTATGTTAGTAATTTGGACTTAAACCTTTTGTAACACTTTCATTGCTTCGATCTGCACAACAAAAATATAACCTGTACCGCACGTTTTCGTTATAAATAGATCACAGCGTAAGATGAAACTAAAACATTATTTCAGTGGTAATAAGTCCGAAACTGTCTTCAGCAGTGGCGAAGGGTGATAGTTTCAAGAGGGTAGGTACAATGTTCTACTACTACTACAACTATTACTACTACTACTACTACTACTACTAATAATAATAATAATAATAATAATAATGAAACATATTAGAAGTAAATATTTTACTACAGAAACACAAGAAGACAAATTCACATAAATTTAACGTAATTGTAGTCCATCGACAGCACTCATTCGACCGGATCTGAATTTTTATAATGAAATTCATGTATGAGACTCATAGCTAATCTTAATTCGTCGTAATGCAATTTAATTGTTTATGGGGTGGGAAAAATGAATTATCACATTATCTGCGCTTTACAAGAAACATATGTGGTTTTGTCTACTTGTACTGAAACAAACTCTACTTGTAAAATTTCGTCTTTAATTATATTGTTCAAAACACATGACAAGCATTCAATCAAGTTATTTTGTGTGACATTTAATTCCCCTTTAAAAACAGAATCATACTTAAATATTTTTTCATACGCTGCTCTTTATATGTCAACAACCCCAAACAATTTTTTGTACAGTCCGCAGCAAAAAACCTGCAACATGAGCATGTAAATTTATTGTGAAACTACGCCTAACAGCGCAGAGAATCAACATAACGTCTACGTAAGTGGCACGAATCAGGCCAGAGAAACCTCGGCGTCCTCCCCTGTACACTTATTTTGGAGCAAAAGACAAAAGACTTCGTCATTTGACAATAAACTTACATGCTCATGTTGAAGGTTTATTGCTGCTGATTGTACCAATGCGTGCAGAACTGTCTTGCCCTCTGTTTGTTCTATTTTCAACACTGGCGCTGGACTTCGTTCCTTAATGACACATTTATTTTCAAAAGATCACTGGCATAGAAGATTCTTTAATAGGAATTATATTATGTTCATATTCTCCACTTACTTAAATTTTCTTTCATGCACTTTTGCAAATATAAGAAAAAAACGTCAGTCACAATATCTCAAAAACACACACTCTCTACTCAATTTTAATGAGCTCAACGAGTCTGATTTCGTACGGGTTTGCGCCACCATAACGGAATAAAGGGGAATTAGTTTGCGATAATAGTCGAAGCACCTTTCAAATTGATTGATCTAGCTTTTGCGTTGCGTTAGATTCTTCAAAATTAACCAAAGTTGGTGCGGAATGAGGCCCTACGTTCTCTTGCTGTTTATTTGTTTGACATATCGAATCGAAATCGAAGGTTTCAGAGAAACGCTTTATGTAGAAACGAAAGTCGATAAGCGCTGAGGCCGGTCTCTATCGCAGGTTATTAGCAACACATTCTCTCGCGGGATTTTCTGAGAAGTTTGGCGGTAGTTCTACTGCCGCCTGAGACACTGCTTGGTGAGCCTCCCAGCAGTGGTGCTAACCACGATTCTTTATCGAACAATAAAATATATTTTTTTCAACTTAGAAAACTATCATACATTCTGTGCAAGGAAAATGAATTAATTATAAATTATAATTTCTAAAAGTAAATGGGTAGACCCGGCCTCAGGGCCTCTTACGACCCTTCGCCACTGGTCTTCAGAGCAGAACCAGACATTACCGAATTTAAAAGCCTTAATGCCCTTCAATCAGTTCAACCCTCACTCCCTCTGAATTGTAGTGAATAACTAACGGACAATGATGAATATCAGAAATGAGAAAAGAAACCAGGCAGTATCTACAAACTGCTATCAAACTCCAAGCCCTTGTTTTTAATTTATATATATATACCAGGAAGTTTGGTGCCCTGTTTTGACATCGTAATTTTAGTGCACTCAAATATTACGCACTAAAATTTTGAAAACAATTATGAAAGTTTTGAAAACAATTATTTGTTCATTTAACTGCACTTTGCTAACACTATCTGGCTTACTTTCAAAAGCTTTTATGTCCTTCACTGTCTAAGTTATTCGGTAAAATTCAGAAAAGTGGAGGTGACCTTAGCAAGGAGTCTTAATTTAGGATTTCGGTAAAGAACACAACAACCTGATTTATTTTATGAAAATTAAATGCAACAGCATTCATTTATTGAGACTTTATTTTTATCAATAATATGTATATTAAATAAAACACTTAATATAGAAGAATATGTAACTAAACTATGTATATAATCACATGTTCTAAAATGCGTAAGGACACCAATACACGAAAAAAAAAAAAAAAACTATAGATATAAGGTGTACGAAATCAAACACAATTGAAGTCTGTAAGAAGCACCAAAAAAAAAAAAAGAAAGAAAGAAAGAAAGAAGAAAAAAAAGCAAATTGCTGCAAAGCCAGGTCATTTAATCACAATATACCACACATCCCTACCTTAAGATCTATTGAATTACTGCCTATATGGTTCACATTTGGCAGAGATCCAGCACGATAGGAGCCAAGAGATTGATTTATGTGAAGATGCTGCTTAGGTACAGCATTCACCTAGAACACAAAAGCACAAGATTCAACAATCTCAAAGCATTACTCCATCGCCCTTTATTTACTTATTCATTTATTAACATTTTATCTACCGAATGTTTTCTCTTCTATTTTTTTTTCTTTTCCTTTAAAAGGTAAATAAATAAAAAAATAAGGAAATGCAAAGCAAAAAATACTCGAAGAAAACATACTTAAACAGGCAACAGGCGACATTAGTACATTCCATAATTAACTTGCAATTACAGTTGTTTTCAATTTGTGAATTGTCGAAAATAAATAAAATGCATACAGAAACATTGAAATTTACATTATACTCAAATCATACAAAGCAACACACGAACTCCGAAGCTCGCAATCAGCTACAATATGACTTCAATGTAGCTATGTTTGGAAAGGTTTGCATGTAATATCAAACGCAAAACATACAGATACTTACAAATTTAATGGACCTGAAGAAACTGCAACTTAAAAGATTAATATGGCACTTTTCACTTAAAAAGAGACAAACTTAAGCACATCAGCGACACAGGACATGATATTAATTGGTGTGAGATTGAAGTGTTTGGACTGGAACGAAGGACGTTAATAAGAAAGTGAAAGAGGCCAGATATATTGAGAGAAAAAACAAAGCTGTGTTATGAATTGGACTGCAGGATTTAAATTGACAAATTGTAGGGTTAAGTTATTGGAGAAACTTAATTTGTAGTTTATTTTTCTGCCGCAAAAGGAAAGGAATTTATGGTGTTTAGTTTCCTTTAGTCAACTTTTATTATGATTCGCTGAATCTGTTTTGATCGGCCAACCAGCGTTCAAGATCCATTTTCCGGGATCCTTTTATATTTAGACGCAACTCTCTTGTTTTTACAGTGTCTGATGAAGACAATACCTTCAGTTAGTTAGCGAAACTGTTGCACATTTATTATTTTTAAATAGACGTTGCTTTGCTCCGCGAAATGTACTTCTAGTTTAAGTTATTTAAGATAGCCAAGCTGGTACGAACCAGTTAGTTATTGCTTTACTTAGTTTGGTGAGAGTAGAAGAACTCTGCGCCGGAATCGTGTGTCTACAACGCAACATACACATTCCAATATAAACAGGTGCAACGATTACGCGAGCCAGGAGAGGTGTTCAATTTCATCCTGATGTACTTAAACCAAGTCACCACACACTGATGCGACGTTGAACATTAGCACAAGACCTACTAAAAATCAAAATATTGCGGCCCATAACACACCAGAGCTGCCACCATGTTTCATGGTTGGACAGACACTACCGATCATACTCTTCTTTGGGTGCCCGCCACGCAAAGACGGCACGATATTTGGAATAAGGATATTTGGAATGAACGATGATTGATCTCACCCCATCATACGTTTACAGTTACCAACAGTCCATGTTGCATGTTCGAGGCACAACTGGCGTTGTGCTAAAAACATTACCAGTGGTTTTCTCGTGCAAATCAACTCCGCATGTCTACATCGTAAGACTCGCAGCGAACTAATTATCGACACAGACTGTGTGAAATGCTGCTTAAGTTCCTCAGTCACCTACACCGCAGGTGCACGATGTTTCTGAGTGATAAATCGCTTCAAAGCATGACGGAACATGTCACTGAGGATTTTCTTCCGACCACTCTCACCCGTCGCCAATAAGGTTTTGCCGTGAGATAGTAGACCGTGAATGAATTTTCCATTGTTCCTTGCGATACACCCAACTTGTCAATTGTTCACGCTTGATCATAATCGAGCATCAACAATTTACGATCTTTGGAAATCAAAGGTCACCTATTTTACAATATCACCGTCTGTTCAATTAATTCCACACTATCTACTGGTACTCACATAGTATGGATTTTCTCTAACACACGGCCACCATACGATTACACGTTTATGTCGCTGTCTAACCACTGTTACCCAGATATATGACTGCTTAGAACTCCAGGCGTTTCAATTAATTGACAAGCATCTGTATTTCTATTATTTACAGATGAAATATATCCACTAACGCAGTATGTGTAAGAATTACAGAAAATACAAATCGAGATAATGCTCTTATTAAAAATACTCATTCTGCCTTTTTACAAGATTATATATAAATGGATCGTCTCAAATTCTGAAAGAATACCTTACAAAGATGATAGTAAGGTTATGTTAAATTATTCATAAATTTAAGTCTTTTGCACGCATTAATAAGCTTCACGCCACTAAGAAACACAATGGTACAGTTAAAGATGACGGTAAAATTATGACATATATATGTGTGTGTTTCAAAACAACACCGACAACGTTTGGGAGCTGATTCCTGACGGCAAGGTAAGACAAAAAGTATAGACCAACCTGGGTGCACAAATGATTCCTTTCGGAGTTATAGGCTGCCGAAAACATGAACTTCCGTAGTCGGGTCAAGACTTCACTTAGGAACTAATACGTATCCTATTCGAAAATCCATGTTTCAGAATCCTAAGGCACTTCCGCAACAATTTTTATACAAGTAGTTGGTGAGTACTTCTAATTATATATGCGTAGCCAAACTGCCTCAACAAAATGTTGCGTAAGTACCTTGGGATTCTGAAACATGGATTTTTGAATAGGATACATATTAATTCCTAAGTGAAGTCTTGACCCGACTACAGTAGGTCCCATAGTTTTGGAGCTATGGGCCTTTTAAATTTCATTTTTTCATGTTTTCGGCAGCCTGTAACTCCGAAAGGAAGCATTTGTGCATCCAGGTTGGTCTATACTTTTTGTCATATCTTGGCGTTACGAATCAGCTCCCAAACGTTGTCAGTGTTGTTTTGAAACACCCTGTATATACACTTCCGTTTATGAAAATTGCAGCCTCCAAAAACGAATGGCCCAAATCAATACAGACCTTGCCGGTATGTGTAAGAATGTTGTAGGAGAAAGTGAATGAACTTTCAGCAGATGGTGTCCACGCATGACCAGAAGCGCCTTTCGTCCAGAGTGGTACCAAATAAGGTCAGTGCATGTCACAGGGATAGCAATCAACGTGGAAACATGTAGGCAAATGCAACTATGCCATGTCGGTGAGAGCGGAATATACGCAGCTGAGTTAGTTCGAATGAGGCTGAATGATCGGACAGTGGGAAACGGGTTTGTCGCACCGCGAAGTTGATGCCTGCACAGGAATGCTGCGATCGACAGTGCTGCGTGTGTGGAAACAATGAACAGAAAAGAATCGTACAAAGCGACGAGCAGGGACTGGATCACGCAATGTGACTACAGCACGGGATGACAGACATCTTTTCCAGATGGCCATAACTGACCGGACATCAGCACCCACAGTGTTGACTCATCGCTGCAACACTGTCATGGATGTTGTCATATGTGTGTTGACTGTTCGACGTCGTTTATTAAAGGATGAACTGGTAGGTTGCATATCGTTGCTACGGCTCCCCTTGACCAGAAACCACAAACGTTGCAGCCTGATATGGGCACGCCAACGTCACTGGCGTGCTGAATAGCCAACTCTGCTGTTTTCGGATGAATTCAGTTTCAACCTGTCCTACAGTACTGACAGCACACCCATACAATGGTGAGAGCCATTTGCCAGCTTGATTTTTTGAGCGTCATAGCGAACAAACGTCCTATCTAATGGCAAGGGGCGCTACTAGTTACAATATGCGATCGCAACTCATCCATATCCACAGCAATTTGAACAGTAAACCGGTATTTTGGTGAGTTTCTAGAGCCCGGGGTAGATACTCCAGACACCACATTTCAGCATATTTCAGCAGGGCGATGCCAAACTTCACGCAGCGAGGAATGTGCAAGCCTTCTTCGCAGAACACCAGGTAATCATTACTTCCCTGGTCTGGTCGGTCGCCTGACATGTTGCCCATCAAGTGTATTTGAGATATGATTGGGTTCAAACCACGTCCGATCCGCCTCCGGCAACTGTAGATACCTTGTGAACTAGTGTATAAACCGCGTGGCAGAATATTCCCCAGCAAGGTATCTTCTTGATTTCATGCCAGGAAGTAGAGGCGCCGATCTCAGCATGTGATGGATTTACAAGATATTGATTTTTCAGAGTCACAGGTGATGTTCAGATCTGTAATTCTAATCACTTGTGTCTTATCTTGTACCTAATCTCTGGAATAGATTTCATCGTTGTACAATAGATCTTTCTGCATGCTGAAATACTCAAACAGCAGTGTATAAAGGTAACCCAAAAACTTCGGTCGCTTTTTGTGGAGGTTTGTGTTCAACTGCCCCTCACACCATGAACTGAATACGGGTGGAGATAAAACGAAAATCAGTTGTTGATGTGGGTATATCCAACATACTACTTGGTTGTGGCAGTTCAGTTACACCGTGAACTTGCGTAAGGACAGAGTGAACATGAGACCTCCACAGAACGTCATAACGGCGTGTATGCTCTAGGAGTTCAAACTAGGGTCAAACGGCGGAACATATACCAGGCCTTTGCTGAGGGTGTCGTGACTACGCGGACAGTCCAGCGCTGGCTTAACAAGTTTAAGGACGGTTACGAAATACTCGAAGACGCACTACGTGCCGGAAGACCAACACATGTACAAAATGAAGATATTCAGGCAGTAACTGAGGCGAACATTAGACACACATGTGAGGAACTCTGACTACAATTCAGTGTGAGTGGGAAAAACATTCGGCAGCACCTCCATCAACTTGGGAACACTACAAATTGGGTCGATGAATCCCACATGATTTGACACCGGGCGAGCAGATACCTGTGGTTCTTTGCTGTCTCGTCTGAGGAAGGAGACATTTCTGGATAGGGTCTTGGCATGTGATGAGAAGTGGGTCCTGTACGAAGCTCCACGGTGCCGTCATCATTAGTTAGCATCCCATGAACCGGTTCCAAAACCGCTGAATCCAGTACAGCACCAGAAGAAGGTCTCCCTGTCTTTGGTGAACTGCTCGCGGCATCGTGCATCGGAAACTACTACCAATTGCTCAGATCATCAATGCAATTGTGTACTGTCAGCAGTTGAGCAGTGTTCAAGAAAAATTCAAGAATTCTGGAGCCAGCACTTCTGAATCGCAAAGAGGTCTTCCTATTACAGGACAACGTTAAGCCCCACGTGGCTAGGATGACACGGGACACCATTCTACGCCTTGGATGGGAAACACTATTGCATCTGCCATACTCTCCGGACATTGCACCGTCCCATTATCACCTGTTCCATTCCTTGAACAATCACCTTAGAGAACACCAGTTCAAAGCCCTAGTAGAGGCGCAAAATACAATTACCTTCTTCGCTTTACGGCCCACCAAATTTTACCACGATGGAATTCATGGCCTTCCAGAACGCTGGCAGAAGGTCGTCGATGCTTATGGAGACTATTTTTTTCTTCCAGGTACGTAAGGGAAATAGTTCATACGGACTATGGCGAAAAGTACATAGTTTCAGAGATAGGGCTGTCCAAAATCGCGAAAAAGCTAAATTTCAACATGCCCTATTCCGAATTCCAGCAACTGGTCCTTACCAGCGCAAAAGAAGCCACGCATACACAATCTAAACGTGCATATTTGATCAATTTTCAGTATGTGTGGAGGGTATTCCCTCAGGGTGTAATTCTCAGATACGCTCTCACGAGTTTTCAGATATACCCTGATTGCAAGGAGAGTTTAAAGTAGGCAGGATGTAAACTTTCATAACAATAATGGATATCCAGTATTTCGGAGAGAAGTCGGAAGTTAGGAACCGGCAGCTCCATGCTTTGTGTGTTCAGAATAACGCGTGATGTGATGTACGAGAGAGTACGAGAGACGGTGCTGCTGACGATCCTTAACACTTCCGACATCACGCCAAAGGATTACGTGTTAACTGCTATCAAGATTTAACGTTTGCGTACTTTGCACCAATCATAAAGTCAGAGTATATCTCAAAATTCGGCTGATGGCATGTCTGGGAATTTCACCCTGCAGGGAATACTCTGTACACCCATTGAACGTTAATGAAATGTACATTTTTGGACTGCATATACATGACTTCCTTTACGCTAATAACGACCATCATCCACAGTTTCTTGAATTCCAAATAGGGCCTTTTGAAATTTGGCTTTCTCGCGGTTTTGGACAGCTCGAGCTCTGAAGTTATGCACTTTTTCAGCCCAGGTCCATATAAACTATCTTATTTTGGTGTGAGGAATCACTTATTACAGTTTGTCGGTCTAGTTCATTAACACCCTATATATATATATATATATATATATATATATATATATATATATATATATCCATGCCCAAAATGGATGAGCAAATAAAGTGTATCGAGACATGAAAAAATTGAGTTATACTATGGCTGTTTTTCTAACGGTATGTCGTTAGTATAAAGCAGTCAATTCTATGTACACTAGGGATGGCCAAAATTTCCCGGAATCCGGAATTTTTGTTTTCCGGAATCGGAAAATTTACTTTCCGGAATTCGGAAAAAATCCGCAATTCGGAAAAATTCCGGAATTCAGAAAAAATCCGGAATTCGGAAAAAATCCGGATTTTCTCCGAATGTCGGAATTTTTCCGATTTTACTTTCCGGATTCCGGAAAGTAAAAATTCTGGAATTGGCTATCCCTAGCTAGTAGCTGTTAAAAGAGAAACACAATAATGAATATATATACTGTATTAGTTTCTTGTAGTTGGATATGTCTTTATCACTTACGTAGAAAATTGCCACTGCAGTTATTTACTGCTTTATGAGGAAGGTCTTATTTTCACACACAAAAAAGTCACCGGTATGTCTCAAACATTATCGCGTTCTCACCTGCAGCTGCTCCAAAGCACTGCAAACTACTTTTTAACCAGGCGAAAGGCAGTGAAGGAAAAGAAATCTCAACAAATATTCTAATAACATTCGCTTATTGTCAACATACCTACAGTGAGCGCAGGAAGTGTTCGTACACCGTGCATAGTTTATATTGAAAACAGCTAGCATGAGAACGGGAGGTGGAAAATATATATATAACCAGAATTAAGACTACACATTCATATATTTTATTTCTATATACAAGAGAATGGCCAAACAAACACAATCACTGTTTTGTTCAGAAGAAAAGAGAGAATTCCTTTTTTGTAAACGCACAAAGTCACCGTACACTTATGCTTGAATTAATGCTTATAAAGTATATTACGTTATTTAATATTTTGTGGGATTACCCTGTGCGTTAATGATTGTCTGTAGTCTTCGTGGCATTGATTTCACCTGTAGTAGTTTGTAGTTCTGTAGCTTCGGGACTGATTATGTCCCATTCTTCTTGAATAGCTTTTCTTAGGCCTTCTTTAGTAGAGACAGGGCCGGCGCGAGAGAGGGTCGAGCCGTGCCACCACCCAGAGCGGCAAGTTTAATGGGCGGCAAAATTTGAAAAAGAAAAGAATACTATCAAAATTTAATGCTTCGTAATAGGCTCACATGGAAAAATAAAATCGTGTTAACCTGAGAATGTAATTGAACTTACTTCACTCACATTCAAGAAAATACTCTCTCAGGAAATTCAGAGCATTCCTCCTCGTTTTCAATTATCAAACTACTAGCCACAGGTATCTCGTTCAATATTTCCCTTGCAGCGGTGTAGATAGGATTTTAAGCTAGAGTGCATAAGATTATCACGGTGTCTTTGTATATTTTTTTCTATTCAATAATGTTCTAACGCTCCGCTCCAAGTATGCAAAAGGTACACTCCCACTTGAGACAGGCCGTTCTAGCCTGTAGCATCTAGAGACATTTAGGTTCTAATAGCGAGTTTCTGACCAATTTACAAATTGTTTATTCCGAATATAGTAAATCGTACAGCGTATTATTTCTTGAGGAATGTTTCATTTTTTGTATGGCTAAAAAAAAAAAGTTTAAAACTTTTTTTTCTGAGTCAGTTCAACGTTAGGCCATACTAAAGGAATATATTAGTAGTCTCACTTTAAGATCATTATCCACCACAAGGTGGGAGAGCCGAATTGATGCTCTGACTCAGTTATCAAATATAGGAAGTTTATGATGCCTTACTTCAAATAAGTTATGACAATAGAACCGATAGAATGGTCGTCCACGATGCTCTGTGTATAGCAAACCAGTTGAGTTACTTTTCTTTCCTTTACTCATTCGTTGTCTGATATGACTTTAAAGCATTGATTCTCATGTGTTGGATGCAGTAGGATTTCTTGAAAATATATCTGGGTACTTTGAGAGGAGCAGAAATTATGCAAAGTTTAAATCTTACTTAGTTGATACGACGGACTTGGCATCAGCATTAGATACGGGTGATCCACTGATACGTAATACAGTGCAAGTTCGAAGTCGAAAGAAGACACAGTTTCAGTACGAGGCAGAGGATGAAGCTACTGAAAACATCCACAAACAAGATACAAGATCGATTTTTATTACAAAGTTCTAGAAGTGATTGTGTTAGCTTTTAAGAGAAAGATTTGAGAAATTTAAACATCACAGCGAGTATTTCAATTTTCTTTGCGATATAAGTAATCGTAAAGATATAGCCTACCACCTGAACTTTTTGTCTGAAAAGTGTACTAAACTTACCACCATTTCAACACATGAAGAATTGAAAGATACTAACCCCAGTGATTTGAAAGACAAACTGAAAGTGTTATCCACTATAATTAAGCCTGTGAAAGTTCACAAAAATAAAAAAAAATAAAAAAAAAATAAAAAATTAATTAAGGAACATGCCTTTGCTCTCAATGTTAGTATTGCACGTAGAATTTTGTTAATCTTGCCTGTAACAGTGGCAAGTGGAGAAAGAAGTTTTTGGAAACTTAAGTTTATTAGAAACTATCTACACTCTTCTATGTCTGAAACACGCTTGAGTGGTCTAGCGACGATATCAATAGAACACAAATTGGCTAAAACATTGGACTACGCGATGTGATACAGGAATTTGCTCATATCAAAGCAAGAAAAGTTTCTTTCAATTAAGGTATGTTAAATTTATGTATGTCTATTGTGTTTTAGTACATTATAAGGCTTAAGCTAATCACTTACATTTACCATAATATCTGATTTACTGTATTATCTTCTTGCTCCATACTCTGTTGAAAACGCCTTTTGATATAAAATAAGCCTAAAAATTAAAATTCTTAGTCATGATTAAAGTATATTTTTAAAATTTTATTTTCTGTATGCGCTGCTCTATATTACAGATATACAGCGAAATCGAACATACTCAATATTGTGTCAGTATAGAGTCGTTTAAATATTACGTGAGCATTCCAGAAAGGTAGTTATTTTTTTTTCTTTCTTTTTTTTCTTTTTTTTTGTTTACTTTTCCATTTTATACATATTTTTAAATGACACTTCAACGTTATCTGTCAAAATAAGGTTTGCAGATTAAAGGGGCGGCATGTGAAAGCACCGCCCAAGCGGCAAAATTGCTAGCGCCGGCCCTGAGCAGAGAAGCTGTGCCTTCTGATTGTTGTCTCCAGAACAGACCATAGATGTTCTATGGGGTTCATGTCTGGGGATTGGGGAGGTGTGCGAAGCTGTTTCAAGGTATTATAGAGTAGCCACAATCGAGTATTTTCCGCTGTATGTTTGGAGTCGTTGTCTTGCTGAACAATAAATTGTTTTCAAGAGCCATCTTCTGCGCACTAGTATGGAGATTTTCCTTTAATATGTTAATATACACTTTGTGGATCATCACTCCATCGATAAGGTGGGGACGACCCACTCCTGAGGCACTCATACAACCCCAAACGAGCACGGACCCTCCTCCGTGTCTTACTTTAGGGACGAGATTTTGAGGATTCATCTCTGTATTCACCTTGCGCCATACCATACGCCTCCCATTGGATTCGATAAAGTTAAATTTACTTTCGTCCGAAAAAATAACCCTATTCCAGAAAGAAGCCTGATCCCTTATCTTTATATTCTTTTTCAAACTTTAGTCTCTTTATACGATTTGTCTTGTTCACCCAGAACATTTTCCTGGCTATCCGACCATGATACCCCGTAAATATTCCGCACTGTACTGGCTGATACTTTAACACCGCGTGTTTCCAGATCCGTTGCACTTGCACAGCACTATTTTTTGGAACCTTTTTTCTTTCCCTAATAATGTAACGTTTATCTTGTTCACTCAACACTCTTGGTCTTCCAGTTTTTTTTTTTTTTTTTTTTCGCATAGTGGTAGAAACATTATACATCGCAATTATTGTTTGTACTGTTGAACGAGGCCTGTCTGCAAGGTTTGCTATCTTTCTCAAAGACTTACCCTTCTTATGCAATTAAATAATTACTTTTCTTGTCTCCTCATTTGTTTCTGTTCGGTTGCTTCCCACTTTGACAGCCCACCGTGCAGTTTTTTCACTCCTATTCACAACTAAACTCATTCTGTTATTCGTCATGTTATACAGAGGTGTATACTCAGGTGAATACTAGTGAACCCCAGTTGTGGTATCTTTGTTTCGTATTCGTACGTCAGGTGTACGATCACTTTTTGCGTCTACTCTATACACTTTCTACAGAATTTATTTACTTTCTGACCATTAAACTTGTCTTCGTGGTTCTTTATTGATATATTCATAAAGCTTAGTTTTCATTATTCATATTGTGTGTGTTATTACACTTCTTAAATTTTCTGTTTCTTTTTCGCAGGCATTCTCGTTTCAATAGCATAGGTGTACGAACACTTTCTGCGCTCACTGTATGTACAGTAAATACAAATTTATAATTTTTGACTTTACGAAGTGTACAATGTAATTGTTCAATAATTAACATAAGCAGGCATTCATTAATTTATATTAATATAATAATTAATAAAACTAATAAGCGGGTGATTGATGACCCAGTGGTAGAGTTTTCATCTATGGTATTCTAACCCAGGACATGTGGGTTTTCGATCGCTAATTTTGTGTTCGAAAATTTTCCCGCTACCTATCTTATATTTGTTCCATCATCACTCATTAACGAATTTAGTTTATCAAAACTCTATAGCCATATATTCATTCTGTCCGTCAGTGAAACAAACAGTCTCAAGAACTATCTGATGGATTACCAATCAATTTTGGCCATGATGTACAGAGTCAATAGTTAAGAATCGAGTTCCCTGATGAATGTAATATTCAAACCGGAAGCGGTACAAATCAACCATTTCCGGTTTTAACGTTAATTATATAGTAAATATGGTAATAGATAGCGAGAAGCGGTTTCCAGTAATCGACATATATATAACATTCATCTAGACAGAATGTTACACAATTTGTGCATCTGCTGAAAATAATGAGCTTAGGTATTTAGAGAGCATTTTCCGCTTTAGAAAATGTGTGCTTGGTAAAGAATGTAGAGAATTAGCTGAGTCAGGCATGTAGCTAGAATATGGTAATAGGAAGGGAAGGGGTCTGTCACGAAATACTGTGGTTATTTACCAGGGGCTCAATCATTCTAAACTATTTTATTGGCAACATATATTGGTTCGTTTAGCCAAGATTTCTAATGGGGGGATGATATGAAATACTGTGGTTACACACCAGAGGCTCGATCAATCTAAATATTTTACTGACAACATACCCATATTGATTGGTTAGGACAATAAAATGAGGATATATTAGTAAGTATTTTAATAAGAAGCTATGAAGAAATCTCGAGTAAAAGAATATAAAAAAAGTATTGAAAAAGATATAGTCTTCCGAGGTCATTCGAACCGTGTCGAGAATTTTGCGTCTGGGAAATTTGCGCCCTACTTCAAGAACAGGGAAAATTGCGCCTGCGATGTACCTCCACCGGGAAGTTTGAGCCCTGCGAAATAAAAGAACCTATTGAAGCTTACGCATTTGCTCCATTACAGCAGAGGCTGACATTACAGCATAAACAATCCTCCCCCCACAACCATGCCATTTGTGATTTATTTTCGTTGTGGCTATATAAGGGGAGAATAAACTTCAATATAAGCCAAAAGAACACAACGGATCAACGCAATCACTGCTTCTTCCAGATATGATTTTGGGGGAACACTGGCCTCCCCAGAGCTCTCAGAGTGCCCCCTCGGAGGAGACCAAAATAATACGTCTATAATATAATAATAAATAGAATAGTACCAGCAGTGACCCCCCTCCGGAATACTAAGTGTGCCCCCCGGAACATTTTTTTCTGAAAGAACGACTGAACGCAATTGTGTGTTTGAAGTGTAATTCCAGCAAGTAAACACACTGTACATAGTTTTCTTGACAATATTACTGAACTGATTTTACATTCACTTTACATTTTCTTTTCTATATTTTGTGTCCTGAAAAGCCAAACAACTCGCAAGGATTGTGAACAGAGATATCTGGGTAGAGTCAAACAGCCTTTTGTAGATTAAATTATACTCTTTGATTATATTAATAAATAATTATATATCAGTCATTTATACTTTTATTGTAAATTTTGTAGTATAATGAAAAATTGTATTTGTATGTATTGCACTTTATTGAACTAAAATTGTATTTTTTTTTTTTTTTTTTTTCATTTGTTCGGAATACTATAACGGATGGAGTAACTCACTGAGACGATGAGAGGCAAGCATAGTTCAAGTGTGAGTGGAAGTTACTTTACACAATACAAAAATAAGTTGAATTGTAGGGCGCTAACATCCCAGTGCAAATATATAGCCGGCGCATTTTCCTCTCTTTTTGGGGTAGGGCGCAAACATCCGAGTGCAAATATATTGCGAGCGCATTTTTTCCTATTTTTGTGGTAGGGCGCAAATTTCCTGGGCGCAAAATTCTCTCATTCAAGGAAAATATAATGTCCGTGAAGTTGACAAGCCACTTATGTCAGACTCCAATTTCGACTTTAAACGTCGTTAGTGTTCGATAGTGACGCAAATCGTTAGTACTCCACAGATAACGTGTGCTTTTTAAATAATGGATATAGGTCTTCTAACTGCATGCCAACACGCCCACTTCTAAGAATCATCTCAAAAATGAGGTTAACCGTTAGAGCAGGTAAGTGGTCATTAGTGCCATTAACATTAATGCCTCCATCGTACGGCCCTTTGAGTAATGATAATACCACGCTCTTTGCTAGTCTCAATGCGTCCCTATATTCTCGCGAACATTCTGACGTGCCCAAGTTAGTTACTTTTTTTTTTTTTTTTTTTGCAACTATTGTTTATCTGTTATTGTTTATTGTTTATTGCTAGTCTGCAGAGTAGTCCTTACATTAATATGCCATTGTCCTTGATAATCATTGCGTATTTACAAGCAGTTTGTTATTACTGTTAGAAGGTATCAAAAAACAACAGATAAAATCTACTACTTAACGGTTCACATTTTTTTTACAGTACATAAACGATTAATAATAATAATAATAATAATATTAATAACATTATTAATAAGACTATTCCAGCATAAATGTTATCAATTGCATCACACTGGCAACAAGCGACGCATATTTTAACTTCATAAAAATTCGTTTCTCACGATTTTCTGGAAAACTACGTATCTGGACAATATCACAGTAAAACAAAAATTAAATATTAGGAGTACATCGTACTTTTGGACTACATCTCATTAACCATGGGAAGATTGAGTAGTGTATACTTTAGGATGTAAGTTTCAGCTTAACTTGCATCATACATTCTTAGGATTACAAAAAGGAAATTTGTTCGTTTGCGTTTGAACAAAATTCTTAGGATTACAAAAAGAAAAAAAATATCTTTCCGAATTCCGGAATTTTTCTAAATTCCGGATTTTTTCCGAAATCCGGAATTTTTCTAAATTCCGGAATTTTTCCGAAATCCGGATTTTTTCTAAATTCCAGAATTTTTCTAAATTCCGGAATTTTTCTAAATTCCGGATTTTTTCCGAATTCCGGAATTTTCCGATTTTACTTTCCGGATTCCGGAAAGTAAAAATTCCGGAATTGGCCATCCCTAATGTACACCATATTCCAAATTGAATGAGCGCATTGATTATGAATGATTTGGGGTTAAAACCTTTTAAGTCAAACTTCGGATATCTTCTGAAACAGTGGACCAAAAATCCCAGGTTCGAGTCCGCAAGCCAGCCTGCGGAATCGGAAAATATCCTGCAAATGTTCTACTTTCAAGTGTAATAAGGTATGTTGCAATGCTATTAAGTGCAGAAAATGTAACATTGATTGAAACACTTAATGATTTTGAAATTATGTATACATATAAGCACATGCTGGTTTCCTCACCTACATTTCCAAACTTTACAAAAAAAAATAAATAAATAAAAAATCGAATGAACGGAAATATCTCGCATCCATAATATAATGAAATAGACAAAGGAGAAAAAAGCAGCACTTGCAACGAATGTCACTGTCTTGGAAATTCAGATACATTTGTTCACAACAAACCTGGCACAACGACGAGTGTTCACGTTACATCAGTAGTAAACTGTGCGACATCTAATCATAACGTCGTGAGATCGATTCCTGTTTGGGTCAAAATTTTTGGTATTTAATCATACATATCCCTCAGTGCATGAATAATTATATAAAGTAATTACATTAAAATAAACCAGTTGTGTAAATATATATATTCATACAATCATTTCAAGACGTAAGCAATTATCATGTTTAAAACATAACATATGAGATGCGGTGCGTGTTAACGCCGGTATTATATATAAATGTTAAATACAAATTAAGTAAATCGTGTAATAGCAATAAATAAATTTGTGTAGTGTATTTGTCTGCACCTATGGTCATACGGATCCTTGTTCTCACGGAATATGTAAGTAGTATTATAATCACTAAATATGAGACATTTTCATCTGGCGTTTATTTAACTTACTAGTAAAGTTGTGTATTATCTATGCACTTGACTAGTTTAATGTAAAAGCACAGCTATGAAGAGTAAAACGCAAGAAGAGATATTTATTGAATAATCTGAGTAAAGTAGCATGCTCTACACTTTCTAATCTATTAGCATTTCTCCTCACACTTTACGCAAGAGATTGGAACATACGTAAATGTATTTCGCTAAACAATTTCAATCTGGAGTTTGACATATCTTATATAAGGATCGGCGGTGATCGAGTAAGTAGTATTAAAAGGCTATTAATTCAATTTTCTAATCCAGAACGTTGGAATTTCAGAATATGGAAATTTCGCAATTGTAGAAAGTAAAAACCTCAATCAAAAATATGAAGCATGCATATTTGACACGGTTATAGAAAAAAATCTGCTAAACCCACACTTTCATTAATTGAGTGATGGAAATAAATTCGAATATTTTCATTGCTACTTTCTATTTAAGTGAATATTTGCTACATCAAGACTCGGGGGGTTTTGGAATATCTGAAGTTTAATAGACTTTCTGCGAATGTAAGTATCGTCAACATACAGCAACTTTTCTTCACAATGTGTTTCTAACTGTGTTCATGTTAGCTCAGTGTTAGAGGGCAAGATTCCCAGTCATCAGGTCTTAAATTCAAATCCCAGAGAAAGTTTTTCTCTATTAATAATACAAAGATTGTTGCTTCGAGAAATATTTCAGAAAAGTTTACGTAACCCGAAAAAGGGGGTATTTTGGGAGTTGAGGTGTGAATACTAATACTGTGGCTAAGATCCTTCTGCATTTATTACACGCTCCACTTTTTTGGACATGGAATTCATTAGATGTCCTAAGAACATGTCTTCTTCCCCTACCTCTACCCATGCCTCGGAACCAAAACCTCACAAGCCATTCCAAGTTCTTCGTGAATCCGACTCAGGCTAAATATCCGTTACAGTACGTTTCATTTTTGCCACAGATTTTCCATGTGATTGAGGTCTGCTCCATGAGGCGGCCACTCAAACTTCGGATTGCCCTGTGAACCATTCCTGAACCACAGAGCAAGTATGAAATGGCGACTGGTCTTGCAGAACTGAATCACATCATGAGTCGAAAGTACTCGTGCTGTTGGCACCATGATGTTACTCATGATGTATAAATACTGAGCTCTCCAAGTTAACTTCAATTCTCTGAAGCTGTCCTGCGCCGCAACTGGGGACCCAACCGAAACATGAAACAGATGCATGACAAATGCTACGATCAAAGATCAAGATCATACCGAGTGTCCACGGAAGATACACAAAATGCGACCCTCATTAGAAGATGTGAATATGGATTTCTCAGAAAACGATGTTTTCCCAGTTGCGATCTACATTTGCATGTGCCAATGCGAGACAGTAAATTCTGTGTTGGTCAGCGATTCTTCGTTTATGATAGCAACATGGCCATATAACCCAGCACGACGAAACCTCTGAGATCTGTCTGCGAACCAGGGTTATGAAAAAACCCATTTAAAAAACACCTCAGTGGGCTTTATTGTGTAAAATTGGGTTTTATACGGTAAATTGGGTTTTACTGGGTAATATTGGGTTTTATTAAATTTTGCACGTATATTTAAAGTCATTTTTACTTGAAATAATATTTAAACATTCATATTCTATTGTAAACATGAAACTATGGAATTCCCTTGTTGGACCGCGGTGGTTCTCATCTCGCGCGGGTTCTAGTTCGATCCGAGCTCCCGCCAAGTGTACTTTGTGGTGAACAAGCATCATGTGCATGGGTTCTCCCGTTTCCTCCAACTTTCGTCATGCCACCATTATTACCCATCTAATCGCCACAGTCTCCCTTAGCTTTAGGGCATAATCATGAAACATTGAACAAAACTTTAAAAGAGTAATAAAAAAAAAAAAAATTGTCGCACAAGAAATCTATGAAGTTCTATCCGTGTTTGGTGGGGCAAACTTTACACCATTGACACACGCTTATATTTTGACTTCTAGAAAGAAGAAAGTACACAATTTTTCTAGAGTAACGAAGAGAGGGATAATTTTATGTAATACAGAACAGGAATAAAATCCCTTCTTACACTCAGGATTCAAATTCCTGATTGAAGATTCTTTTAGTTTCCCTCTAAACACACTAGACAAATACTGGGATAGTACCTCAAGTTTAGGAGCCACAGACAGAAAAATGGCTTTATTGGATGGATGTTGTTTCTCTAAAAGAAATATTTTTCTTAGACCTAAAATGTTGGGAATGGATTTTTTTCTCAATTGCAGTTGCCATATGCTTTCTTACAATAAATTTTACGATTAAAGGACTTTTGTGATATCCAATAACTATATCGTGCTTCACATGCTCCATCAAATACGATAGAAGAATTAGGGAATGTTACGATCTGATTGCTGTTAGTGTTGAGAAGGTAGAGGTATATCTTTACTAATTTCCTTTTTCAGGTGAAACGTTCCTCATTTGTAATTAATTTACAAATGAAAGACTGTTTATACTGATACGCAAGTATATGTTACAAAAACAAAGGAGATGTGGTCTGTTACCTGTTATTCTATACTTGCAGAAACATTCGTTCTTTGCATAGGGAGATTTGGTACACGGAAAGTATCTGACGTCCTCCCCCCTTAAAATACGCGTATCAATGAAGGTGTTGTACGAGGTGGATCAAATATAAACGGGATTTTTGTTCCTGAACATCAATAGTTGGTAGGACTGGCCGCGCGCTTCTGCTATGTTTAGGCGGGACCGCTGAGAGTGGAAAGAGCGTGCTGTTAGATATTTCCCGCCATTTCGTCAGTACCGCTCATGATATCGGAGCAACAGGTGCACCCCTCCACTGTACAACGCATAATTATAAAATTTCTTGCTCGTGAAGGAGTTACAGCGGAGAAATTTGCCAGAGATTGACTGCACAGTTCGGGGATTAAATATTGTCAAGGACGCGTGTATGCCTGGCATAAAAATTCAAGGAAGGACGAGAACGTGTGGAAAATTAGCAACACGATCGCCGTCCTCGGACCAGCATTACGGACGAAAGCATTCGTGCGGTTTCAAGACATTATTGACGATGATCGACGAGTAACAGTATCAGAAATTACAGAACAATTCAGAATCAGCTATGGGAGTTGTCAAGCAATCATCAAAAACAACCTACAGTTCCGTAAAGTGTGTTCCAGATGGGTCCCTCACCTTTTAACCGAAAATCTGAAGTTGACGCGTTTAGAGGTCTGTCAGAGGCTTAAAGCAAGGTTTGCGGAAGAAGGTGATGCATTTTTGAGTCGGATCATCACCTGCGCCGAAACATGGGTTCACCACTACACTCCTGAATCCAAACAAGCCAGTAAGGAGTAGCGGAAGAAAGGGGAGGCAACACCAGTAAAAGCCAAGACTCTACTATCAGCTGGCTAAGATTCTTTCAACTTTTTTTTTTATTATTATTATTTTTTTTTTTTTTATCGGCGAGGCATTTTGCTGATTGACTTTTTACGTGAGCGATGCACAATAAATGCTGAATACTACTGCGAGCTGTTGAACAATGAGAGAGTTGCATATCGCCGCAAAAGACGAGACCAATTGATTCGACAGATCCTCCTCCCGCATGACAATGCGCGACCCATATTGGAGCTCGAACTGTCTCTCGAAGCTACAAGAAATGCACTGGACTACACTTGAACATCCTCCTTTCAGCCCGGACTTACCGCCCTGCGATTTCCATTTATTCGGACAGCTTAAAAGAAGCTCTAGGAGGGCAAGGATTTGAAGATGATGAGAGTGTGGAAGAATTCGTGTGCAACTGGCTGGTGACACGAGCCTGTTCTTTTTACGATGAGGGCATGAAAAAACTGCCCATACGCTGGGACAAATGCATTTCCAAAGGAGGAAACTATGTGGGGGGGGGGGGGAATGTGTCTTGCGGTATTCAATAAATGAATTTGAATAAAAAATAAAATCCCGTTTATATTTGATAAACCCTCGTAATAAAAACTCAATAAAATATTCTATTTTTTGCATGAATTTTGAACCTTCTTCTTCCTTGGAATACGTTCATTAAGGAAAGTTATATTATGAAAACCCAGCTTGAGGTAGGTATTAACTATGCTCAAAAACTCACTTCAAACTGTTCAACCATTTCCCTGTGACGTGATCACGAACAAATGGCACATCGATTTAAATATGAAGAAAGAAATTATAGAAAACTCACTCTTTCTTCCCTTAAAATTGAAATTTTCCACAACAGGACGTAACGTGTCTTTTCTTTAATGAGGTGTTAGTGTACCGAGTTTCTTCTTCCTACCTTGGTGTGCTCGAAGGCCCCCTTCCTCCCTTTAATCAAAGTAACACTATAAATCTATATTATAAAAGAGAACGTACAAAACCTTTGTTCCCTCATCACGCTAATACGGCTGAACCAATTTCTTTTATTTTTGGGGGGTTATTAGGATTTGGACCCTAGATGGTTTTTATCATATCACTTTAATTTTTAATTACCAGTGTCTTGAGATAATTGGCCATTCAAGTGTCCATACGTACAAATCCTTTGTTATTAGTTCATCATAGGTAAAAATAAACGTATTTATATGCAACCCGCATGACCGTGTCACTCGGCGGGTTAACATAAATGACAGGCGCTATAATGTTAACATTTACTGCAATTTGAAAGCGAAAAAGTAAAAATTATCTAAGTAACAAAGTTTATTGCGTTCCGGGGTGACCGCAGCGAAGCGGGTCACTCGGCGGGTTAACATAAATGACAGGCGCTATAATGTTAACATTTACTGCAATTTGAAAGCGAAAAAGTAAAAAATATCTAAGTAACAAAGTTTATTGCGTTCCGGGGTGACCGCAGCGAAGCGGGGTGAACGCTGCTAGTAAGTAATAAACTAATTCCAAAATTCATTTTAGACTGCTCAACTTCCCCGTGATGCAATCACAAACAAGCAACATTACTTTCAATGTGAATAAAGGAATTATGGAAAATCACTACCTCCCCTTAAACGAAAATTTTAAAAAACGTCATCACATGCCCACTTATTTTTAATGGGAAGTTTGTATGCCATGTTTCATCTTCATAACTTGGCAGGCTCGTGACATACTGGTTTTTAACATTAATTTTGAACTTCCTTCTCTTAGGATGCACCTATGATTCAAAGTAATATGATAAAAACCCAGCTCTGAGTAGGTAGTATCTACTGTATGTTCAAAAATTCATTTCAAATTGCTTAACCGTTTCTCCGTGATGTGATCAGAACCAACAGATAACATCTATTTCGAATTATAGAAAATGCCCCCTCCCTACTTAAAACGGAAATTCTCAAATAAGTGGACTCGTGTCCCAGCGTTTTTATCTTCCTAACTTGAAAGCTTCGTAAGATACTAAGCTTTTTGTATGGATTTTTACCCTGCATTTCCCTCTTTATAGAATTCGCATTTTAATCAAAGTAACATGATTAAAATCCCAGTTCGAGATACGTGATAACTAGATCCAAAACTTCACAAATGGTTTAACTGTTTCCCCGTGATGCAAGCATAAACAAGATACTTTTCATTTTTATATAATAAATTACAGTTGAACAGTGTTACGGCAAATTTCATCGAGTGCAAACAATATTCGTTATGTATGATTTTCAACCCTTTCTTGTTTACAATCGTATTCTGTTCTGGTGATAAATACATATTTTAAACCAATTCTGAAACTAGGCATGCACTAAGTAGCACAGTTAAGGAAAATAATTATAATCACATTTAGGTTATTATTTCAATGAAAGTACTGAAATATTTTTTGGAGGTGTTTTTTTTGGGGGGGAATTATTGTGTGGGCTTTGCCCCCCCCCCACACACACACAAAAAAAAACATTGGGGAATTTTGGGCTGGGGAAAATTCTAACAACCCTGCTGCGAACCCAGAGAAGTGGGAAGCTTCCCTTGGCTCTTTAAACGTCTATAATGGGAATCGGACCTAAGATTGATGGTGACAAAACTTATTCCACATTTCAATGCAACTATGGAAAAACAAAAGAATTTCATTCCCCTCAAAACTGAAAATCAGAATCTTTTTTCCACCTGATAAACAATGTTCTCAAATGTGGGGTCACTAATCTAAGTTACTGTATTCTAAATTAAAATTTCGTTGATTAGGAAACAATCATGTATCTTTAGAATAAATTACTCATTTTATCATTTTTCTTGATTTTTTCTTGTCAATGGTAATTCTAATTAGTATATTTTTTAATACTATCTGAAATTTCAGAAATTTTAATACTATGTGAAATTTTAGCATTGCATGGGTTTCACGTTAAGGGAAAGCTTGAGAACCACTCTTCTAGAAGGATAGATTTTACTGGGAATTTTCTAGATGGAAGACCAATTGAGTACGTAACAAGTAGTGGCTATTGTCACGAATACATATATCATATAAAAGCCCTTTAAAAAGTCTGATAATATTATTATTATCTTTTTAACGTATTACTTGAGATGCAAAAGATAGTTGCATTATTTGTAGAAGTAATATTGCCTAACTAATAATGCCTATGAAAACTGTTAGGTTACTAAACGGGTGAAAACTACTCTTCCCACCCTAGGAAAGTAGTAATTACGTAAGTTCCTCTTCCCCTCTACAAATAAAGAACTGTATAATACGTATAGCACTGGAAAGGATATTAAATTCTAATCGACCTTTCACATTATCGGGCGATTTGCCGGGATCCGTTTCGGGCGAATTGCCGGAAAGGTAAAAAGACATTGTAACCAATGAAGCTCTTCACATATGTGCTGCAGTCGCCGGACGTTTATCCGGCGAGCAAAAACAGCCGGATCTCCCTGCTAGAATAAGGCGCGGCAGATCGCCGTGTATAGCCAAGCGGGACATTACAAGCAATGAAGCTCTTCACATACACGCGGCAAACTGCCGCATGGGCGTTGGGGGAGGAAGCAAATGTTGCCAGGAAAAAGTAGAGAGTGACTGCGATAATATGGATGCGTGTGTTTTACGTATATACAGTATATATATATGTGTGTGGGGTTTGTTCAAGTATGTGGTTATGTTCTAGCCCAGTACACCTGGAGTAATTTTAACCAAACTTGTTACATACAATATATGGGAAAAGATGACATGTGAAAATAATCGAAAACGAACGATATTACCGCAGTGTCGAATCCATCGGTCGTTGATTAAAGAGTCCAAATCAATATAAATTATTTTTTTTCTATGTAATAGAAGATTGGGAGAAATAAATGTCCGGGTAGCACTGGAAAAATGAGCTTGTAATTCTGTAAATTTGTGGTGCCCCACAATTGAAATATACACTACCAAATATTTCACCAATATTATATATTAAGTAATAATACTTTTATGTACTTTCTCAAAGCAAGAGAGAATTCATGATGTGATATTTGATAAATATACCGTACCTTACACGTATATTTTATAAATATCTTTAACACTTCTTTGGTTGTAATTTCTTGAATAGTCCTTCGAATACAGGAACTAGAGCAGTGCTTTAAAGAGACTTGAGTCAATAGTCGGAACGCTTAAAGTAAAAGAATATACCCGAAATACTATAATAATAATAATAATAATAATAATAATAATAATAATAATAATAATGCCTACAGATTAGCCTTGGGCTCAGTGGTTCTCTTACTTGGGATTCTGGTAGTGGCGGATCTAGCCCGGGGCAGGGGAGCCTAAGCCCCCCAGTTTTCAGGGTGACGAAAATAATTTAAGCTATAATTTATATATTTTTGAAACTTTAAATTAAATTCATGATATACTTCTCATTGTCTGGGGTCTGGTAGACTCACAGTTTTTATCTTCTAGATCCGCCACTGGATTCTGCGATAGATCTCAACCATCAGCTATCCTGAAAGGACTTTATCCTGGTTTTCCCAGTCACAACAGGTGAATACCGGGATCTATTTTAAATATCCAGAACCTTGCTATCGACAGCGGGACGCTCATCGAAGCAAGAAAATTAGAATTTTTATTTTATTAAGTTTTTCCAACTAATTTTAGTGAAAAGGACGCAAGTTGGAAACATTGAGATCCATCCTATCTTCAACCCCGACTTGAAGACGACAAAATTAACTTTATTTCTATATGTGTGTGTGCGTAGAACAATAACCCTTTGTTCGAAAAGTTGCTGAGAGACTTTTTCTACTTCAGTTCCCATGATAACGAAAATTAGCAAGTCACCCCAAGGATCTAAGTGACATCTAAACTAATTTGTGATTGGACAATTTTTGGTCAAGAACCAATAGTGGACATATTACATTCAGTGAGTGGTTGCTATTCACGTAACCCACGGTGACCAGAAGAAGCACAAGTTAGTCTGGCGACAAACAGTGAAGCCCCCATCACGGGAGGAAAAAAAGGCGAAAGAAGTCGAACGACAGACTGAAACCTCCACAGCGGAGAGGTTGTGTAGACAGCAACCCGACAAACTAATAGTGCGCAATTAAGTTAAGTGCTTTAACCGAACGACAGTTTACGACGAACATTATTTTGGTAGTTTTTGAATATAAATCGTTTGTAATTGTACAAAGAGGAAAGCATCTCTCTCGGTCATCAGGCAGAAGTCTTAGAGTGCAGAGAATTTTTGTTGGGAGGTTCCAAATTGTGAGAGGACCATTTCATCGTACTTCTCGACAAGACACGTTGGTCTATAGAATTTTATCTGGATGCAATTGTAAGTGAAGTGCCAATTTTGTTCTGAGAAAACGACAGGAATATTCAGCGAATTCTCTCTCGCGAGAGCTATGCTTCTTCAATTGTGTTAATATCTAAAATCATTTCAAATAGCCAGCACGCCTACTACGAGTTTGTTAAAAGAAAAAGTAAGATTTATTATACACATTATCTTGCGAATAAGCCACTTGATTCGAGAGTCGAATTTACATATTTTGGTTCAATCAATCTTTAAGTAAAAGTTTAGTTAGAACAACAGAATTTATTTTAAAACTTCTCACAGCCGAATGGGTAGTTCCTGTTGTAAAATGTCAAACGTATTTTTTTAGTGTGTTCTGATGTGTATGTTAGGTTACTTATCTAAAGCAGAAATATATAATTCAGATAATTTTGAAGTTGAAATATGATCAATTAAATGTATATGTTACTGAAGTAATCATTTAGCTTTGAACTTGACAATCCTTCATACCGCGAGGACGTAGGTTGTGGTACGTGCTTTCTGATAATTTGCAGGAGCAGTGAGCTATCCCTCGTAAGTCCAAAAGGTAAAAAAAAAAAAAAAAAAAAAAAAATAAAATAAAATAAAAAAAAAAAAATGTGTTAATCATTACACACAGATAGCTCAAACACGACCGACCACGTTGCGTACCAACTCTCACTCAAATCCTCCCAAGTTTGAGTGACACTTGGCAAAGCCTCGGTGGAGAAAAATGATTCGGAAACTTACAATATATATTGGTTATTGAGTACAAGGATAAATAAAAACGACCTTCCACACCCGCGATAACATAAATAATTTGTGCCGAAACCCGGGATAATAGTAAAATAATTTACTTAATTGACTCAGTAGAACCCGCGATTACAGTAACTAGTTAACATTTAAACAGTTCTAGCATAATTGCTCATTTTTATAGACTACCTACTATCCGTGTAAACGCGGAAATTAATTCCATTTAATTATCAGTCGTGAAAAAATAGAAGAAAAAAAGAAAGAAAATGTAGGTCAACGCGTAAGGTGATTTGTGCATTACAAAAACGAGGTGTATGTTTATTATTGTGTTTATATGTGTATTAGAGATATTAGTTACAATTTAGAGAACTTTTAGATTCTTTTAGAGATATCATTAGCCTATTTTAAAGATAGTCGGTAGAAACACGTAGACAAAATGTTATACCCCGCAAACATTGCTTGAGAGAAGTAAGAAAATATCCCAAAAATTAGAAAGTATGGCAGAAAACAATATCATTTTAAGGGAAGACATAGGTAGTAAAATTGAACGGTTAGGCAAATCAATAGATAGTGGACCCCAAAAAAATGTAGAAGCCCATAAGGCAGAGATCGAAAGTTGTAGAGTTACGCATGTCCGCGAGGAAAGCCAGACTACACTTGATAATGTAGAAAATAAACAAACCGCGTTAGAGCATAAAGTAAATGAACAGCAGGCCGAAAAGCAGATTTTAGGGTTTTAAAGCAACTGCCAACGTACCAGATACAGAAACACAAGAAACACGTCATGTTTACAAGAGCACAGTCATGAAGTAAATAACATTCAGAACGACATTCTCGAAATTGAAAATGTAGCTTTAGAAAACACTGCTAATGTTTCTCAGTTAACAATAAAAGTCGATATGTTAGAAAATCACACAGTGCAAGTTGTTCAGGGTACTATACAACAGATGTATGACATTCCGTCGCCATCAGCTGATAGGTTAACAGTTAGCTCAGATGTAGGTCAACAGGTTAGGAACAGCGGGCGTGAGTCAGGATGTGAAATAGCAGATTCTGAAAGTGACATTAGGCAGATGCGAGACGATAGGATTTTCCACAATTTAGGTAGCCCGATGCAGGGACAGAATAACAACAGCGAACAAGATTATAATAGCGAGAGTTATAGTTCCGATTATTTCCAGTGCAGTTTAAAAGATAGTTTGTTTTTGACTAAAACACATCAGTCTAGTGTGACACATGAAACTCGTGATTTGTTTACATACAGCGGAAGGTCAGATAAGGAAACAGAATGTTTTCCTTCGCGTACTTTTCAGCGTGAATCAGACGTGTTGCACGCACAAGAAGATGCAGTGTTGCCGGTTCGCTCTAGTTCAATACACAACCCGCATTTTTAATTGTGCGCAACATGCCCAGATTTACTTCCCGCTTCCGCATCGTTTAATAACGTTTTGGTTAATGAATTTAAATCGGAAACTACCGTCGCAGACAAGTTAATAGTTCTAGAAAACACCTCGTTCAGTTTTCAAGTGCATGAATCGGTTCTTGAAGCCGTAATCACGCAACTTCGTTCTTTCATTGATTCGAACCTGGGAAGTTCACCCCCAGAGATATTAGCCAACATTTTGCATACACTCCCATATAAGTACAAAGAAGTGTGTGCGTTATGTATTTGCACTTCCGCCACGAAAAACAAGCGTGTAGTAAAGTTATGGGATTTCTTGGATAATCAAAATGTAGGATTGGGTTCCGTGAATCAAGTCAGAATTTGGGATCCCACAGCGAAGACTTATAACACATATATTTTCATGGTGAAAAAGAATTCGTTCGTAAAACAGATTGTTAAATTGAAAGACACTCCTTGTCATCCTTCGACGTATGAAAAGTCATCGCTTTCGATTTGTCCTGAAGTAGAAATTTCCAGTCAGCTCGAACAACTTGACGAAAATAGTTCAGGAACAATAACAAAACAGGCTCGCGTTAAAGTACAACATTATGATCGTTTATATTACTTTTTACATAAATTAGATTTATATGTTACACACCATGCAGAAATTCCACGGAATGGTCTGACGAGTGTCTCAAAGTAATTATGACGAATTTCTCTAATGGATTACAGTTACTCCATTGAAAAAAAAAAAAAATCCCACCAATCCATTTGATTAGGGACTTCTGTTACAGCATACCTGAGAAGGCATCCCAAATCACAACAGGTACGTAAAACAATGAATATGTTTAATTAAAAATTTATTTCAGGATTACCCACGACTGAGGATATCTAGGAAGAGGAAAGGATCAAAGGGACATAAATAAAGGTAATAAAAGATAAAGATGAGTTAAATTAGATCGCGAAAGTTTTTCAAAATTTGAAATCTTATGATCCCTTGACCCATTTCGACTACACTCATAACGTTTAAATATGTGCACCACACGACATTTTATATAGTTTTGAATTTCTTGCATATCTATTGCGTTTATTTCAGGACAAAGAAGAACAAGGTACCTGAATTAAAATGTAACCTATAATATTGTTTGTTGTTTTATTATAATATTTAATGTGTGAATTTTCGAATCCATAACAACATTTGAAGCTATTTTAGGAACCTTAGAGATTGGTTAGGTACACTTAGAGAATTTTTGTAGGAACTTTAGAGATCATATACCACATACAAATGTATACATGTATGTACAGGATGTTCATAAATATACTGTTAATTTTTCTGTTTTCTAACATCAAAACAAAGTATTTGAAAGAAAAAAAAACAACTTTGGAATAACAATGTTACTTTACCAATTTATAAATGTGTTCGCTATGTCAAAATCCAAGGTCAATAATAAGTCGAAATTCTCACAATACTTATAAAAATGCAATACCATGTCAACTTTTTTTTGAGTCATTACATTTTGTACTTGACGTCAACATTTTTCTGATGAGATATTATTATGAAATTATATGCAAGTAGATAAAGTGTATAGTTACCCATTCTTTTGGTGCAAGAGTAAAATTCTGCATGTGCAAAGTTTGTTAAAAGGTCACGACAGACAATAAGTTAGTCTCATTTGTTATCATGTTATTACAAGATAAAAAAGAAGACAGTATACTATTAATATCATTGTGAGGTTAGAATCTAACAGGCACCCACTAAGAAAAAGGGTGAATTAGCATCTGGACGCCTAATTAGGTCCTGTAGTCCATGACGAGAATTTGGCTTTACAACTCGTCATTCTAAATTATCTAAATCCTGTAACAATTTTACCTTTTTCGGTCATCATTATTTTTGGCAAATATAAACTAAACCTTATTATATTAAGGAAGCTAATGGAAATGAATTTGATCATGAAAAAGAAATGTTAAAACATGTATGCAGTACGAAAATGATTATGAAATGTATAGACAAATAGTGTAATGGTGTGGTAGAAATACCAGATTAAGACTAAATTACCGTCTTAGACATAAATGTACCCGGATAAGATTTATTGAGGAAAGACAATGTGCATTTATAGACTGGTGTCCAATTTTATAAAGTTGCTATTGTTATAGTATAAACGTGCAAAGACTTGATTGCATTCGCACGTATGGACAAGTCGCTTTGGTTCTTATAGTCATTATAGTTGTTATATCCATATATCTTGATAGTAATTTTTCAAACAATCTTAATAATATACAACGTTTTCATTCTTGTCATGTAGGGCTTTAATGAATCAAAAGTATTTATGATAACATATCTTACTTATATTAACATGTTTAATTGGCGCCGAAATATATCCATATATTAAATAGTTAATAATTTAACGTTAGGAAATTAATAACGATATTTGTTGATAACATTTTCGCTATTACTATGTTATAGTTTAGGTATGAAATATAACCTTTTTCAGTCGATCTGTTTTTCTTGTCCAATTATCTTGATTTGTCTCTAGTATTTTAGGTTTCGATGAATCTCTAAATCTTCATCAGTTCGAATGACGTAAGTCACGGCGTACATATATGTTGTTAAAAAAAAAAAAGAAATACGTTTTGCTTATTACATTTTGAAAACGAGTAGATATATATTCTTGTATAAATATTTTCTTTTTTCTTCAGTAGTCGATAATTTGATAATTCTTATCAATGTTATACAATTTTTACAGTTTAAGATACATTTCCAGTTTCCATTTTTGATTTTTATACAAATGCTACGGTCACTGAAAAGGCAAATAGGAATGCCTGAAAGTATTTCATTAAATAGTCACTGAAGTATTGTCGATTTAGATGTTTCGTTTCGATTTAGATGTTGAAACTTATACTTTTTAAGTTCATTATTTAGTTGTGTATTGAAAAAAAGAAAATGAATATTAAGCATCAGTTTTTAATGAATTAAAAGATTTTACTGTGCATCAGTAGTATCATTGTATACATATGTTTAATTATTAGTAGTATGTATATTCTTCATATGACTTTTAGTCTATAATAAATGTTATTTAATGGAAATTATGCGAAAAAAAAGTTAAATCAAGTAATATTAATGATCAAGGACAAGAAAAGAAATAATAATAGGAAAATTTAGTTGAATTTCGTATGAATCATTATTTCATTTAGTTTTCTATTTTGAGTTGATTTCTTTTATTGGATAAAGGGAACGCGAAACCAAAATTGAAAAAAAAAAAATTAAAGAAGAAAGGTAACGGAGACTTTTAAGAAAATAGTCTTAATTTTATTATTAACATTAAAGAAATTTTGAAATAAAACCAACTATTTGATATCAATTTAATGCCTATTAGCAAAATGCTAGTACGTTATGGAGGTTGTCCTTCAGATGACAACATGGACAGAGATATATGAATATGAATCTCTAGGTTTTAGCCATAACATAGGAAACAGAGGATTTCTTTTCGGAAACCAACATGGCCCACAGTCAATCAGGTTTCAGCTGTTTCTAAGATTTTCTAAGATAGATTATTAATGTGAATTATTTTTTTTAAAATAACGTTCTAGCTTTTTTTAAAAAAAAAAAGAAGGGAAGAATAAATAAATAAAATAAGTTTTATTATTTTATTTCACAGCATATCAATTGTTTGGTGATAGTAAGAACATTCGATAAGTGTCAAAAATTTGATAATTTAAGTCCTTCCAGTATTTTAATGACTATCTGCTGTAGTCCAAAGCGATATAGTAATGTGTTTTAAATCAATGTCAGTAACCGAGATTTATAATTTATATAACAGCAATAAAGGAAGAAAATGAATGTTTTTATATAAAAAAAAGGGGTTAAGAAAAGAAATCATATGTTCATGAAAGGATCGCATCATCGAAATATTAGTGTGATTTTTATAACACAAAATGTATTTCATCAAAGTAAAGCAAATAGAAATATGAGTTTAAATTGTTCGTATTTGGTGTTGTTTAAAAATCCACGTGACAAGTCACAAATCAAGCATATGAGTTATCAAATCATACCTGAGCATCCACTGTTTCTACAAGAAAGCTATGCAGACGCAACAAGAAATCCACATGGCTATTTACTGATAGATCTTAAACAAGATACACCCGATGAAATGCGATTTCATACAAATATTTCTCCCGACGATTTGCATCATTACGTTTACGTATCAACAAAACATGTTTAAATTATTATGCATGTGAAAAGAATGACTTAGTAGTCACGATGTCTCCTACAGTGAAACACGCTGATCTGCTACGTGCTCTGCACAAAGCTAAACCAAGATTGCGTAAAGCTATTATTGCCAATGGAGACGCTTCATTAATTCATAGTATTTGTGAATGTTGCTATAATGTCTTAAAAGGCAATGTTCCACTGACAAGTGCGCAGAAGTCAAGATTAAAGCGTTACAAGAAGACGCTCCGCTATCTCGTAGACAATACAAAATCATTGGATAAAAAGAAGAAACATTTAGCCGTACAACAAGGAGGATTCTTACCTGCATTACTTGCACCTATTGTAGGAAGTGTTTTATCCAGTTTGTTTAAACAATAAATATCATGGAACATAGCAAGAAGATGGTTTTAGTGCCACCAGAAATGCTTCAACGAATGCATGCATCATCAGCCTGTGTGAGTGAAAATCGAGAATCTAATCTCGATCGTGAAATGCAATCTATATTGAATACATTGTATCCAAGTGAAGAAAAATGGAATCAGTACAATAGAATATTCCAGAAATATCTTTATGTGATATGTAAACAAGAAGAACCAATACCACTTACAATTACATCAATGAAACCTGATGGTGACGTCGCGAATGTTGACGATAGCACGAAACAAGAAATTATAGCAACAATACTACAAATGTATCGTAAGAAAGCCGAACTACTATTCCGTCGTTTAAAACAAGATGACGCAATTACGTGGGATCATAAAGAAACAGTGTACATCAACGATAATAAACTACATGGATCCAATATTGTAGATTTAATGTGCGATGTGACTCGACCGAGGAAACATTCTAATCCTCAAGGCTGGGAATTGTTTTGCAACTACCTTGCATCGTCAAACACACCTCAAGAATTGATTGGTAATCCACGAAGATTAAACTATATTGTCAAGCATAATAGTACAACAGCATCTGAAAGATCTGCACCACCAAAACCGGCACCTGAATTATTTTCTTTCGAAGAAGAAGAAGAAGAAGATGATGATGATGTTTTAGAAGTCCGACCAAAAAGAAAACTTATCATTCCACAATGGTCAACGTACAAACCATGAGCAGAAAGTTGAAATCCATTTATTACAATCCAGTACATCCTACATCATTTTCTACAGCAAAGAAATTATGGCAAGCCACAGGAAAATCTATACCTCTAGCCAAAATAAAACTTTGGTTAAACAAACAACCTACCTACACGTTACATCGTTCTGTACGTCGTCGTTTCCGTAGAGATTTTTATCTTGTCAACAATATTGATGATCAATGGGAATGTGATTACCGTTATATTCTTACAGTGATTGATATGTTTAGTCGGTACGGGTGGGCTGTACCACTAAAATCGAAAAGTGGCGAGGATATAGTGAATGCATTTGAAATGATTCTCCAGGATAGGAAACCAATTGTGCTACGTAGTGATCAAGGAACTGAATTTACCAACAAGACAGTACAAAAGTTTCTCAGGAAACACAACGTGCAACATGTTACAACAAAGGATCCAGATATCAAAGCCAGCATCGCAGAAAGATTTAATCAGACATTGAAACATCGTATGTGGAAATACTTTACCAAATATCAAACATACAATTACATCAAAGTATTGTCTTTACTTCGAAAAGCATACAATGAAAGTCGACATTCCAGTATTAAAATTGCACCTGCAAACGTTTCTCAGGACAATTTACTGGAGGTGTGGCATAACTTATACGATAAAAAACTACAACGTTCAAAACAAGACACGGATTTATCTGTTGGTGATACTGTTCGTATTAGTAAAACGTATCTTTGACAAGGGTTACCTCGAGAACTGACTTGGGAAATATTTAGAGTAAAAGCCATTGTACCAAGAAACCCACCAGTGTATCGACTAGAGGATGTAAATCATCAACTCATCGATGGTGTCTTCTCAGAGAAGAATTACAACCAGTACCGCTCCCTAAGACGTTCCTCATCGATAAAATATTACGTACAAGAACAAAAGGTCACAGAAAGGAGTATCTCGTCCAGTGGAAAGGATATCCTTCCTCATTCAATTCGTGGATCCCTGCAACTTCATTGAAGAAGAAGAATGGAACCTGATCAAGATTTTTACGTTACACTTCCCAGTAATAGTTCCATGGATTATTTTCCAGAAAATAAATTGACTTCATATATTACGAAATTACAACGACGTGTAGAGTTTCGCCAGAAATGGGATGTGGCAATTGTAGAAATTCATTATCCACATTCTTTGCTGAACATAAACAGTAAAAACAATAAAATATATTACAAATCATCAAGTAGTAGTGATCAGGATCCGTGGAAGTTTGTAACGATCCCTGTACGCTATTATAACAATATAAGGGATCTTATTCATACAATTAATATACATAATAAAAAAAACAATTTATTTATATCTCATGACGCAACTAATAATATATGCCTCATAAGACATCCCAATAAGGAAATCCATATTTCTGTACAAATCTCACCAAGTGTTAGTTTAATGCTTGGATTTGAACCGAAAAGTGATTTAAAAGATATGCAAAAGGGACAATATACACCGAATGTACGATTAGGCTTACCATCACAAATGTACGTCTATTGTGACATTATCGAATCTGTCATTGTTGGAGATACAATAGTACCCTTGCTACGAATTGTCAACATGGATCCTGTGAATCATACTTTTGGAAGTCATGCAGTACAAATCTTTAATCCTGCACAATATGTTCCGGTGGAAAAAATGAGTTTTGAGCAAATACAAATCGATATAAGGGATAGCACAGGTCATCGTATGCCATTCACCTTTGGAACGGTGTGTACAAAACTACATTTCCGTCGTCGTCGTCATGACTGATCCATATTTGCAATACTACATTTGCAATACTACCAAAAACAAGCGTTGTCCGGTATCGGCAACGTCTATGTGGGAAGTCCCTATCAAGCAGGACATGGCATTGGAAGTTTCCTTGGTGGCTTGTTTCGTTCAGTGTTATCACTTGTGAAGCAAGGAGCTAAAACTGTGGGAAAAGAATTATTAAAATCAGGTGCCAATATGATTAATGATGTTGTGATCTCGAATCAACCGCTGGAAGAATCGTTTCATCAACGTATGCAAGAGGCACAATCAAATTTACAAGAAAAAGCTAAAAATAAGTTGAAAACTATCCTTGGAAGTGGATATCATAAACGAAAATGGGATGACTGCTCTCAGTTTGAGGTTGACCTTCCAACGATCAACAACACCATCAATTCTACGAAGAGACGTAAATTATCACATAAGAAGAAGAAGAGATCATTGGCATCGTCACCAGATATTTTTGATTAATTCAACGATGGCTTTCTTACACCATCAATCCTGTGAATGTGTAAAAAGTGAATTGGACATTTTTTCAACGTTACCCACGCAAACCAGTGTTCTGGACAATCGTATTATTGGCTAAGGTGAAAATTCACCAATAGAATTTGTAGTGAGTGGTAGCAGTGATGAATATATTGATTTGCCACAAACCTTATTGTACATCCAAGCACAAATTGTGAAACCAGATGGTTCCTCCTTCACCGAAACGGATAAAGGAATTGCACCTGTCAATGATTTTCTAAACGCTATGTTTAGTGAAGTACAAATCTACTTGAACAATAAACTGATTTCATTTCCGTCACATAATCATCCATATCGTTCGTACCTGGAAAAACTGCTCAATTATAGTGATGGAGCTAAAAATACACATTTACAAACAGCAATGTGGTTTCAAGATACGGCTGGTCATATGAACGCAACCAGGGAGAACAAAGGATTTCAACAACGCTATGAACTGACAAAACAAAGTATGAAATTCGATATGATTGGACATCTTCATTGTGACATTTTTAATCAAGATAAATTTTTAATTCATGGAGTGGAATTATGTGTGAAACTTATTCCTGCGAAACCAAACTTTTGTCTCATGGCCAGTGAAAGTGATGTCAATGCAAAAATCAATATTCTAGATGCATCGTTGCAGGTGAAAAAAGTCAGCATCAGCCCTAGTGTCAAATTGCCACACAATAAATTTTTACAATCTACACCGGCAAAGTATCCTCTGACAAGGGTTCAAATGAAATCATTTACCATCCCGAAGGATATACAATCCAAAACTACTGATAACCTGTTTATGGGAACATTGCCAAATCGTATTATTGTAGGATTTACATCGAATGAAGCATCCAGTGGAACTATTACCAGCAATCCATTTGAATTTCAACATCTAAACATTAATTTCTTTACATTGTACGTGGATGGAAAAGCTGTACCTTCAAAACCATTGCAACCCAACTTTGAAGAAAATCTCTACATTCCATCGTACACACATTGTTCTCAGGCTCTGGCATACATTTTACCAATATTGGAAATACAATTTCAAGAGCCGACTACAAGAATGGATATACACTGTTTGTATTTGACCTAACTCCCGATTCTTCTGCTGGAGATTGTCACTATTGGAATTTACAACGACATGGAGCCATCCGATTGGAAGTTCATTTCCAAGAGAAATTAGCAGCACCTGCAAACTGTATTGTGTATGGGGAGTTTTCCTCACTCCTAGAGATCGACCACCAGCGCAACATTATCCTGGACTTTTAAATTACAAGGTACGTATACGTTATGTATCATTTCCATTCACGATGTTGAATACATTACAATTAGCTAGTGCTTTAAACGGTAGTCCATTATTCAGAAATCATTTTACCGGGGTATTTACAAGCGATGAGTTGCCCTCACGGATTTCTCTTCCTCTGGCAATCATTGTAAATACAGATCCATCCACAAAACTAGGAAGCCATTGGATTGCAATTTATATTGATAATCGCGGTGTTGGAGAATATTTTAACAGCTATGGCCTTCCTCCTTATGTACCACATGTTGCATTCTTAAAACTTCATTGTATGTACTATAAATATAATAATAGCTAAATGCAAAGTTTTGGTTCATCCGTATGTGGCTATTATGCTTATTTTTATTTGTGCTGTAAAGACCAAGGAAAATCTCTGCGTGAAATTCAATACTTGTTCACAACAGTACCCACGGTTAATGATCGTAGACTACTGCAATATACCTTCCAGGTAATTTTATCATATTTATCATTGTAAGTGTATTTGTTTTATCATCATCTATTTCTATTCTATTCATCTTTTTCCTCGTTCTTTTTACAGAATTCACAATACGAAGCTTTGCAAACCGGTGCTATGCTGCGAAACATCGAAACAAATCATCACAATCAAGAAGAGGAGGAGGTCTAATGAAGAAACCCAGCTCAATATACAAACATTGTCAATAAGAAAAAAAAAAGAACCAGAAAAATGAATAAAATACAATTTATGCTTATCTATGTGTTTTTATTGTTCATTCCATCAATATGATACATACAACGTTATCAGATTCTCCTAAAGAACTGTGCGATATAAGACGAGAACCCTGGACAAAGTATTTAAAGGGATGCACAAATATACCTATGTCTCATAATAGGAAATGGACCAATATACATGACCAATATAACCATATAAGGTAATGGGACCTCATCCAAGGGGATAAATTGAGCCAAAACCAAACACGTGGTTGTACTAAAATTTGGCAATTTCGTACCCATGAAAGGGAACGAGGTGAACCACCCAAATTTATGGTAATCTATATTAGGGTTCTATACTATAATACCAAATATATAAAATGAGCGATTTCCAAAAATTTAAAGGGTGGGCCAAAGTACCCCTCCCAAATTTTTAAAGGGGTGCACAAATGTACCTATGTCTTATGATAGGAAATGGACACCTGTATACGCCCATATAACTATATAAGGTAATAGGACCTCATCCAAGGTGATAAAATGACCCAAAATACCAAACACGTGGTTGTAGTAAAATTTGGTAATTTTGTGCCCCTAAAAGGGAACGAGGTGAACCACCAAAATTTATAGTAATATATATTAGGGTCCTATACTATTATACCAAATGTTTAAATTGGGCAATTTCTAAAATTTAAGGGGTGGGCCAAGGTACCCCTCTCAAATTTTTAAAGGGGTACATTAATATACCCATGCCTTATGAAAGGTAATGAACCCCTGTATACGCCCATATAACCATATAGGGTAATAATACCTTATCAAAGGGGATAAATTAGGTCAAAACCCCCGAAATTTGAATTTTTGGCAATTTTTTACCCATTAAAGGGAACGACATAGACACCCAATACTGATAGAGATGCATACTATGGTCCTCAGTTACCATACCAAAAAAAAATGAAATGAAATCTTTGAGTTTTACGTCCCACGGTTATGCCGGTTAGGCTAAAGGAGACGGTGATGATGAGAGATGAGTGAAATGGTGGAATGAAGAAAGTGGGAGGAAACGGGAGAACCCCGAGAAAACCCACGAGCACGGTGTTTGTCCACCACAAAGTTCACTTGGCGGGGGCTGGGATCGAACCCGGGACCCCAAGCACCAGAGGTGAACGCTCTACCACTGAGCCACCGCACCCCCCTAGGTTACCATACCAAATATTTAGATTTGGCAATTTCCAAAATTTAAGGGGGGTGGTCCTATGTACCCCTGCCAAAATTTAGGGGGTGGGCCAAGGTACCCCTGCCAAAAATCTAGAGGGGGTGGTCCTAAGTACCCCTAGGTCATTCACCCTGGGCCAAGGTCATTGACCTTTGACCTATGACGTCATAAAGCTTGGGGTCAAAGTCCAAAACGCGATCAGGTCATGCAAGTACTACTATAAGAATATTGCCTTCTTTCCTAAACGGTAAACCTTTTTAATAACTTGATGTAATAAATAAGATATGTGATACTGATTAATACAATTGGATTTGGGGGAGCATTCCTTTTCCATCCAGGGGTGTGTGTAAAGAAATTTGGAGGGTGTTGGGGGGGTGTACATTACTCCCTGTTTGTGGAAATAGTGTAGTGGATCATAGCACTGTATTACGGTGCTCAGCTCGTTTTCGTGAAGGTCATGTAAGCAGTGCGGGCACCCCAAGACGTGAAAGCCCTTCAACTGCAACAGACTACACCTCTGAGATTATTGTGAATGACATTTTGAGAGAGGATCGAGGAAAACAGGTAAGAAAATTGCATATGAGGCCAAAATGTCTGTCACTTCAGCTTACAGAATCATTACTGAGAAGCTGAAGATAAAGATGAGATGGCTTCCGCATGATCTGAGTAAAGAGCAGAAAGTATGTCGTAAGAGAATCACAGAAAAATTGCTTCAACGTTAATAACCAGAAGGAAATCAGTTTTTACGAAGAACTCTTGCAATTAATGAAACCTGGATACGAGAGGTTGAACCAGAACTGAACTTTCAGTCGTCACAATAAAACAGTTCAGACTATTCACTCCCGAAGAAATTCCGCCGGCCACAATCAAAGGTTTAACTCACGATGATCTTCGCGTATGGTACAAATGGAGAGATGGCTACAATAGAGTGTCACATGGGACGTATGTATCAGGCGTATACTACAAGCTGTTTCTGCAAAAAATTTTGCGCCCGATAATTCGTGAACGAAATCCTGATATGCTTGCAGCTGGTGTCCTCACTCTGAACGATAATGCAAGGCAGCATACTGCTCTACAAGTAAGGGTGACACTTAACAAGTATGGATGGGAAATACTTCTCTTCCCAATATAGTCCTGATTTGAGCCCACCAGATTTGTTCCCCAAATTAAATTAAACACTATGTGGAAAACGTTTTGATTCGATTAACAAAGCTTTAAGTGAGGTGACCCGAGTGATCAAACACCTCAACAATGAAGGTGTCCTATCCAGAATACAGAATTTACAAAATATGTGGAAGCTGTCGTAAACGAGTATGGAGATTGTATTGAAGGCCTGTAAAGATATTTTGTCCAATAAATTATTTAATTCCATAATATCTTTCAGTGTGCAGAACTTCTGAAATGACTATCGTACAATATACTGGAAAAATATTCCGAACAGTTGCTAGGACATAATATTGTACGTAACGGTACATATAAACACTAAATGCAAAAATCAGAAAATATTGGTATCATAACAAATAACAAACAATGAATCGTAATAATGTTCGCAAAATTTCGTAATAATGTTCGCAAAATTTGCAGATCGCAAACGAACGCAAATAATGAAATAAATAATTATAATTGCATAAGGCTACCAAGTATAGCAAAAAAAAAAAAAAAAAAAAAAAAAAATTCTAACAATACACTGCAGAATGAAAATGTATAAAACATTTTAAGACCTTCATTAATTACGACCCAGCTGCTGCGTATGTAAGAGAAAACTTGAACCTGTGATTTTTATGATATTAATGCACAATTAACATATTTTTACGTTTGGTGAAGTATCATATAACAAGTTTACCAAATGTATACTTTGCTAAGCTAACCAAAGCCAACCTACCTATCCTAACATGTTTTATGTTCAAGGACAAAAAGAAAGAAAAATAACACACCTAAGTAAAATTGTAGTGAACCCCATCAGCACTATATTACAAAAGTAAAACATATCACGTATTGTTGTGCGTGAGCCTGTGTATAGTACATTGTCAGTCAGTCTTACTACTTGCATTTTGGTCATATTTATTTACCTTTGAATTTATAATAAATGTGGTTCTGTTTTACTTTTGGTGCACCAAATTTTGAAAAATATACAGGAAAAATTCCGTACTTCGTATGAAAAGACACATTTATAAAGAACAAATTTCTGCAAGCGATAGAGTTAAATACAAAGTAATACACCTGTGTTTTATTTTACAAGTGTAGGTTACTAGTGTAAAAGCCTTACGAGTACTTTACTACGGATAAAATAAGAGAGTGCATATAAATAATGGTTGTATTAGAAACTATTTTCCACCGGTGCTGTATTTGTGTACACTGTACAGAAGTTGTATTTTATGTTTACAAGTGGAACGCTACAAGTATGAAACCGTGACAAGTATTATTGAAACTCATATCTGCTAAAATCCACTCGTTTTCACTATCCTAATTTTTGCATATACCAACCATCGCTGACGCACCTTCTCCCTTCAGACGCACCCCCTGTCGTGACTCGGTTAAATAGCATTCGTGATTTTTAGTGGTCTACTAGCACAGGTTGTTTCTTGTTTTTAGCATTGCAGTTTTTATGCATACATCCGGACGCCGTATTTACACGCAAATCCTAGAAGAAGTTTAATTTTTCAACAATTGATTATGATATTCCTTTTGAAATTTAAGTATGCAATTTGAGATGTTTTCATGTCGGCCAGCGCAAATCATTTAGTAAACAATAAGAAGAAATTTCTGAAAGAATTGTAATTTTTGAACAATTATTTCGAGTGGTGCGGCAAAAGTAAACCTGAACGAGAAATATTCCTAAAAATGTGCTTGAAACATTATGTGGAGCTTCACATGAAAGGCAGTAGCGCGTTTATTCCATGAATTGCAACTACACATTCAATAAATGAGCTGACAAAATACAAAAGACAACATGCAGTATGACAAGCTGGCGGCAAAGTAGAAATTTTAAAAATACACGAATTTTATGGTACATACAATTATGTATTTACAGAAAAATACCTATTTCATTGGTGCATATAGGGTACAGCTCATACAGCTAACCTTTGCAGAGATTTATAATATGGTAGAAAAATAATAATACATAAAAAAATACTCAGAGCCAATGACTAAAATTTTAAGTTCCTAAGTGAGAGTTCATATATACTAAGTATACCACACAAAGAAATTTGTTTCTTGAACTGATGGATAATGCGAAACACTTGGGGAACTATTCCGTTATAAAAAAGACTGTCAACGCAAAGCAATATTCGCCGTTTTGCTAGTGATCATTGGCATAGCAGTTATAATGACTTCTTGCATTTCTTTTATGTACAATTTCTTGAACATTGCTTCCGAATGATCCTCTTAGACGTATGTTAGCAAACGAAGGAAGTGGGTAATTATCTTGGTTACACCCATTTGCCTACACTCACCAGCTACAACACAGCCAAAGAAATTGTGCTTGGAAACCATCTTTTGTATTGCTTCAATTGCAACAAACTGTTACTTATTTCATTCATTCGTGTTTAAAAAAGAAATGGTAACAAGTCGGTTATATTTACAGATAATATTGAGTTGTTTCGATATTACTCTCCTAAAATTGCACGAGATTAAGTATATTCACCGCACGAAATAGTTATTAGGTAACTTTCGTAAACGTATTTCTACCATCTTGTTGAAATGTGAATTCGTATTACTAACTCAAGAACAATTTATATCCACATTACGTTTAATTAGTCCCTTCAAGAACTCAAATGGGTTTCATTTCATTGTATGTCAATTTATTAATGTTTAATTCGCTTTATTCATTTCCTCACGATTTCTCCAACGCTGAGGGAAAAAAAGGGAATTTTGAAACAGCGTTACCATCTTGTACAGCACAAAATTCTCACCTTTTACAGAGTACTGAATATCTCGGTAAGTACTTAACTTATTGATCTCAAACAAACGCGACAATGCTCCTTATGACATACTGATTTGCTCTATGAATTTTAAACCATACTGTACTAGGGACCTTTTCCAAGTTATTGCACTATTTCCAAACTCAACTTTTCTCTCTTCTGTTGTGGCAACACTGTTTCACTGATCCTTCTAAACTTGAAGTCATTTTAAAGAATTCTTCCCAGTATTTAATTTAATGTGCATCAATAGTTACTACTTCATTCCTTGTGTGTGTTAAAGGCGTTTAAATTTGACATATGTTTTAACGTTATTTCTCAAAAAGTATGCAACACTGATCTGCGAGTGTCATCTCTTTCGTCTTTGTTTTCATTGGTGATTCGAATTATGAAATTTAATTTAGGTCATTCCATTTAAAAAATCATAACTTCATATTGGGTTGGCAACACTGTTCACCTGGTGATGGTACCCTATATACGGATAGATGTCCCCCTTCGTGTAGTTTCTTTGTGCAAAGTTTCGCTTCTCTCTCTCTCTCTTGGTTTCTCTGTTATAAAGGTGGGACATTCTAAATGGTGCACCCGATATATATATATATATATATATATAATATTTATTATTTTTTTCACATATTAGGCCTTATAATTTTTTACAGGTGAAAGACTTTTAGTACATTTAGATGGGAAATATAAAACTCCAATGCCACAATGATATTATAAAGATCCAGAGCAAGAAATTACAATGAAAAATATAATACATTATGATCTTATGAATCCGTTAAATAATGGATATTCTATACATCAAATATTTTTCAAGAATGAGCCGCTGAAATGAATTATTTTTGAAAATTTATAAGGGAAAATTTATGTTTAATTAAGATAAAAGATTTCTTCTAACTTGTGTGAAGGGAAGGAGCTTAAGATACTAATCACATTGCCTCTTTGTATAGCTAGGCTAATGCGTTGTACTAAAAATTGTTGGCTTCTGGCGTCGCCTGATTTGGTAATCAAATTGGAACCCAGTTCTTCCAAAAATTTGTGAGCTTCTTTGCTGAAAACCCCCATAGTTTTAGTTGCAAAAGCAACGAAAAGATGCTCTTCTTTCAGTTTAGAATATTTGGAGTGTTTTCTTTTGCAGGACACTTCAGCTGCACTACCTGCTTCGATTTGTGTTGATGGCAAATAAGATGGTGCAAAGGTATCCACGCATGTGACATCCCATATCAACCGTTGACCCACTTTCCATGGAGTTAGGGTTATTCCATCTGGCCGCTTTCCATCTTCTCGGAACATTCCTGGTGGTTCCAAAATGCTTGGAAAATCAATGTTCGCCAGTGTTCGTTTTATTATGTTGTTCAATTCACCATGGCGTACTAATCTTCCTCTACTTTTAGTACAACTTAGTGCGTGTAACCCTTTTTCAGCCATTCTGCTTTGGCATGTACAAGTAAATGTATGGCAGATATTTACCCCCAGACGCAAAGCTACACATATTTGAAACACTTTGTTATCTAAAAAGGTTCCAATTGTTTTAGATGGCGTGGCTTGCAACCAAGCACCGGTCTCTTTTTTTCTGTAAAGCTTTCATACGCACAGTGTCAATTATACTTTCAGGAATTACTTCATTATCTATTACTTCCTGTAATAATATTGCATCCCAACTTTTTGTAATTCTTTTGTCTCAGGAATTTTACTGTTGTAGATCCCCTTCCAAATTTCCAAAGCCTCATCCATGTGATGTATATCCACGTTGTCAACTGAACTATTTAAAATATTGGAGACAAGAGGACGCACCCCATGGCAAGAGGAAAGGAAGGCTGGTAGGCTCAAGTCCGATTCTTTACGTATGTTTAGACCTCCTAGGTGGACTGGAAGGCTTGCTTGTGTCCATTGGGTTTCATTTAGGGAATAGTTGATTATTAGCTGTAATGCCTTTTTCAAATAATTATCTATCTGTAAAACTTTAGATGGTCTTTTTCATGTTGAAACAGTTCTTAAAAAGTACGTTAGCTTTGGAAAACCGAAGCAATTTTTGAGAAGAAAATAAGCTATGTGATTTGGTAACTTTTTTTAGTCTCTCAGTTATTACTTTGAAACTATTCATATGTTTCTCGAAATGGAGATCATATCCTTCTTCGTGGAGCGGAGACCCTAATAACGATAATTCATCTGGTTGTAAAATACGTATGCCTGGCAACAGCTCTTCAAATTGGGTTTCTACGTCTGTGTCTATTTTACCCGATGTGTAATAGAGTTGACATTTCGATGGATTCATCTCGAGCCCAATTTTCTTAGATTCTGCAATTAAATGCTTCATGTCCTCTATGACTATATTCGGCGATCCTCCTAGGGTTCTATCATCCAGATAAAAGGCGTTCAATTCAGAACAAAGCGCTTGGACTATCGGATGAATAGCCAAACTAAACAACATTGGACCAGCAGGATCTCCCTGTTGGCATCCTACTTGCGATGAGATAGTTCTTTCTCCATAAAATAATATTGATGGATAAGCATAGCTTTGCCAAAAAAAGGATACAAATGTGGCATAAAAAATTTCACTTCTTTTAGCATTGAATCTCTTTCCACTGAATTAAAGGCATTTTTGTAATCAATTTTTAAGATTACTTTGTTTGCGTTTTCATTTCTCTTTATGTATGTCCGTGTGGCATGTATAATAGCTTCATTACCTTTTTTAGTTGCAAACCCCAGTTGGTGTGGTTGTAAGTATTGAGAGCATTGGTTGTAAACGAGCGAAACAGCTACCTTGGATGCTAGTCGTCGAAAAACACATCCAACTGCTATAGGTCTGATTCCGCCATATTTTTTTTTCGTAAAGCACACAAATTGGCTCCAAAAAGGTATTTCCACACTTCTTGATTTACGTTTCCATTTAAAATGGTGTTAACGAATTTCGTGATTTCGCCTAGTAAAACAGACGCTGATGTTCCTGTAGATTTAGAAATTAAGTCTTTCAGGTGTTGAGGATAAAGCCATCGATTCCAGAAGCGGAGCCACTCTTAAAATTATGGATTGCTCTTGATACCATGTCTTCATTTACAAGGAGAGAAGATGTCAAGCATTCTGGTTGCTCCGGCATTTCTAAAACTCTGGAAGGGGACGGATGTTTGTTTTGTAGACTAGCAAAAGTTTCCTCACTCGAAGGAGCCAAAGAACCGTCAGATATCAGTAATCTTAAGGCACCTATTGTATCAAAATCAGCGATTTTGGCTGTAATCAGTTTAGATAAGTCGGGTTTGATCTTCTTACTTGAAGTTGCAGGACATTCTACTACAGAAGACTCTCTTAGATTTTGTTTAATTATGTTAGTGAGTGAGGATGTTGTTCGGTTTCTGGGGATTCGTAGATTATGAAAAGCAAATCTAAACAATTTCTTCCAAGAAGTTAAATCATTTTTGTTGGCAAAATCACTAATGATAGAAGAAAGTTTGTCTGCTACAGCGCCTCGTATGCCTCTTGGAATCCTTTTTATTACCCATATATTTGTTTAATTTAGCCAACTCGTGCGTAAAGTCTTCCGTAATTGAGTGTTGTTCCTGTGTAGCGTGTTTTCTAGTCTTGTGTATATTATATCCTTTCTTTGTAGGGAATTTTTTATCGCATTGGAAACAATAAATTTCATTTTCGGATAAGATGGATAAATCTTGTGAACAGTTTGCATTTATAGATTTATTTTCCATTCTCATTGTTTAGGATTTGTAAAAAATCATATTTTGGATTGTTAAATTCGAATTTTAACGACTAATAACTGACAAAAATTTTCTGTTGAAATGCATATAATACGAAATTGATCAAAATTACACGTTGCTTCCTGGATCTCCTGCAAACAAAAACATAGGACAAGGCACCACACGATGAAAGCAAAGCACCACACCACAACGATTCTGAGTGATGAAAGGAAGACCACGCCACACACACCCCTCTGCGCCGGCCAGCGCCCGCATATCACACCATGCTCCCCAACCTGTTCAGAACATGCAGGCAGCCAAGATCAGACACCTCTAATCACTAAAAAAAATCACAATTAAAATCCCAAAATTAAATTTGTGGAGCTCCTCAACACGCGACTACACCGTACAACAATCGAATCAACAATTAGTTATATATACAGAACCGGTTGTTAAAGAATTAAAATAACATCACTGATTGCTAGTAAAGAGGAAGAAATCTTAACAAGTTATTGCCCGATTTTGAAATATATGTTTAAAATCATGTTTTTAACATTTTACAATTAGCAGAAATTGCGTGAGTTTGGTGAGAGGAGGGTGGTTACAGAAGGAAGATTTCTTCCAGTGCCTTTTCCGGTGGAAGCGTTCCTAGCATCGCTGCTACGTTCCCTCTTTGCACAGCCATACTTAATCTCTGTATAAGAAAGGCTGAAGCTCGAGTGTCGCTTGTGTTGAGAGTTATTCGGCGCCGAACTTCATGACCCCAGGACCCACAAGTTTCGATGGCGATGGTGACGAAGTGGTATTTGTCCAAGAGGTTGTTATATTTTCGTCTCTTTTCAGATTCTCTACGAGTTGCGACCATCCCAGCTTTTGTGGAAGAAGTAGGAAAATTAAAGGGGGCTAGAGTATCGGCACAAGTGAAATCCCATATTAAAGCCTTCCCTCGTTTGCATGGCACCAAAGACATTCCATCAGGTCTCTTGCCGTCAGAACGACCACACCCCATTGGCTCTCTCACGGAAGGCGTTCCAGAAGAGATGAGGGCTCTCATGATGAGGTCATTAACATCAGAGTGGCGAGTGTATCTGCCAGCACTGTGGAGACATGATAGGCCATGTATACCTTTCTTATCCACTAAACTTCCGCAAGCAAGGCACCGGTGTTGTTCGCAGACATCTGCTCCTAAACGTAACGCACAAGCGATTCGAAAACTTTCGTCGGGAAGATGCAGCCCTAGGGATGAAGATGGAATAGCCTGTGCCCAGGCACCTGCTTCAGGGAATGAAGTAGCTAGAAGACGTGCCTTATCCTCAGGATTGGTGGAGGACTGAAGAAGAGAAGAAAATCTGGAGTTATAAGAGAAGCGTCCCATGAAGATTGTAAACTTCTCTTATCAAGATCAGGTAGAGCAAGTCCGCCGCACAATGTCCGCTGGGAGATACAATCATTAATCTCAGCTTCAGAATCTTGTTGAATATCTTGGCGAAGAAGAGAAGTGATCAATGGCATAGAGCTATGAATGGAAGAAAGGAAAGATGGAGTGGCCAAATCAAGGGCTCGACGAATACCTAGACCTCCGTGATCCACTGGGAGAGATGCCTGTAAGCAGTTGAGAAGAGATTCTAGGTCAAGTTGGATGGAATTATCGTATTGATTCAGAGGATCTGTCTCGCGCAAGGATGGAGTACTACGAAGGAAATATAACAGTCTAGGTATTGCTAATGAGGCCCGTAAGAGATAGACAGCTGAGTGTGCAGAAATCTTAGATAGGCGAGAGATAAACTGTTCGAAATGTTTAAAACGATTTTTTGTGAGATTTTTAAAAAAATGTTTAAAACATTTTAAATGCCTTTTTCATGTTTTAAACACGTTTTGTTCTTTTTCAAAAAAAAAAAAACCCTATTTTTCCAACCCTGCTTGAAACTTATATGCACAAAGTTTCAACTCAACTCTGAATCTCAAAACAAGGAAACGACCTATAGCTAAGAAACGGTGAGAGATGCCCGAAAGATAATGGCCAAAAACTCCCCTTCCGTAACAACCAATTCCCATATTGTATTCCATTAAGATACACACACATCAATTTTTTAGCCTCCTAGGACCACTCTACTCCCCCTTCCCCCGCACACACAAATTTGGTACTGAACAGATTAAAAACTACCTTCAAAACGGTAGGAAACGCTCCAAAACTACCTCAAAATTGACATCTTAGAGCCAAAGCTTATTACGATACATGCATAGCATGTCTTAACCTTCTGGAACAACTATGATTCCGAAGCTTTGAAGTACACCCGTAACTTAAAAACAGTTCGAGATATCGCAAAAGTAATTGGAGAAAAAGAAATAGATCATACGTCGAAGTTAATCAAGTTACACAAATGTACTAATTTTCAACTTCCTACGACAATTTTGACCAGGTAACCGTGGTCTGAAACGAAGAACGGAGCTACTTCACACAATCCTGGAGGGCTCGCTCGCGCACTAACTTGCTTTCTGCAACCATGTGGATGCTGGAAAGCAATGTGCAGTGCGACAGAGCTGTACTTAACAGGAGACTCATGAGAACATGTTCCCAATATCAATTAATGAAATATTTTGAACGAATAAAAGGATACATAAGTAAAAAATAAAATCAGTCCAATACAATACAGTCCAATGTCAATAACTAGTCCTGTATGTAAAAGAAAAATTAACGATTTCTAAAAATAGGGTTCAATTGCCCATTTTGTCAATTTCTCTGAGTCAGTGGAACCAAATTCTCTTCTTACGTTACTTGTATTACGTGAAGAAAGTGTTAAAAACCTAGAAAATCGTTTGTAACAGTGTTGTATAGCTCAAACATCGCTCTCTTTTCCCGTATGTTTAGGTAGTCCACCCAATGAACTATTGCACAAATAAATAAATAAAAGTAAATAAAAATAAATACATAAATAAAATTAAAAAAAACACTAACTTGAGCAAACCTTACATATGCAAAAAGTTATTCAGTTAACAGACCGAAATAGGAACACAATGACACTAGAACGACACGTCTACTGTCGTGAGCTGTAGCGTGTCTGAAGTTGTAGGTGAGTGAGTGTCGCAAAATGGCGACTAAATTAAGTCGTTGCTGGCAATGATATGCCATGATCCTTTGTCATGCTCTTTTTTCCTACATACGCACAGAGAAACAATGTCCGAGAATGGATTTAAACTCGGGGTGACTACTGGGAAAGTTATTTTGGCCCGTTACACAATAACTATAGCGATACAGTTGCCCACGCACATTGTGTACCGAAATCTGAACTGTAGGAAGTAAGAAAAACACCAAGAGGGGTCCAAAGGTCGTCAGTAGTCACAATGGTTGAAGTATACATTCGTCACTACTAACATCACATTCGGGCACTGAAATACCGACAGCGATGTCAAAGAATGATCCACGGCTACTGCGTAGAAAATTTTCCGCATTGGTTTATGATTGTTGCAAGATCCAGCTATGCAGGAAGTTGCTGATAAGGAAAGTAGATAAAAGTGTAAAAGTGAAAGCAAAATATTTAAAGAAATCCATTGCGACACCTTTTTTCCGGATCTGCATCCTATAGCTAAACAGTACGGACGCCAATCAGATAGGGTCCATATGGACAAAGCTTCATATCATATCGCCGCAACATCTCTGCGTTTTAATTACAAAATGGAATAGGAATTAAGAATTCGTGCTTTCAGTTTCAAAACATACCATTGAAGAGTCCTCACGCCAGTCCAGTATATGTTTTACATCTTTGGCATGTAAAGAAGATGTCTAAAGCATCCGCATTCGGGCACCCTTGCTAGTCTCTGAAAAGATTTCAAGAGGAGCAGAATCGAATTCCTTTGCCCGTGCTTCGCCTGAGTTTGGTTAGACGGAAACTTCAACGTTGGTGATAGTCCACAGTGCTGGGGTTCAAACAAGCCGCCATCAGTGGCGACGACAGGTTTCTCGGGGGGTAAATACTCTCCAAAATCAGTCTGATATAAACCGAACAGCCTTCTGCAGTGCTGAAATAACTATTAAATGGGAATTAGTAGAGTATTGTTTAGTTGTTATAAACTTATTTTCTGTTTCTATATGGACAGTGAGCGAAAGCTAGTTTCATGAAGTTCAGAGACTGTTTTTAAGTTGCTTTGACTACTTTGGCAAATAATGGGAGAACAGTATATTCTGATAGACTGTGTGGACATTTGTTATAGATTTAATAATTGAATTTCTTGAATAGTTATAAAAAATGTACTAACCATGTTGTTAAGCCGTATCCTCGTTAGTCGTCGTTATCAAATAATTATACATAAAGCTTTCCGGCGAAAACTTTCAAAAGTGTATTCTTAATGTGTCAGAACTTTTAACTGCTATAGATACGAAATATTGTTTATACTTAAAGCTAAAATTGTTACTGCAAAAAAAAACATATTACAAGACTAATTTTTTTAGTTTCATTTTCTGTACAGTACTACCAGTGTATTAATATTTAAGATGAAACAATATACAGCAAGAATGAATGTCATGTTGTACCGTATCTCTTTTTATATTAGTGAAAATCGTTATCTTTATGTTGTAAGTTGTGTGGTCCTCCGGCACAAAGTTTACCTGACAATATTTCGAGTAAATTATTCAGCGTTTCTGATTTGGTTAGTTACTAATTGTGCTCGAGTCGGAAAATATTAACGAAATAGTCAGCTACTCATAAAAACGGACTCTGATACTCAACGCAAGCAAAGAGAGACAAATCATGGGAACCTTTTTGCAAGAAACATACGCTACGATACTGACTAAGAATAAAGTCTTCACGAAATCTCAATTTCCAAACATTTGATACATCAGCATAGAGTAAAATTCATTAACATAGCACACAGTTCCTCAAAAACTGATGCTATGTACCATGTTCAAACTCACTACAATTCTTAAATTCATAGAAGCTTTTGTTGAAACATCGTACACTCAACTAATGCACAGAAACAACAAATTTTATATTTAACATTTGTCATGTCTATCCTTACTGAAAGTCAGTATCACATTCTGTAAGTCTTTGATGAAAAATAACGAATCAGAGCCACACAAGTTAATGTATACGTCTACCGTGTACTATTGAATGTTTCACTACTTTATAAGTAAACATATGATGTGAAAAGAATAGGTGAATCCTATCCTACATTTTAAGAATTTTATTACGTTAGTGGTACGTAAGCTAGAAACTACAAAAACTGCACTCTAACAAATATTCAAAGCACAACCTACTTTGTTTTTTCTGTATTATTTCTGAGACAAATTTAATGTATTTCGTCAGTAATAATAATAATAAAAAATTAAGTGTGTCCACTCTTAGGATTTTGAAATTCCCTGGCGTTTCCAGGTTTTCCAGACTAAAAAAATTTGCAGGAAAGGTTCAAAACGGGTATATTCGCATATTTTAAAGCATAATTAGTCACAGAGCTGTAAGTGAACTACAATGTAAAATCACTAAGACTAAAAAGAACATTTGAGAAGGTAACTGTAGTTTAATTTTAATCTAATTTCTCATTTTCTAAGGTATAATTTTAATCATTTACCTGCCAATATTTCTCCACCACCGATTCATACTACTTTGATAACTTTCAGTCTGAGACGACACACTGTAACTGTTTTTAAAATCCAACACAAGATTCACTGAACTGTTTTTAATATCTCATCACACTAGCTGTTCAATAAAACCCAAACTATTGGGATTAATACAATATTTATTGAAATGTTAAAAGAACTCAAATAACTGATTTCCTTATCAACTGCAGATATCATCTTCTTAACCTCAGCCAACACCTTCATTTTCTTTGCCTCGAGTTCAACAAACTTACTATTAATGGCATTTCTCTTAATCTGTTTCTTCTCTCTTTCTCTTTCTGGTTCTTCAGGGATTCGACAAACTCATGATCATTAAGGGCAACATGGACAATTTTTTTTTGTAATTTTGAACTTTTCTATACCACCAACAACTGAAATTGTATCGTGCACCCTCCTTAGTGGAATTAGACTCTGCTCACTTTGATTTTTAATCAAACATTCTTTGTTGACTGAAAATCCCCTCTCTACATGGCACTTTCATGAGAAAGAATTGGACAAATTTCACAAAATCAGCCATATGCGTTGAGCATGCGCATAAATGTAGCATTTCCATCCAATGGTCATCTACACCTCATATTTTTTTGTCATAAGTCTTCATTGCTTCCAACACCAGAGGATTCTGAGAAAAAGTTTTAAATTCACCTTCGATTTGATCAGCCAATAATCCTGAAAGCCAATTTTCGGATACAATTATTTCCAGACAATTACACACTCTTTGCAGCTACCTTTTCATAAAGTGCTAATTCCTTTATACAGCTTTATGATGTCGTATGAAACTTCCTACCCTTAGTGCGTAACGATAGAATTTAAACTTTTACCGATGTGACTTCCATCAAAAGCCGCCACTGCACCCAAGGCCCCGATATCTGACGATATGAAATGGTATGATCAGTCATACATTTGTCTGTGAAAGTATTTTTCAATGGAAATATGGTACTCAAATAGTATTCTGGGGAGGCCCAAGAGTGGTCGGGGATGAGCCAGGCCCCATCTAGCTACGCCTATAGGGATATCACCAACAGTAATATGAAAAGCACGAATTCGACACAAAGTAATTTATTAACGCTGAATATGGATTTCTCCCTTCTACAATTTTTCCTCGTCCCAGCAGTCGCGGCTCTTGAAGGAAATCATATAGATAAAAGTTAAAATTGTATCGGTTCAAGTTAAAGGAAGAAATATTACTGAACGTGTCACTGTTCGGGCGGCCATTTATTTGTAACCACTCCGTGTAATCTGGTCGCTGTCCGTGGCTCGTGGTACTACCAATAAGTATCTTCCTGATAACTTTAACTTACCTGGACAGGACGATGAAGGACCTCTCCAAGAAAAGGTTACAAACTGTTTCCAAATCGCTCGTCGGTCTCAATATGAGATGAGCATTAGGCGCCGAGAGGTTCGGGTGTCTCGTCTCGAGAACCTCGTGAAAATAACCAAGGAACAGAAAGCGCCGAAAACAAAACACCGGAATGTGAACCCCAGTTACAGTCAGATGTTCCTACTGAATACGAAACGCCGGAATTTGAACCTCAATTTGTGACTGATATTCCTAGTGTAAACAAAACATTGGAATTGGAACCTGAGCTAGAAACTAACACTCCTAATGAAAAGGAAGCGCAGACATCTGAATTCCAACCAGATACAGGTCTTCTCAACCAACCTCGTAACAAATCTGGCAATGATTTTATTAATTCAGAATATAATAACATCCCTAATAGTAGTAGTAGTGAAAATTACGAACATATGATTGTAGACGACAGAAGTCGTAAGCGCACAACAACAGCTGTCACAAACCACAGAGTAAAAAAGCACAAACGAGGTTACAGTTATAGCAATAGGCAAAGATACGCAGACCGGAGCGTAAACAATACGAAATTTAAAGGGAATCAGAACCAAGACCGCACTCGAAAAGGCAGTAACAGAAACACAAAGAGTCGTAAATCACGGCCACGTAACCTGAGTTATCACAAACGAGACAGGAACAGCAACTTGTGTGACAACATTAAGAGTATTTTTGTACGTAGTAGTAATCATTGTAGGAATAGACGAACAAACCGTAATTATCAAAGTAGAAATAGTAATCATAGAAAAAAAAAGTAACCAAGACTTTGTGTGTTGATACAAATTTTCCTCCTAGAAGAGCGACGCATTTCTACTAAGCGATAAACGTGTATTCATTTTCTTCCTTTTTGCTTTTAGTTTTTGATCCGAACGCCTGGATACAAAAAGAAGAAACTACGTATTTCTTTTAAAACTCATTTTTGCTTCCAGCTTTTAACTGTTCGGCAAAGAGCAGATAACACGTTTTCTTTCTTTATTTTGATAAGATAGTCGCTGCATTTTCGACCACCTGTGTTTATGGTTACGAATGACGAACGACATACAGCTGATTGATTCTTTTCCTCTTTTGGTTTTTACTCCGTGTCGCACCTCAAAATTGAATACCAATGTTGCAAACCTTATTAATGACTTACTATTAGTTTAATGTTATTAATTTTTCTTGTTTTCATTTCAGATGTTTGAATTTAGACTTTTTAGTAAATAATTAACGAATCATCATGCGTAGGGGGACCGTGTTTATCCAAAAACGGTTTGAAATCTTGGCGAGATTTCCGCACTCCCAGCCAGTGGGGAGATGTTTTGGCGTTATAATATATATTTTTATTGTGTTTTAAATTTTAAATTCCTTTTTAGGATCCCTTCCCACTTTCGAAATTCTCAAATATGTTACTACATGTTATTTAGAATTAATGTTTGATTTTCTTTTCAGAATTTTTTTAAAAAAAAAGAAAAAGAAAAGAAAAAAAGAAAGAAAGAAAGTATCAAGATGCCCAGGATAAGAAAAATTTTAGTTGTTAATTATATGTACATTTGTATATTTGTAACTGAAATTTAGTATGTAATCTCATACGTAGAATATGAAACTTTGCACTTATAATCAATGTTAAATTTATTTTTCAGTGTAAATCTTAGATTTTCGTTTTCATTTTAAAGTGTTTACTGTAATTTTATTGAACCTCATTTACGTCATTTACCCGATTTTGACTTATTTGAATTTCCAGGATGTGACATGATATATTTTGTTCGAAGAGAAAAGTTTAGAACGGAAAGTAGGCTAAGCCTTAAACGAGTGAAACAGGCATTTCCTTGTTGGTTCATAGTATGTGCAGGAATGTCGTGTGAATAGCATATTCTCCGAACTAAAGCAGTAATCTTTTTATTTTAGAAGAAACTATATGAACAAATACTATGATGGTAAACGGTCGTTTTTTCTCCCATATTGATATGTATGCGGAAATATGTTTAACTTCTATATTTTCTTGTAATTTCTAATTAACATTTTTTTTTTTTTTTGTCTTCTCTAGACCACTGAACGATCGTAGGGAAACTTCTTCAGGTAGGATATTTTATGGGGATAAATATTTTTTTTTTAGGGAGGCAATATTTCCTGGAATTGCAGATCTCTTGCAAGAATGGATGTGGCTAATCCATTGGATATTCCATAGCTAACTGTATTTTCACCATCAATCGCAAAATATAGTTTTTCATTTTTCTTTTTCTTTATAGTACCCGTAACTAAGCATGCACATTCTTAGCTTAAATATTTTGAGTATATTTTAGTGTCTAGTAACATTTCAGTGAATATTTTAATGTTTAGGAACCGTAATCCTATTATGTGTATTGGTATAGTGATACGTTGTAATATTTTTCATTTTAATTTTGAGAAAATTGTATTTTAGTTCCAGTATGTCCTAGAAACTATTCGAATTCGATATAGATTCCGAAAATAAACTTATTTTTCTTTCTTTCCAACAGCATGAAGTCATAATGATTTATGAAAATTATTTTCTGTCAATTATTTCGTATGCTCGATGACTGAATTTTAATGCGTTAATAATACCAGTTTGAATATTTTGTAGCGAAGATGCCTAAGAAAGTTTAACGGTTATGGAATGACATACCTGTTTTGTAGGGAATTTAATTGGATGTTTCAGACCGACCAGAAAGTTGTAATGTCGTTGACTATACTCTTGTTTGTATCTCATGTTTTTCTTCTCACAGGTCTCATGCATTTTGTCTTATAGAGACATATCTTTACGGTGCTACGAGAGCATTTGTATTCTGTGTGTTTACACATCTTTTCTAGGTGGAAGACGTATGTTATGTTCCAGGGAACATACGTGTATTTTACTGAATATTAGTGTTGATATTTCAGTTATGTATAGAAACATTTTGTGAGTGCCTATGGTTGCAGGCCTTTTCACGTTTCTAGTTTTGCCTTGCAGGTGTCGATGGCATATTTTGTGTGTAAGTACGTGTAGTATTACACATTTTTCCCACCTATGATTTTGGTCAATTCATGGCGATGGGATCATGGACCATTGATTTTTAGGAATGTTTGGACTAGTGAGTCAACTTCCTTGATTCAGACCTTTGAAAACTTGGATTAATATTGAATAGTTTTCAACGCTTTATTAATAAATTTTTTGCAGATAATACCCACATATTCTGGTAACCCTACAATGTTTACGTTTTTGGAAGTGAACAGCAATCATTATTCTAGGCCTAAGCTAATAACTTTGTTTCAGAACGAAACCATTTGTTACACTGAGCATTATCGAACTAAAGTCGCGACTTTTTCATGACGAGCAGAGTCATTTTGACCTTATGGCGTGCCGAATTTTCTTCATACATGTCAACGAAATCACGATCTTTCTTTGATATGCAAAATTATGCTTATTTCTTGGAATCACTATGAACGTTATCTTTGACACTTAAGATTTTTTTATTTTGAAAAACGATTTTTCGTTCTTTTCTGCCAAACAACACGAGGCACAGTTTAAAAAAAAGGGACATATAGGTGAAAACCTTATTTTGTTTTTATATTGTTAGTTTATCATGTGTTTACATTTCCATTCATTTTACTTTTTTCAATGATTTTCATATTTTTTCGAATATACTGTATCACCGTAATATTGAAACATTGACAATACTTTTAATATTTTAGTACGTTTAACATGTTTACTATTTGCATATTCATTCATATTCTAATATAGATATCAGTATATTTAAAAGAAGACATTTACTAATTTTTATTGAGATGTTTGATAATTCTTTAAGTCGATGTTTTCTTGAATAGTTATTGAGTGTGCATATTTACTTCATATTACACAAAATAAAGTGATCGAAACGGAACACAAACATTTTACGAAAAGTATTTGTGTTAAAAAAAAATAAAAAGATAAGAATTAAATAGCCCTATAAACGCTTTCTGCGAACTTTAAAAAAAAATTATCATACAGGTGTTATAACCGTACTTCGTTTCTCACACCAGTGTTTTAAAAAAAAATCTCCCCTTCGCCCCTCATCAACTCATCGTTGGATAACCATGGAGGATACTCACACAGGAAGACAGCATGGTTTCAACATGTCAAGAAACGGAAGATAAGGAAACCCAACTGCACCAATTGTTCAAGAGGATAATATACCTTATGGAACACTTGGATTGAACATTGTTCATGCAGGAACTTCATCATGTTGTACTGAGTGAACAAGTTATTTAACTATTTTAAATAGCCCTTTTTCAGGTGAAAAACCATTCATCGTCTATGCATGAAAGTCTCACACCATATGACAGTGTTGCCAACTAAGTAATTTTAAATTTTTGGTGAAAAACCTAATTTTATTCCTACCGCATCATACGGCCAAGGGTTCTCAACCTGTCTACGTGTGCACTTAACAGGTCGTTCCCTTCACGGACGTCAAATCTATAACCGCCACCAGGTTATAGAAGGATTTTTTGTGGACACTCTGTATATTTCGTAAAGACAGTAATAATTATTTTCGATTTATACTTTATTCTGAAACGCATATAAGTTCTTTCTTCGGTGGGAATTCCTTCTTTCCCACACAATTGGACAAAGAAGTCTTTCATCATTTTTTCATATATATATTTAAAACATTGCTTTTGGTGAGAACATTTCAGCGAATGACTAACCATTTCAGTGTTTCTCCCTGACTTATTATATGCACAGTATATATTCTGCAGTTACTGGGAACTGAATTAAGTGCTTTCTTTAATCGCTTATGGAAACATTATAATAGATTAGAGAAATACGGGCTGACCAGATGTTCAGCAAACAAAGTGGCACAAACTGCGTTGTATTCCAGCCCGCTATCTGTACTTTCTCACGCCAGTGTTATCGCCGTGTCTAGTGCATTATGGGCAGTTGACTAAAATTAACATAAATTGTTTTCTATATTCTGTTTGTATGTGCATACAGGTGAGTCAACTGAGTGATTTTTGAAATGAACTGCCAAAACTTTCAGTTAACCATTGCAACCCGTTCCTTAAGCTTGGGTGCTCGAGGAGTTTGACTCCAGGTCTGGAAGCCGTAACCACGCACATCGCGTCGAGCTTCAAGTCTGACTTTTGTTAAGGGGCACAAGCTATTAGCCGGTGAAGGACGTTTTATTACGGCTAGCCCCAACTAGTGAAGTCCCAGGTCCGCAGACCTTGTGCGTACATATAAGTTATACACGCGCCCTCCAACATCAGCATTCTACTTTTTTCTAATTTGCTAATGATTCATCTTGACGCTGCAGGATGGTTCAGCGCAGCAATTGGATTCATCGTGTGACTATCCAGACAACTTTTCCCCAGTGCTAATCCCCCAAGTGTGTCAATGGTGTGAGAGAAGCATTTGTAGTGATATCTGAATTATAATCATATATATATAAAGGGCTATATTGCCTTAAAAGGGCAAAGTGTGATTTCAGCGACGAAAATTATTATATATATTTAGTGTTCAGTGTTGTGTCCATTCCTCTTCGCTATTTTTTTTTTTTATGTGATAGTGTTCTAATAAATAAGTATAGTGTTATTTAATACAGTGTGTTTTCGTTGTTTGTATGAGTGATGTTTGTGTGCGTTATGGTCTGGATGACCGTCTGATCGTCCGTGAGATTTTCGAGACGAGCCACCCGAACCTCTCGGCGCCTAATGCTCATCTCATTATTGAGACCGACGAGCGATTTGGAAACAGTTTGTAACCTTTTCTTGGAGAGGTCCTTCATCGTCCTGTCCAGGTAAGTTAAAGTATCAGGAAGATACTTATTGGTAGTACCACGAACAGCGACCAGATTACACGAAGTGGTTACAAATAAATGGAAGCCCGAACAGTGGCTCGAACTCCTGCCGGTTACAAAAGCTTACCTGATGTGCTAATTCCTTTATACAGTTTTATAATGCTGTATGAAACTTCCTACCCTTAGCTCGTAACGGTAAAATTTAAACTTTTACCGATATGACTTCCCTCAAAAGCCGCCACTGCGCCCAAGGTCCCGCAAATTGACAATATGAAATGGTAATATACCATTCACATATTTGGTAACTGCGTGCATGCATTTACAGTGTCATTTCAGACACAAACCAATTTAAAATATAATTATAATTCAATATAATTATATAATACGCACGATAGAACACAACCAGCGTTTTCCTTTTAATCACATGACAGCATACTTGCTTTGACATAGCAGAAGACAGGCCATGTTTGCAACCATGGTATTCGCTAACCGAAGGTCACGCGAAAAGCATTGGCTCCGCCCTCTCCGCTACTATCGAAGTACTAATTGATTCATTACTGTCGTAAGTGGGGTCTGGGGCAAAGTCCCCAGAAACCGAGAGGATTTTGAATGAAAATAGAAAGACTAAATGGCTAGAAAGGTAGTAATTACTTATATTTTCATCGAGGCAGAAATTCCGTAGCTTTTATCGGTGTTTGTGAATTTCCTGACTTTTCCCGGTGTTTGCAAATTCCCTGACTTTCATGTTTTCCCGGTTTTCCAGGTGGGTGGCCACCCTGAATATGCATTACGTGTTTGTATACCCTGCATCGCACTTTACGGAGAGGAAAGACGAACAGCTTATTTAAATTCTGCATCTGTATTAGACCAGAAATTAATTTATTGAAGAGAATTTTTATCGAAAGTAACCCTCTTCAGCTTAAAGATATCTGAAACGACTCACATTTTAAGCAATTATACACTTATATACAGTTGGTTATTTCGGACTATAATTAATAAACAACAACAAAAATGCACAAACAATAATACTAAAATAAAATAGAAAAATGTAATGCAGCAGCTTACATTGTGTGAGCACGAAGGCCAATAAGCTGCTCCTGACTGCATCTCAAATAAATCTGGTTGTCCATCCTATACAAAAAAACAAAAAAGAAAAAGAAAAAACTGCAACATAAATAAACCTCAAATTAAAAACTCTTCATAAATTCGATACCGGAGAACATTTTTTTTGATTATTTTTCATACTATATGTACACAAAGTTGTGGCGAGGAATAAAAATTAATCAAAGTAATTTTATCGAGCCGTATAATCAACTAAATCACTAGAATAAAAGTAGACACCATTGGTATATTAATAGACTTATCCAACTTAGTATAAAGAAAACTCCTGGAGGAGTAATTATGTATAATTCTACAGTAATATCTAGTGCATATCAGCTCGTCTACAAGTATTGAGCCTTTTTACACGAGATAACTTTAGTGTCTCAAACCTGGTTGCATGAGCAGTAGCGGGTCAGGCTTAACATCATTTGACAGCTGATAGTTAAAGCCATTGCACAAAGTATTGGAATTCTTATAATAGGACGTAAGGTATTGTGTCGTGCAGACGAGTTAATCCCCAGAAAACAAAACGAAAAGCACGCTACCTTTAAAAGTTTTATTTCGATAAAAGCGAAAATACTACACAAGCCCGTGAGAAAATTTCTCCTGTTTATGGGTAAGATACATCATCAATAGCTAACAGAAACAACATGATTCAGTAGCTTTAGATCCGGAAATTTTGATGTTCAAGATGCTCCTCGCAGTGGGCGACCAATCACAGAAAAAGTGGATGATATTCCTACAATTGATCAGGACTAGCATGTAAGCAATCAAGACATTGCTAATGATCTAAACCTTCTTCAAATAGTTTTAACCCACTTACAGAAAACTGGCTACAAACAGAGGCTCGACGTATGGTTGCCACATGATCTGACTCAATAACATAAATTAACTGTATCCAACAAGCTTATTAATTTCCTAATTAGATTAGCTGGAAAAGTCTATTGACGATGTAACCGACAATGGATTATTGGAGGAACATGATTTTTCTTCAGAGCTTGTACCTTATTTCTCGTTGTAAATAATTATAGATAGAAGATACTTATTACCGACTGCGAAGATGATATTAAACGAAGTAAAATTAATGATTTTCCAGTCCGCAACCAAATACTTATATTGCTAATTTCGTACCAAAAGTCGATGTAAAATTAACTTCTACGAATGTAGATTTACTGCTGATACACAAAGTAAAGTTTATACAACCATTGTTAACGGCACATAAATTACTTCGACATAGCTCTTCACATATTGGTTTCGTTATCAACAGGGATTTGAGTAGCTTAATGCATCAAGTGTTTAAAGGTCGATCAGACAGAACTTAGGTTTCTATTATGATGACAATCTTATCCTTTACGATACTGTCTAAAAACTTAAAGGAATTCTCAAAACAGTTCTCAAAACACTGGAACCCTATTCCAAACAAAAACTAAATATTTAAAATTAGAATTTAGCTGTGGTAAGATGTCAATTGATAAAGAACTCTTAGAGGCTATTAATGATATTCCTAAATCAAAGAATAAACACGTTGAGCCCAAATTGTACATCTTTAATTTTTGCGAAAGATTTATTTCAAAGTATTCTGAATTACTAAGATCCTTGAATAAACTCCTATTTAAGAAACAATCTTCTCATTTGAGTGATTAAGATATCATTAATTAAAGAATGCATTACTAATGATTAGAGCCCGGATTTCCATGCACAAACCAATCCCAAAATATCCATGCAAATATATACGAAAATTTTCAAAAATATGCACTAAAATATGCATTTAAAAATTTAGCATATGCATTGAAATATACATTAAGAAAATAAAATGTCAGTTTCTTACAAAAATATCTTATTTTAATGACCTCTGTTATAATGAACTATTAACGTCTTCCTTAGGTTTTCTTCTGCAATCCTCTGTGTTTATCAGTGAGAAACGTCTTGTAGATCAAAATTTTCTACATTAGCAGAAGTCACAGGTGCATGTGAAAAACATCACATGTATGTCTGTGTTAGGTCTTCTTCCAATTCCGTGTTTTCACCATTAAGTACATTTGCAATGGCGCAGATTGTTTTGTACCCGGGATTTTTGCCTAATACTTTACAAAGTTTATATGACGCTATTTCGTGAGACCGTGAGTTTCACTGGACAAAGTCTACGATAATTCGCCCAACAAGGAGAGTGAATGCTGCAGAGGATTCTTACGAGATTCCAACTGTCTGATAATTTCAGGTATTCTCGAGAAGTGGTTGTGTATGTACTTAATTTTGTTCTCAATGCCACTTGTAGAGAAACATTTTTTGTGACACAAATAGCCGCTGTATCATCGGAACTTAGTAACTCTACAAATGTCTTCTGTTGATTTACGGTGTCTTCATAATACGGCACAGCTTCTAGCAACGATCCCCACTGGTTGTGAAAGTACTAGAACATTTTTCGCAACTTCGCGAAAGATACGTACGCGCGATGGGACTTTCACATATACTTTCTTTACATTTGATACAAGCGTGACAACTGCCCGATATTGGCATCTGATTGTTTCGGCTATGCCATGAAGATCTGTGCAAGAAAAGTCAGGTGGACTAATTTCGCTGCGTGCACAAAGTGATCCAGTGCACTTCAAATATAACCTACTTTCTCGTGATATACTCTAAAATACGCTAGGTCGCTAGTATGCAGTAATCAATTTCGGAAATATGAAGTATTTTACAAAGTTCACGAAATATGCACGCACATCGAAATTCACTCAAAATATGCACTTACATGCGCCATCATACATCTCAAAAAATCCTTGCAAGTCAGTCAGAAAGAAAAAAAAATTCCATACATTTCTGCATGTTACTATAAACATGCATTTTGCCGGGCTATACTAATGATCCTGTTTTCAATAGCAGTTTTGTAGTACATGTGGATTATTTATTCGCTATAGCTATATTTTGAGTCACTATAATTACACTGCCATTAATGATCGAACACCCGTATAGAAGACAGACTCGTTTAGATGTCACAAATTTATTACGTACGGCGATAGAAAATAGTAACTTGGAAGAAAGCCATACAACCGCTTGCAGTCGAAATAAGTTAAGTGTAGAAACGCACAGTAACTGCAGCACATCGAATCGGCTATTTAATGTGTGAGACTTTTCGGAAAATTTCAGATCTCATGTGCTATACGATGTAACATATACGTGAAATGGGAACGGAAGAGAGTGATAAAACCGCAATCCTGACCAAAGAAGCCACAAAAGTAGTTCCATACTAACTGGTCACGTCTCAGACGTGTGGTGAAACTACGCCGGGAAAAGTCGTTGCCATCTGGGAGTGATGCCAGTGCTAGAATTGAGGTTCAACGGGCGAGCTACAGCCCATAATCCAAGGATCACAACGAATGAGCGAGCTCCGCAATTACAACAGTTCAAAACAAGGTGCGAATGCACAGTGAGGCAGTACACGAGTATCACGTTGAGTGACAAATCAAGCTACATGTTGTAGCAATCCGATGAGAATTTATAGGAATGCTAGATGAGCGCTACTTACTGGAATGCACTGTTCATACTGTGAAATTTAGCGGTATAGGAAGCATGGTGTGACCCTATTTCTCAAGGCTCCGACTTCGAATCCCAGTGCCAGCATACATAAAGCTCACAACATCACAGGGTAGTTTCAAATGAAGGTCCTCGACCGGTCGGAACCCCCCCCCCCCTTCCAGTTGCAACACTGGTTGAGGGTCCGACCACAATGATCCAAAACCCCGAATCAGAGGTATAGTCACAAGCAAGTGGGTTACCCTGATAATCTCAGATATTATTGAATTTAACATATGCTAAAATTCAGGACAAACCGTATACTTCATTGTCAAAAAAAAAAAAAAAAAAAAAATCCTAGCCCGAGATACAGAGCTCCAAAGATGACGCATCAGGAGCGATTTTGGGCAAAATATTAATTGCCGTATCTCTGGAACGGTTCGAGATATCTCGTTCCTTGTTTTATTTGAAAAATAATAATTACACTGATTCAAATGACATACTTAGTGTTGTAAAAAAACGTTTTTTTTTCTGTGAAGTTTTTTTCAATAAAAAACATCGTTCTTTTTCATGTTTTTTTTTTCAATAAAAAACATCGTTCTTTTTCATGTTTTTTTTTCAAATGTGTTTTTTTTTCTGACAGCTATTATTTATTGATTTATGTTGAAAATTATTGAAATAATCAATAGAGATTGAGTCGAAGCCCTCGTAATTTACAAATCGTTTGTTTCCTTGTACCTATACGAGCAAAATCATGTGATTATTCCTTTCGGACCCAGATCATTTTTGGCGTTTTCCTACTTTGTCAGTTAGTGACTTATTGCTCAAAAACCATTTACCCTATTGATATGGGTAAGACCTTGTTTTTTAGAAAAGGAATGTGGCCATTTTTTGGTGTACGTTACATTGCAGTGTTGCGAGCGGGTGGGAAATTACTGAGGGAAATGTAGTGGTGAAAATTTACAAAAAATCCCTAACCGAATTTCAAGATTTTTGTATCTAGCACCACTGTTTCCATATGGGTCTAAGTCACCTAAAAAAAATTCTTTGGTGCGTTGACAAGGTACAGTGAAAACCTGAAGTCGCTGGCTTCCATTCAAAGAGAGAAAGAAAAAATTCTCTGTTTCCATACACATGAAATTTTGACACTTTTTACGCCTCAGAAGCAAAAATCAACAGATATGCCGGGGCTACTGCTTCTCTAATTATCCTATTGAAACTTTTTATGGTGCGTTCTGTAGGCTAAAGAGAAGGCTTTCAGGTAGTGGTACATTTGTTCCAAGGTAGCGAGCAAGAGGGAAATAATAAAAGGGAAAGGGAAATTTGCCGAATGTTTCACTTAAAATCGGGAATTAATTGTTTTGGCTGGAAACACTGCCATCAGACAGACGTAAACTACCTGAAAGTAAACCTTGGTACCCTAAGACTATATCCTACAAGTATCATGGCGATATCTAACAAAGTAAGCATGATTTTTTTTAAAAAAATCTTATTCTAACTCAGAAATGTACAATTTTCTTACCATTTACAGAACATGGTTTATTATAAGCCTCAACTGTACTTCCCCTAATTATTCTACCGAAACTTTTTATGGTGCGCTGTGTAGGCTAAGGACGAGGCTTTCGGACAGTGGTACGCTTGTTCGAATGTAGCCAACAAGAGGGAAATTATAGAGGCAAAAAGGGATTTTTTTCCTAAATTTCCTCCTAAAATCGGAAATTAAAATTTTCTCTACCTGACAACAGTGCTAGCAGACACACACAAACTATCTTAAAAGAAGCTTTGGTATCCCTATAATATACCCTACAAGTATTGTGACGATATCTAATAAAGTAAGCAGGTCATTAACAAATTTTTCAGTCTACCTAAAAAAAATCACAGTTATCTTTCCACTTAGAGAACAAGGTCTACTGTAAACCTCAACTGTACTTCCCCTAACTATCCTATTGAAACTTTCTATAGTGCGTTGTGAAGGGCAAAGACAAGACTTTCAGATACTGGTATTTTTGTTCCTATGTAGCCAACAAGAGGGATATAATAGTCAAAACATGTAATTTTTCCCTAACATCTTGAATTAAAATTTTCCGTAGCTGGCAACACTGCTACCAGACAGACGAACACTATTTTAAAATAAACACTGGTACATTACTAATATATCCTACAAGTATCATGGCGATATTTAAGAAACAATGCTTTTAATTACGAAAAATATATTTCGATAAACAGAAAAGTAGGGGAAAATCAAGAGTTAGAACCTAAATCCGAATTTTTCGTGCGTCCCCTAATTACTCCACTGTAACGATATGTACCCGAGTTTGTTCAGTAAGGACAAATGTTCGACTGGCGTAAGTTGACTTGCATTCGGACGTATAGGTACGGTTTATAACAAAAATTTCGAATTTTTTGCCCAAATTTAAGGAGATTTTAATTTCCGTAGTTGGCAACACTGCGCGCAAGTCCGCCCAATTGATGTCAACAACCTGACAAGTCTTAAGGAGGTCCCTCTACAACGAATGAATCTACAGGGGAAGAGTAATAAAGAAAATTCGAAAATTCTCGAATTTTTGACTGGGGTAAAATTTGAGAAGGAAATTCGACACACAGAAGAAAAAGAAACTAAAATGATAAACTATGGACCAACCATATTTGGCAAAAAAAAAAAAATATATATATATATATATATATACCGATATCTTAATTAGTGACCATACAGGAGAGGATTAAAAAAAGTGACACACCCGTATGTGCCACTTTGGCCACCTGGGTTCGAAAGGGTTACGAGTGTCCATTTAATTACATTTTTTTTGACTACTAACTTGTGTTGTTGTAGTAATTATAGTCTTGACTAATAATAATATCGTTGTTGTAAACAATCAGAATCTCTCCTTTTTACATCTTAGTTCCAATACTGATGCTGAGAAATGCAGGGTGTTTCAAAATGAATATCGGGGAGTTAAGTCTTCGTAGTACTTATTACATTTTACGCACAATTATAAACAATACATCAAATTAAAGAACACCTCAAACAGTTTTTGCTTCAAGTGTTTGATGTGAGCTTCATTCGTCACACTGCACACATTGAATCGATAGGTGAGAAAGGCCCATAAACTTTCCTCCATATGGCACAAAACATTCAATTCACACAGACGGTTGCACTAACTACAGATTCAGTCTTTGCAAAATTAAAACACACAAAGCTTTCTGGTCTCTACTCTCCATCTTTACTACTTGCTCTTTCTAACGGCAGACAGAGGAAACCATGCATGGCATGCGTGTGTACAAAACTGTTTGAGTTGTTCTTTCATTTAATAATACTTATAATTGTAAGTTAATTGTAATAGATACTACAAAGTTTCAAAACCCTAATATTCATTTTGAAACACCCTGCATTACTTCAAATTATGTCATCCTATATGCATGTCTTGTATGTACACTCATGTCCAAAATTATTGTCGCATGTCTATAAATATGTTGTTGTAGGAATATAATTTGATAACGAATCCGCCTGGTATTTCTTATAATGTTAGTACGTGTATAATTGACAAAGACATGCATGTGGAAAATTTCGTGTCAAAACAGCAGTAAATAAGAACAATAAAAAGAAAATAAAACTTTCTTGTCCATTTAGCAACATTTTCTTTTACTCTTTCTCATTTTCGTATTTATAATTCTTTTCCTTTGAAATTTACCACAAATATACATTTTCCGATTATACACACATCAGTATTAAAAGTACCGGTAGCCTGCAAAATCATTATTAAATTATATTCTTACAAGAAGACAGTTATAGATATGCGACAATCATTTTGGACATGAGTGTACATATCATCGGGCCGGTCCTAGGCAATTTGTCGCCCGCGCAATGACGTAATTTGCCGCCTCCCTCTTTCTCCAGAAAGAACAAATCTTAAAAGTTACGATTTTAAGTATACTACTCCAGCATGAACAACGAAAGGAAGGGAAACTACACTCGCACTCAAAAAGGCTTAAATACTTACTAGAAAAACAATATTGTTGTGTCTGTTATTTTTCTTTAAATATTAATCTATTATGTTAGTGAAAGATAAAGCAAATACATCTGAAAGATGGTAATCATTTTTATAGAATTCAATATCGAGTTTCAATCTCAACATATCAGTTTGCAATTATAGTGCAACTAGCTGTTTTACCTTTATTTCTTTATTTTCCTTCTACATCTGTTATTTTTTTAAAAGTGTTTCCACTTTCAATGATAACGATCTTATTTGCGACAAAAACAAGAGAAGCTTTCATATCAGAACTCTGATAACTAACCAAAGGGGACAGGCATTCGAGAATTGAGTTCCTGTATTTGACAACAATCAAGCAGTTTATTCTGGGATTTATTTTATCATTTGCTTTAGCACTGATCATGTGACTTAAACTAATGAGACCTAAACATAATTTATGAATGTAGTATTCAAATAGAAGACCAGCTTAGTAAATTTAGCTACCATGATCATGAAGTCTGTCTCCAACAAGAAATATTTATTTTAAATAAAATACTTATGACAGATATTGCAGCCCAGTGCAAATGCACGTGTTGCACATATGGTAGAGCCAGCAATGCATATCATATATCTAGTCGACAAATTATTTATATATGATATTCAGAAAAATATTAGTAGGCAAATTAGTATTAGTTTTTACCTTTAGACAAGTTATTTGCATTTTATACTGTTCGTGATATTATTTTCGTACTTATTAAAGGCCTACTTTCACGAAAAAAACAAATGTTCATTTGTACTTTTATTTCTTCGCTGATATTGGTGAAACAGTACAGAAACCCGGATTATTAGTAGGTAGGCTACTCATATAAATTGTAAAATATTTGTACCGTAACAGTATCTAGTATTTAATTTATGTTGCATTTTATGGTAATTACACCTACATAAAAATACTTCAGACTTAAATGACGTAAGATGCATTACAAATGACTATTTGTAAAAAACGAAATTTAGAAAAAAAACGAGAGGCAATGTTCTTTTCTAAAAAAACGTACATTTCTGAAAAAATACGAACGGTTTTTTTTCTATTTACAACACTAGACATACTCCAATTGGAAATATATGTCCAAATTCTCGGACTGTACCCTTCTAAAACTTTATATATTTATTTAATATTATTATTTTCAAAAATTCCAATCTCATTTTTTTAAGGCAGTACCATGCAGTACTACGTTTCTTGAAAAGGAGAAATACCACTTTTGAGTATAACAGGTTTTATAAACAATGTTTGTAGTTTAAATTACATGACTAACGTCTTAATTTTCTCGAATCCCAGCTCCCCCCCTTTTTGTTTTAATTTGAAATTATGACTGGTTGTTTGCTGTTACATGAACAATCAACGCCAGAAAGCTCATTATCGACTAGCGCTTCACAAATTAATTACACCAGTTTGAAGTAAGGGAAATTCCTTGAAATGTGACGTTCCAGTTGAAAACGCTGAAAACATTAATACCTCGGTAATTTGATCGTGATTCCAGTTTACATTCATTAAATAAAGATTAAGAAGTTTTTCTAAGTATCTATTATTTACTTTTGTTTAATCAAAGAGATCTCCTCCAGTATTCTTAACCCGGAAGATTTTACGTAAAATCTTTGGAGGAAATTAGAAACACAAACTGCATTTTAAGTTCATTTACTTAAATAATTGTCTAACAAAGCCTTTCTTTTCGCACTGAAGCAAACATTTGTTTGCTTCATGTCTTTTCACTAATATCATGTAATCGTGCAAATACTCCGATAGACATAGGTGCACTGGAAATTCAGCACATTGCTGATAATTACAAAACATTTATTTTTATCCTTATTTATTTATTTATTTAATTTTTTTGTCTTATTATAGTCTCCCGGAAATCTGTACCCTGCTGAAGGACTGTGTGGAAGCATAAACAGACCTTCAACTTCACGTAACTCATGATATATTAGTATCATTTATACTACCCACCACTGGTTATCGTATCTGCAGATAACGAAAGTTTCTCTTTGCAGACCTCTCAAATTTATACTCTTCAATAGCAGAAATTTGGCTTGGGGAAGCATGAAGTAAGTTCACGGTAACCTGTTACTGCCACAAAAATTTGACCATTTTCCGCAAGCCAAAAGTGATTTCGCTGGGTACTAAAGCGTTTTTCACAGTCCTTTGCACCCTTCAAAAACAAACCGCGTAACTCGATGTTGTATCACTGCGCGCACGACTATTTGCTGATTGGTGAAGTGGAAATTGTTTCGTTTGTTTCCCGCAATATTTCTGCTGCAGTACATCCATATTTTTGCCACAGCGATGTGCATTACTCGTCTCACTCTCATACCATCGCTGTGATATGGGGCAAAATATCCAGTACTATATAATCCCCCTCTCCTCTAAGAGCAACTGAACATTGTTATTTTTCTCCAAATTGTAATTACAAATGAAACTACAATGAGTTATGTCAAATTATCAATTGAACGATAAAGAGCTGGTATGTAACTGCAAGCATATTTATCATTATGAGAGATTATTTCTTCATCTATTACCTAAATCATTACGCATATCCATGAAAACAGATGGTACTTTTCCCCCTTAAGTTCAATTTATTGATGTGCTTCCTTACATTGTATAGGATGCGAACATATAAATAGTAACTACAGTACTGCAAAGTAAATAAATAAATAACGTGTATACTATTCTATGAGAACATGAAAATTAGCTACTTAAGGTCATAATTTTTTTCAAGTGAATTGAACAACGTTAATATCGTTGGGAAACTATTTGCTTTTCTTCTGCACTTATGGGTTTGCCTTGTTTATGTTTAACAGAATGACTCGGACCTGCTGGCTTCCTTGGGCGACATCTTTAAATTGTGGCGCGCACTTCGCGTGTTCTGTCATTTGTTGTAACAGTTTTCTCTTACAAATTCGATTTTGTAATATTTTCCATAAGTAGAAGCTTTGCTTTGTATATACTTAAACACAAACTAAATATATTCACATCATTTAAAAAAAAAAAAAAAAAAAAAAAAAAAAAAAAAAAAAAATTACGTACGTGTTACAGTTTCGCCAACCAACATTTAGATAGTGTCTGACGAAGCCAAAATGTTAGTTGGCGAAACTGTAACACGTATGTAGGTTTTTTTCTTTTTTTAATATATTGTTTTGCTCAGCAAATAGTTTGTTTGTGTTTTAATTCGATTTTGGTTCAAGATTTCGATCCCATATAGATACACACTTTAAGGTGGATCCTAAAAGTTCTTACTAAGCCTTAACAATACATTAATTACTCTAATATATTGCATTTGTTGTGTACTATTTGCTTATGGGAGAATCAACTATTAGTAGTCTCATTTTCAGTGTTGCTAACTCTCAGTTATTTTTCAGTTTTTCACAAAGAATGGTTGTCAAACAGTTGTCATTTCATGAAAATGGGTTAAGAAAAAGAAAAAGTGAAATCAAGTGTACTTGCTGTTCTTATTGAAGATATTAAGTTCCTTACAGTATTTCAGATCATTGTTTGACCTTTCATAATAGATGAGAAAAAAATAGACAATAAAAAAAAGAGGGGGGATAGAAGTTAAAGAGGATAAAGCCTGTTTTACTGATTCATTACGAAGTAATGTGAGGTTATTTTTTTCAGTTATAATTCGTATATCGTCTTTTTAAAATGCGATCAGAATAAAGACCATTTAAGAAATGAAAAAAATGAATATTCCTTGCCAGAAATGTACAAAGGAATCTTCACCATTTAAGAATTTTATAATATTGGATAGGAAGGTTCGTAACTTTTGAGTCTTATCTCTCTCTCTCTCTGGCTGCAGCGAAATTAAGAGGAGGTACTATATGCATGTTAAGTCTTTATTCCTATGTAGAATCTAAAAAGTTTCTTGGAATTTGATAAGATGTCGATAAAGTCTTCATACTGTCATGACTGGTATTTGTTTATGGCGTTACTTTTCTGTTAGACATTAACCTTTTCAGGACGGGCAGGGATTTCAAGAAAATCGTAGACCTTTACTTTGGCGTCCCTAGCATCCCTAATTCTTCCATGGGTATGAATTATACCTTGTTGGAAAGCTTATGAAACAAAGATTCTTAGTAAGATAACCTTTGGGGCTACCGTACCCAACCCGTAGAAGAAGAAGAAGAAAGAAAGAAAGAAAGAAAGAAAAAGAGTGAAAAAATATTTTTTCGAAATTTGTGAGAGTCTGGCAACACTGTTTCTAGTCGTACGCTAGAAAAAATATTCTGACCTGTAGGCCAGACATTGGTAATAATTATACCAAAAAATGAAGGGCAAAGGTACAATAGCTAGGTAAAAAAAAATCGGAAGATAGAATCTAGGTGAATCATCCTGTTCCTATTTTCCCGAGAAATTTTCGTCTACCCTTACGTTGGCAGGCTTGGCGACGCCCCTAAATGTCACACATAAACAAACCATACCTTGTTGGAAACCTTATAGAATAGACATTTCAGCAAAGTAACTTTCATGTCTCTCGGACCAAATTAGTAAAAGAAGAAGAAGACGAAAATCATTTTTTTTTTCAAAAATACAATTCTTCAGATTTTGTCAGACTGTGGCAACGCTGTTATATACCGTACGCAAGCAAAAAAAAAAAAAAAAAAAAAATCTCAGATTTACGCCAGACACTGGAGACAATTATATCAAAAAATGAAGGGTTTAGATTCAATAGGAATGGAGGGAAAAATTCTGAACACCGAGCCTACGTGAATCATCCTGTATTTTTTCGATAGATTGTGGTATACGCTAACATTGGCAAATCTGGTGATGCCCCTAATTGTCACAAGCATATCAGCTATACCTCGTTGGAAACCTTATGAGACACCCATTTCAACAGGGTAACTTTCGTGTCTCTCGGACCAAACTAGTAAAAGAAGAAGACGACGAAAGTCAAAATTTTTGCGAAAAAATCTATTTTTTCCAAATTTGTCCGACTATGGCAACACTGGTATTAGTCGTACGCAAGGAAAAAAATTCTTACAATTACGCCAGACATTGGGAACAATGATATAAAAAATGAGGAATTTAGGTACAATAGGAATGGAGGAAAAAATTCGGAAACCCGAACCTACGTGAATCATCCTGTATTTTGTTCGAGAGATTGTGGTATACGCTAACATTGGCAGGCTTTGCCACGCTCCTAATTACCACAAACATACCAGCTGTACCTCGTTGGAAAGTTTATGGAACAAACATTCCAACAAGGTACTTTCGTGTATGTCGGGCCAAACTAGTAAAAGGAAAAGAAGACAAAAATGAAAATTTTGGGTGGAAAATAAAGTTTTTCGAAATTTGTCGGACTATGGCAACACTGTTGTTTGTCGTATGCAAGAAAAATAATTCTCACATTTACCCCAGTTATTGTGAACAATTGTGCAAAAAATAAATCGTGTAAGTGCAGTAGGAATGCAGAAAAATTCTCTTACTAACGGCAGAGAATAAACTCGCATTGGTTCACCTAACATTGTTCGTCGCAAGATCATTGCTTTTCTTTCCTTTTGCTTCGGCAGGAAGATTTTTCTCTAAAACTAAATAACTTGTCAAAGGAGGGAGTTGAAAGAAATGCATATTTACGACCCTTAGGTTCAACTGATAGCTACAGCTGACTTTGACCAGGCTAAAAATAGAACGGTGCGTTCTGAGATGATAACTGTTTTCCTTTCGCTCGCTCTCGCTCGCTCTCTCTCTCTCTCTCTCTCTCTCTCTCTCTCTCTGTGTGTGTGTGTGTGTGTGTGTGTGTGTGTGTGTGTGTGTGTCTGTCTGTCTGTCTGTCTGTCTGTCTGTCTGTCTGTGTCTGTCTGTCTGTCTGTGTCTGTCTGTCTGTCTGTCTGTCTGTCTGTTCAATAAGTTACCTTGTTGGAATGTCTATTCTATAAGCTTTCCAACGAGGTATAGCTGATATGTTTTTGACAATTAGGAGTGTGGCCAAGTCTGCCAATGTTAGCTTTTCCCACAACCTCTAGAAAACATACAGGATGATTCACGTAGGGTCGGCGTTCCGAATTTTTTTTTCACTCCTATTGCACCTAAACCCTTTATCTTTCTACATCGTTGTTCCCAATGTCTGGCGTAAATGTGAGATTTTTTTTCCTTGCGTACGAAAAATAACAGCGTGGCCATAGTTCGACAAATTTCGAAAAATTTGATTTTCTACCCAAAATTTTGACTTTCGTCTTCTTCTTTTACTGGTTTGGCCCGAGACACACAAAAGTTACATTGCTGGAATGGCTGATCTATAAGGTATTCAACGAGGTATGGTTTGTGTGTCTGTGATAATTAGGTATGTCGCTAGGGTTGTCAACATTAGAGTACATTACAGTGGATATTGAATAATATACAGGATGTGTCACGTAGGTGTGGGGTTCTGAATTTCTTTCTCCATTCGTATTGAACCGACGGGTTTGACTTTTGTGTATCATTGTCCCAAATATCTGTCGTAAATGTGAGATTTTTTTTCTTGCGTACGATGAATAACAATGTTGCCAGAGTTCCTCAAATTTGAAATATTTTTTTGTCTTTATAAGAAAATATACAATAAGAAAAATGGTAAATTCAATACCCCTCCTATTCACCACTCTCAAGCCCAAAAGTCATGGACTGGGTATGGCTAGTAAGTATGTTCATTTGTCTCTATGGATGCCATTTTTTATCCTTGTAGCTCCATCAGGGGGTACCTCCCCCCAAATTCTGAAGGGAGAGAGGGAAAGCTATAAACACCCAACTTTTCCCCCTCCCGCTTCACGGCGGGACCCACTACATGAATGATATACACAGGATTAAAAGGTTCCATCCTTTCTGAAGAGATACATACCATAATCATATCTCTAGGTTAATTAGGAGCTGACCTAGAGAGGTTTGAATTGCTGGCTCAAGGGTTGAGCCGTTCGTCCTGAAAAGGTTAAGCGAAAGGATAAGTCGCGAAGATTCAAAACGTATTTTATAGGTATTTTATTACATATAACAAAGAAAATAAAATAATAAATTCTCTATTCAATAAATAAGTAAATTCAGTAGTTTTCAAGTTCTTGAAGAATGAACACTTGCTTGTTCCAAACACTCGCTTGCCTCTAATGGAAACGTACAGTGCAAGGAGCTCAATTTTGTAATGAAATGAAATGAAATCTTTTGAGTTTTACGTCCCACGCATATGCCGGCTACTGTAAAGGAGACTGTGATCATGAAAAAAAAAATGAATGGTGGAATGAAGAAAGTGGGAGAAAACAGAAGAACCCCAAGGAAACCCACGCACACGGTGTTTGTCCACCACAAGGTTCATTTGGCGCGAACTGGAATCGAACCAGGGACCCCATCCGCCAAAGGTGAACGCTCTACCACTGAGCTACCACGGCCCCCCAAGAGCTCAATTTTGAATAGAAGTGGTGAGTACAACTGCACATGTTTCTAGGTTCGATAATTAACTCCGAACTATATGATTCGCGTACTCGCGAGACTCGGGCGGGAGACTCGCGTTCGATTTCCGGAGGGAGTTCATGTAGTTCGGATCGCTCGTTAGGTTGTAAGTTCACATCTCATACAGCCTGTTGAAGGGAACGATAAACTTTAATCCATTCATCCAATTATAGTTCTGCTAGTAGAGCCACTAAGTCACCATGTAATAGTGGCTCTGAATCCTAACGTTCTAGATAGATTCTCAGCTAGAGGAAACTTTAAGAGTGGGAATAGTAAGTTTTAGTTGTAATTTACACTGCTAGAAGGAATTTAACGTTCTGCCCTTCTTCCTCTGGTGCGTGTCTGCGTTTACATAAAAGTTCAAAGATTCAGGAGAGCAGTGCGTACGCTACTGCAAACGAGAGAAAATTGTTCCTGATTCTTCTATCACAAACCCATGCCATTTCATTTTTAATCTCATTGTTTTTCCCCATTCAGTTTGTTCATTTCTTAGCACAAAATTACATATAACTTTTTTTGTTTAATTAGTTGGTAGCAACATTTCTGCACTGCAGTCTGCATTGTTTACAAAGGGTGCACAGCTTCGTGAAAATCAGAATAGTTATTGGTCGTACACTCCCCCTTCCCCCTCAAAAAATGTGTATTTCAATTTCCGGTAACAAAACGATAGGAATACCCGGTGTTTTTGGATGCATTACACTCATGACGACTACTGTGGTCTTAATACTGTGCGTCTGTTTTTGAGAAAGGTTACGCCACCTTACCACATTCTTTACAATCCCTTCAATATTGTCGCAGGAACGCTTCCTATAACAGTTTTTACTAAAAATTCACTGCTTAATCGTACCTTTCAGCATTTCGGACATCGGAAAGCGATCTTTGAAGTGGGATACATAAACATCAGAAACCACTCACACTGTTTGTGAAACTGTAGACACTTGTCGCTTTTCATCAATATTTTTTAGAATTTTGTCTATGGCTACGAGTGCACGAGCAGAATCGTGTGTTTTGTCACATCGGTTTACTCTACAACAAAACTTTGTTTCATAATAATATATTACTGTCGTCAAGATGAAGATTTGCTCCTTTTCCAGTCGTAAATTGAATTTCACTTTACGGAACAACACTCCAGCTTTTTTTTCAGCTCCTTGCTAAGTCTACGTGCAGTAAAACCGAATTTGTTTCCTGAGATCTTACACGACGCTTTTAAGTAGCGATTAACTCTCTTGCTTTTATTATTATGTAGTTATGAATTACTATTCTTACAGTTAAGCCAGCAACATACGATAGGAAATCAGAAATTAACAATTTTAGTGATTAGATAACAGTTTTCCCATTTGACATACGTAACGCTTTTATCTTCATCTGAATCAACATTTAAAGATTCCGAACTTATTAATTCCACTCCAGGATATTTACTACATTCCTGAAGAAGCCAGAAGTCACAGAACTAACCAAATTAGGTCATTCATGACAGATTCAATGCAAACTGTAGCTTTCATTTGTTACTTACTACGCAGTAGCAGAAACTTAAAAAATTCGAACCCCTACCCACACAAACCTCCCTTCATCGCAAGTTACGGACTGACTCATTTTAATTGAATACTATAAAATTTCAAAATCCCAGTTTCCCAATATTTTCACACTGCTCCATATACAATATGCGGCAAAACAAACAGTATTGAAATTCGCGTATCAATTGTGCGCACGTACAATGTGGTATGGGCTGTGAGCGCTGCATGTGTGCTTAGTTGTGTGTGGACTAGTGTAGTGTGCAGTTGGCCTGAAGATAATATTACAACAGAGGAGAAGGTGATTATTGTCGAGCACCATTTCCGCTCATACGGTGTGGGGTAGCATCTCACTACAGGAGATGAGCGCGCACGTCTACTGTTTTGCTCTGGAGCTATGGAATATAAAGATGAAGATTCCATCAGCAACATATGGTTCAGTGATGAAAGCCATGTGTACATTGATCACTACATCAACCGACAGTTGATTATTGACCCACTTTTTGCATGATTTGCGCGGTTTTTGCCGCACCAAAAATTGGTCGTCACAACAAAAATGGATGTACAAGACGAAGCTATTGCCCACACTGCAAGTGAGTCACCTGTCCCTTTGCCCACGAGAGTTTGGACATCGCTTGATTTTCCGCGAAACGGATTTTCCTTCCCACTCCCCTGACCTCAAGGCTCCAGATGCCTACATATAATGTATGCTGAAGGAAGCAATTTTCCGAACAGATAACCCCTACCATTATACCGGAGTTATGAGAGAATATTCGGTCATTTGTTTTGTAGTTCCAGCAAGCAGTGTTCACTAACATGTTCATCGATCTATAGTACAGCTATGAAGAATGGTGCGACGTAATGGTCAACATTTTGAACACATGATGTACAGGCACGATTCATCTTAAATTTGTGTGTGTTGAGTAACATTTAGTTGACATCCATTTGACAACAGTTCTTATGTTTCATTATGTTATACAGTAAATAAATATCAACGATGTGATTTCAGTACTGTTTGTTTTGCCGCGTACTGTACTACACATCTCACCCGTCACCACAGCAAAACTGGAGAGAAGCTTCTCTGCTTTGAGGTTCCTGGAAACGTATTTAAGAAACAATTAGAGAGGACAGACTCCATGAACTATAGCTTTTATATATACACTCCACATGTACATACACGATGAAGTAATAACCTCTTTTGCTGAATCTCATGCTCAGTGTCTTCAGTTAACTTTATAGGTGAGCAGGGACTGTTGTTTATTGTATTCCTGCATTTTTTTTTTTTTTTTTAATATTGTTTACAGTGTTGTACTTGTGTTATTTCAAGTTAAACCTAATTTGAGACTCGAACATTCTTTGTTTAATTTAAAATTTCTAGTGTTATACCCAGAAATGCCACTGACGACAAAACATTGCCGGCTACACGCGAACTGATATCTCAACAATTCACTTAACATCGTATATTTACCTTACTAAATGAAGTGCAGGTATGTATTTGGTCTAGGAATTAATTCGTGCGGGTGGACAAGAGATGGCGCAACGAACGGAGCGTCCCACAGTTCCGTGTATCCACACATGTGTTGCAAACCCCTGTCATCGCGTATCGTTCGTAGTATAGGGCAGTGGATTAAAGCGTCAATAACACCAGTTTGTAGTTAAGTGAACATGGCGCAATTTGTGCCTGATAAAGTGTTTTTGCGGGGTGTCCTGCTGCATTACTTTAACATGCAGAAAAGTGCGACTGAAAGTCATCGTATTTTGGTGGAAGTGTATGGTGACCATGCTCTAGCTGAGCGAACGTGTCAGAAGAGGTTTGCACGGTTTAGAAGTGGTGATTTCGGCTTGGCAGACCAAGAGCGAGCTGGACAGCCAAAAAAATTTCAAGACGAAGAATTGACAGCATTGCTCGAGCAGGATTCGTGTCAAACGCAGGAACAACTTGCAGCAGCATTAGGCGTTGATCAAACAACAGTCTCCAAACGCTTGAAAGCCATGGGAATGATTCAAAAGATGTCACATTGGGTTCCACATGAATTGAAAGACAGAGACGTTGAAAGACGAAAAACCATTTGCGAATTGCTGCTTCAACGACAGAGCAGAAAGGGGTTTCTGCATCGAATTATTACGGGTGATGAGAAGTGGATCCATTACGAGAACCCTAAACGAAAAAAGGCCTGGGTGAAACCAGGTGAACCAGGTCCATCACAACCAAAACGAGATATTCACTGTGCAAAGGTTATGCTCTGCATATGGTGGGATATGAAAGGTGTGGTGTACTATGAGCTGCTGCAACCAGGTGAAACTATGAATGGAGAACGTTATCGACGACAATTAATGCGTTTGAAGCAAGCTCTGGCCAGAACACGACCAGAATGGGAGAACAGACCGAATATGTTTATATATATTGTATATACTAAGTACGGCGCTACCCAGGGTTTGCCCAAGTGAGGCAATTTCAGTCGGTTTTTTAATAATTTTATTTTGACAATAAACGCTAGTTATCTTAGAGGAGGGTTTTCGTTCCCCAGATTCTTTCCGAATAATTTGCCATGTAGCTTTCATTTTATTGGACGCTTTCCCAATGTAAGTATCATTCTCTAACATTTTTGCCTGTTTTATGACCTTATGTAAAACTCGTCTGTACATTTTGTGGTATCGTTTAAACACGGGAGTACGGCACCATCGGGATAGCTGATGTAAATAGCGCATTTTTTTCTAGAGAAACCTTTATTTCTAAAGTCTTCCACTTCGAACTGACATTTACCGATTTATTTATCTTAATTTTTTGTTTAGGAAAAGCAATATTAAAATAATGAGTAAATATACATAAAAAGAAATTAAATTGGTCGTTAACATTACATTCAATATAAACACCTTCCCACGACTGTTTTCAACAAGTATCTGAAATATGCCACGCTAGTGGGTGTAAATGAATGCCGTTCAGACCATTCCACGCCCACGTTTGTATTCTTATTATTTATTTCTGTGAATAAATAAACAAGTTGAGCATTATGATCAGAAAAGCCTAGGTTTAGTACATCAACATGAGATAGAAATCATCACGTGGAATTATAATTTGGTCAAGAGCAGAGATTCTTGTTTTGCCTATTCTGGTAGGAGTATTTACGATAGGTTTCAGATTAAATGATGTGCAGAGCGAAATGAGATCTTCTCTTTCTTTGCTATTATTTAGTAAAAAATCAATATTAATATCACCACAAATTACTAATGACTTTTTAGGGGACGAGAATTCCGATATAAGCCTTTCTCATATATTCAAAAAGTCACTGACATTACTGTCTGGCGTGCGATAGAGACAGATAAATATTAAATTACGATCAAAAAATTCAAGTGCTACAGATTCGCAAGTTTTCTCAACGTTCAATGTAAGGATATTCCTTAGAATTTTGATACGAAAGTCCTCTTTGACGAATATGGCAATACCGCCATGAGATATATTTTTCCTACAATGGTACGCAGATAGTTTAAAACCTGTGAGTGAAAATGTTTCTATTTCTTCTTTATTCAGCCAGTGCTCCGATATACACAAGATATCAGTTTTACTTAATTCATTTTCCAAAATAATTTTTAATTCGATTATTTTATTTCCTAATCCTTAGACGTTGTGGTGTAGGATTTGGAGACTGATATTTTTAGACTCACTTACGTGTTCTACTTTTTGATTATAAACATTACCGTAGTTATATTTACTGCTTTTAGTAGGGAAGTATTACTTTGGCAACTTACATTATCTACAACATTTAGATCCGAGATACAAGAGGGCATACCACAACACACATAACCTACATTACTTTTGTCATAACAATTACAGCAAACTTCTCTGTGTTTATTTTGCGGAAGTGAAGTACACGTCATAAATTTCGTTTTTCTGCAGAACTCGTAACCTATAAAAAAGCATTTGCTGCCTCAATAATCCAATCACAGACCCTTCTCTTTCTTTTTCCATTGAGATGTAAGCCGTGACTAGTGTAATCCTGTCTACGCAATGCACCTAAACTAATAAATCTAACATCGCTGTACTTTTTAGAGATTATTTCTTTCACCTGCATATTAAATTCAAATATTGATCTGTTTACACTACCGTTCGGCCTATGCGGGAAATCATACCTATAGGGTGTTGACAATACTACTGTTCTAATATTTCTTTTACCTGTGCTTTCAAGTGCTCTTTCTAAAGATACTCACACATTCTGGGTTTCTAGTGAATGGCTTAGGTCCACCAGCCAAAACAACACAATCGTTTTCATTGAGATTACTAGTTAGTTTGTGAATGTTCTCAACGATAGATTCGTAGGGTGCACTTGGTTTCACAATGCCGCTCACACTAATGTCAGTATTTGCACAATCTTGGATAATAGATGCATACTTTCTTAAATGACTGTCTCCCAATAGTAGCAATTTTCGCCTGTTCTTTTCTTCGGATCGAGAAGAGATTCCAGTTGACTTCTTGAAACTTCTAGTACCGGTACATTGTTCTTGACTGTCACTCTGTGAAAGAATGTTCTGTTTTGTTTTATTGGATGCACTAATATTGCTAACGGATTTCACATGTGCTCCCTTAATGTTCTCCTGTACCCTTGTAACTGAATTAAACTTCCTTTCACTGTTTTTCTTTACTTTACACTGCATGTTCTTTGGTGATGAACTTAGTGGAGCTTCTGCTGTTTTACAATTTGTATGTAAGTTAGATAGTTGATAACACTTGCACTTCTTTGAATGTTCACACTTGCCGTAATTTACAGTTTCAATTACGTCATTGTTACTGTTTGTACATTGTTCTTCATCGAGCGAACTAGCAAACCTATTTCTAGTTTCCACATTTGATACCCATGCAGAAAGTCGATTATTTCTTACTACTTCTGACCACTGGCCATTTCTATGAATCTGACCTTGCACTTCAGCACTCTTATCATCTCGTTGTTTTTTAAGTCCGTTTAATTTGCCTTTCAACGACTCTAAATCATTCATCAAAATATTTATTATTTATTGTAGAGAAGAAACTTCGTTTTGTTTGTACACAGCTTGCGCAGGATTGTTCTGCTATAGCATTTTCTACTGGGATATTTATACCCATCCCTCGTTTCGTTTTTGACTTTGTTACTGTCTCTGTTGTTATTAATCTTTATACCACAGGTATCACACAAACTAGGAATTTATTAACGTTTATGCAGCATTTTTTTCGACACCTTTTACACAAGATCGCCAGGTTTCTTGTTAAATCTTCAGCAGATACGACACCAATAAAACCATCTTCCGCCGACTTAAGAAGACCTACCTGGGTTTTTGAGTTTTTTGTTAGTATATTATTGGTACAACTGAAGAGATTAAATTGAAAGAGAATTTTATCAGATCTTAGACTTTCCTTGAGCGAATTAGATGCTTTCACGTTAAGGTATAAAACAATATTCAACATAAGATCCTCATAAGGTTCTGAATGCACTGAATAAATAAATAAAATAAAAACTTACCTTACGTTAGCTTCAGATAAGTATAGAACAAATTAATGTATGGATTATGCTTATAGCCTATTTGAAGTAAAATATGCAATTTTATATTTCAGAAAATACTTTCCGTGAATAGTGTGCTCGCCGACGATGAGAGACGTTATCCTTCATACGTTTGACGGGTTTAAGGCCATAGGTGCCGGTACTACCAGTAAATATGTAGTGCATTCATAAAACTATTAATATTATTTGGTCTAGGAATTAATTCGTGCGGTTGGTACGCACATATTGAAGCTGTAGTACAAACACAAAATACATAAATACCTTAAGAAAAATATTGTCCATCGCTAGCCACCACTTTCGCCTATCTGTCAGGCAATGTACGGATTCCGTGGCGAAAGAAGTCCTCATCCTTGGAAGCGATCCAGTCAGAGACCCATGTTTCGATGTCTTCTGAAGAAGTAAACCGCTGTCCAATCAAATCGTTGTTCATGCAATCGAACAAGTAGTAGTCCGAAGGAGCAACGTCTGGTGAATACGGCGGGTGGGGTAAAACTTCCCATCCGACATTTTCTAAATAGGTTTTGACCGGTTTTGCGACATGTGGGCGAGCGTTATCATGTTGAACAATAAGTTTATCATGTCTGTTCTCCCATTCTGGTCGTGTTCTGGCCAGAGCTTGCTTCAAACGCATTAATTGTCGTCGATAACGTTCTCCATTCATAGTTTCACCCGGTTGCAGCAGCTCATAGTACACCACACCTTTCATATCCCACCATATGCACAGCATAACCTTTGCACAGTGAATATCTCGTTTTGGTTGTGATGGACCTGGTTCACCTGGTTTCACCCAGGCCTTTTTTCGTTTAGGGTTCTCGTAATGGATCCACTTCTCATCACCCGTAATAATTCGATGCAGAAACCCCTTTCTGCTCTGTCGTTGAAGCAGCAATTCGCAAATGGTTTTTCGTCTTTCAACGTCTCTGTCTTTCAATTCATGTGGAACCCAATGTGACATCTTTTGAATCATTCCCATGGCTTTCAAGCGTTTGGAGACTGTTGTTTGATCAACGCCTAATGCTGCTGCAAGTTGTTCCTGCGTTTGACACGAATCCTGCTCGAGCAATGCTGTCAATTCTTCGTCTTGAAATTTTTTTGGCTGTCCAGCTCGCTCTTGGTCTGCCAAGCCGAAATCACCACTTCTAAACCGTGCAAACCACTTCTGACACGTTCGCTCAGCTAGAGCATGGTCACCATACACTTCCACCAAAATACGATGACTTTCAGTCGCACTTTTCTGCATGTTAAAGTAATGCAGCAGGACACCCCGCAAAAACACTTTATCAGGCACAAATTGCGCCATGTTCACTTAACTACAAACTGGTGTTGTTGACGCTTTAATCCACTGCCCTATACTACGAACGATACGCGATGACAGGGGTTTGCAACACATGTGTGGATACACGGAACTGTGGGACGCTCCGTTCGTTGCGCCATCTCTTGTCCACCCGCACGAATTAATTCCTAGACCAAATACTTTTGATTACCTTTGATGGTAAAACAAGGATTCTTCAGTAAAATTTGGTTTTCCAACAACAGTTTAATTCAATTATTTGTTGCTACTCTTCGAATAAGCATTCTGTAGAATCACCACCAGCAATAGCCTAAAAATTCTTGTCAAATTTAAGAAGCTTAATACTCCGAGTTCAGAAAACTACGTAACGCTTACTATTTCAAGTGTTGAATTCAAACTTCAGTACTAGTGGAAATTTCAACGTACAGTGAAGAAAGCTGCATTTTCGAGGGAAGAAAGAAAGAAAACAAAAAGCCGTCGCGAAAGAAGTGCTCGGGAAATTCCCGCAATTGAACGCACAAAGCATCGGAACTGACTACTTCAACAATAAAATTATTTATTTTATAAAACATTAATTTCATCTTGGTTTTAAATTAATATATTTGGTGTTCATGTTTGGCGAGCGTTACTGAGGCTCCTGGAATGATTCGATCTATGTTTGTTTGTTCGTCTGCCTGTACCATACATACTACAGGGTACCACTTTCGGTCTTTTGAGTTTAAATTTTCAGGGTACAAGCACGAGACACTAAATTTCCTGTATAGCTTTTGGTGGCATACCAACGTAAACTTTCAGAATGGCTGCCATTTTTTCAAAATAACAGATATCCACGCTACAAAGCGCAATTTTTGGTCTTTTAAGTTGATGTTTTCAAAGAAGGAGCACGGGACACACTGAATTAGCTGCATATGTTTGCGATCGAAGGTAAAATTTCAAAATGACGGCCATTAAAAAAAAACAGCACTGAATAAAAAATTGTTGCAAGTTGTGACAATGATAATCTTGGGGGAAAAAAAAACTGGTTTTTCAAACTCTGGGGCCACCTCTTAAAATAAATCTTGGGAGCTGCCCTACAGTGTGATACTATAGTTCCACGAACCATTTCTCTGGAACATGCACGTACAATAGTTCTCACGTCAACCATGTAAATCGAGTTAATAAGTTTTTATTATTATCCCTCAGTTGGTAACATACAACGGTGGATGGTAACATTGGGTTACTGATAACCCCAACACTGTAAGTGCAAGTTCTGTTAACATGAAGTATATGTACAATAATACGAACATCTGTTGCTGTCTTTCTTGGTGGACCACGTGTGACAGACTACCTTTTTACGATATTGCCTGAATGATTGCTTAGTTCAGTTTCTGAATCCGATACCTGTATTTCCGCACTGAGTCAAACTATACTTCAATATTGTCCTGTTCATTCCTAGAAACGCCATCAGTACTGCATTCAGAATCGTATTCCAACTCAGAAGAAATAGATTTTTCAAAGTTAAGATCGGATACGGTAACAACTACAATTATACATAAAAGTGTTCAATGATTTTATTAAAGAAGTTTACGAACGCGAATGGAGCCAGTCACCCCAACACACTCATAATTCACTAAAAAAGGTTATGTGAGCGACGAACACATACACGCTAATAAGCACTGCTGTTTCCAAAGTTTACATGAAGGCGCACAAATCTGAGAATAGTATTTCTAGTATTAAAGAACATAATAATCCGAGATGGGGTTACGCGTCACCCGTTACCAACGAAGGGTTATTATTATTATTATTTATGGAAACAGGACATGTGGGGTCAAACAATGTATTTCCTCGAGCAACACCATACATTAATTAGTTTGTTCATATCGGAAACGGTCTACAACTTACAGTACTAAGGAAGTTGAATTTGCTGTCTGTAACAGATAACGAGACTAACAATATACACATTCCAGAGATAACATTTTTATCAGCCAAAATTATGGTAATGCGAGCAGCACGTCAACAGCATTCATGAAGTGGTCCTCATTTCGCCAGTACACTGATGTGTTTGTACACAAACTGCCACTGTACGTAGTTGCAGGCATTACAATGCGACAACAGAAATGTTGGCTCTTAATAGTATTCCTGGTTTTACCAGCGACAGTGCCAGTTCAGACTGTGTACCAGTGTACCGTTTCAGAGAAACAAATATTTTAAAAATAGCAGTTTAAAGTTATATATAATATCTCATGAGGAATGGGCCTACCTCTGTTTTCAGTGTTTGTAATTAGACGAGCTGTTTGTCGGGGGAGGGGGGGGGTTACAAAGATATAAAAAGAAAAACCCTGCACGGAATGGCGTTAAAAAGGACAAACATTACCATGTACCTCTTGCAATAGTTGCAAATGTTACGGTTGAAGCAAAAACAAATTAATATTACGAACAGAAAAAAGCCATCGTAGATTATGTAACTTCTTTCTACCTGATGATGAACTGGAATTGAAAACAGTACACACTGGATATTCCAGAGAAGGTGTACCGTCAAGTAGTCATCTAAGAAGCCAGTTTGGAAGCAGAAGGGGTAATCATCAATCAACAGGTTTCAACGATTCTGACAAGACCAACAGTCCATTGGGGTACATCAGACGCATAAGTTCCATTCGCAACAAAACACAAGAACGGAGCTTCACTCTCGTTTGACAAGGCATATCTAATTATTGACTACGTCACAATATATCCAAACTACGTTAGAAAGAAAATATATAACCGATTTCGTATTTATGAATTGACCTATTAACATGCTGTTAAGAAAAATAATCAAGAACCATCACGGAGAGACAAGACTTATCTTTTAAAGATGGCATTAGAAATTTAATTTATAGATACACGTGAACTACTTTTGCAAACGGTAAATGATCGTCAACGAATAGAATGCCACATTGCTCCTGATATTGGTTAAAAACAGTTTAAAAACCCTCGAGAAGGCTTGATTAGTTAACTTCAAACGATATTATAACGACCTACGTAAAATGAAGATAGCATCAAACTGATGTTACGTAATTTTGAATTAATATCCATAATGCTCACCAACTGTTTTCAATTTGAAATGTATCACCCCATAATTTTGGATATAAAAAGCAGAAAGAAACAGGCTATTGCAATGAACATAAATGGTATGACGCTCTCCTATACTATTTCTAATTAGTTAAAAAGGAGCCAGTACCTGTAACATTACAGACTGGATTTAATAGATTAGCGCGGAAATTTGGCAATCTACAAGTGACAGCAACATGTGTTAAAATAGGACTACATGAACAGAGAAAATAGTACGTAAATTACCAGTCGTCAAATGCATGTAGCAGGAATTTCGTTAAGGTGGCTATCACTTAATAATCAAAATGGATTCACACATCATATATATGAGTACACAATAGAGGGCAAAAATTTCAATTCAAAACTGCATAACAGACACCACTGTTAGGTTATTTTACTTTCGTTTCTGTATTATCTGTCAATATAAAATGCACAGGACGCGTTCCATTTCAATTCAGGCAGGGCATGTACTGGTCGTCATGGATTTTGGTGATTTTTTTTATGAATTCCTTAAGGAAAATTAAGAAACCTGTATTTTTTTATTTTTTGGAAAAAAAATTCCTAGTGAGATATTGCTTCCTTACGTTCATTGTCGGTAATTGCTGAAGACCAAAAAGTAATATTCTGTACTACTTTTGACGAAGCATATCTCAGCAACAAATTTTTTTTTTTTTTTTTTTTTTGTCTAATAGATAATTGTGCGTAGTTTCCGATGTCAGAAGATTACTTCCATGTCTTGTATACAGGGTGTTCAAACATTGTGACAACTTTAGAAAAAATTTCGAAAATTACACGATTTCGGAATTTTTTTCTCTCTTTTCCGTAACAATATATATATTTGATGTTTACAACTTTGAGTAGGCATGGCTAGGCTCTTTAACGCAAAAATACTGTAAACAGGTTGTGACTGTTATTTTAGCAGTAACAACAACGAAAAGTTGGCCGTTTTCGCAAAGTCCGCAATATTTGGATGCCATTTTCTTAGAAAACGTATTTTCAAAAAAATATATATATATAATTTTTCAGTATAAATGAACTATGCATGTGTTCTAAAGGCTCACCAAGTCTTATGTTCGACCACGCACTGGTTTAGATTTTATGGCTAAAAGTTTCCTCCGAAAAATTGTCAAGTCGTGGGATATTGAAATTTGACGGAAGATGATGCTGCGGTCGCTCACTCTCACATAATTTATCTCACTTTTGCGAAGTTCGCAGAATATGTGCTGATACATTAGTTACCATGTTTAATCTCGTCCCTTCCTCCTTCTCCTCCTAGAGCTCCTTCGTGGCTAAGCAGTTAGAGTACGCGCCTATGGGAGCAGGGGGACCCAGGTTCGATTCCCGGCGGGAGGTCATGTAGTTGGGATTCTACGTTAAATCAGTAGGTTCACGTTTCATATAGTTTCGGTGCTGAACGGGCTCTAAACTCAAAATCAATAAATCCTCCTAATAATAATAATAATAATAATAATGATAATACAGTAATAAATTGTTATTTCCAGTAGTAGGAGGAGGAGGTAGAGAGTTCTTATCCAGGAGGCCATGTATTCGAACCCAGAAGTTTCCAACTCTACATATTTTCCAATTATCGTTATCTACGCCAGTCAAATTCCCGGATGGTAACTTGAAACTAAGTCCGGATATACTTCTTTCCAACATTTTTCGTAACTCCGTGCTATGCTGAAAGGTCATAAATAAATTAATAATGACAATTACGATTATGATTATTATTATACTGCGTGACCAAGTCGGTAAAGCGCTCGCTTTCAGTGCGAGCAGTGCGGGTTCGATTCCCGTGTACTCAAAAATTTCGATGTTGACCCTGCATTGTAAGGACAACTGGGGAGCTATCTGAATAGAAAGGTAGTGGACTCTGGTTAGGAAAGCCAGGTTATACAACTGTGGGAGCCGAGGCAGGGACCACGTCTCACCCATGCGAAAAGCTATCTGGCCGGCTTGAGCTCTTCAGGGCTTTGTGCTATGGAGTTACTATTGTTGTTATTATATTCCAACTGATTCTAGTTTTCCACAAACTAGCGGAGGCCACCACTTCTATGCAACATGTTTCAATGGAAAAATAAATTATACAAAAACGGGACATTCTCTAAATAGAGGCCATTACCGAACGGTTGCAAAATTGGGATTTTTTTTCTAATGTTAGTCATTGGTTTTGACTGTAAAGATTGGAAAATTCCCGAAGTCCTAAAAAAAAAAGCACTTCGTCTTGCTAAGGCATTCTCAAGCAGATCATTTTCAGTGTGAAAGTCGTAGAGTGTACTGTGGGTGGTTAGTTTTGCTGCTCATTTACTTATCATCGTAATTTTTGTAATGCCTTCGAATGTTAACTGAATACGTTGGTTCGCTTTTTGGTGTTTTCGATTATACGGGCTCTTAAAATTTAAACTAAGACTGGAATTTTCATTAATTTACGTAATCGTGAGAACATGTAGTAAACATGTACAGTGTAGCTAGGACACAGCATGTACACAAAGTTGTTGACATAGGTGCCTTCCATTTCAATTCAGGCAGAGCATGTACCATCACCATCTCAGATATTGTTGAAACTTTTTTTATAGCAACTAGACATGTTTTTAAGAGACCCATATTTTTTTGTTTTGTCGAAAAAAATTTTCCCGCCAAGTAATGGGCCATCAAAGACGGGGAGTACAATTTATGAATTGTAGAAGACATGGAAAATGGTCAACTTCGGAGCCTCACCATTCGGCTATGGAGACAGGTCGAGTTATAATTCTTGTTGTGGTATGTACATAGGAATATAAATAAACTATATTTTATTATAGTTTGGTTTGCGCATGCGTATCTTTTTGTACATAAATTAACAAATGAACGTCAATTTATCTGAAAAGTCGAAGTTTGCGAATTTTTTTCGAGCACTTCCGGTTCGAATTTTAAAATTCTGTTTTCACGGTTGGTAAGATCTGGTTACCCGCTTTCCGAAAAAAATTTTGTATTGCTTCTGTGTGCAACCGTTTTGTCGCAAAAAATTCGAGAAATTGTAAAATTTTCAAAAATCGCCATTTTTGGGCGCCATTTTCTCGAAAACACCATCTTTTAAAATTCTGAAATTTTGTCAGATGGTTCAACTTTACATGAATAATAAACACACCAAATACCATTCTCGACCAATGCCTCATGAATTAACTGCAGCCTTTTAAAGTTAGCGAAGTTTCGTTAACTTTGATGTCACAGTTAGCAACACTGGGAACAATAAAAGTGCAATGATTTGATGATGTTTGTGGTTCACATTCATTAAATGAAGAATAAAAGGTTTTCTTGACTGTTTTTTTCATTATTTTGTTCAAGAAGGCTCTCTAAAATAGTAAAATGAGCCTCCCCCTACTCCTCCGTTTTCTTAAACCGAAATAATCTGAGGTGGAAATTGCGATTACGAAACACACAAATTTTAAGTTTACTTGAAATGGCCATCCAATAAATTCTGATGATCTACAAAAAGCCTGAACTATTACCTCAGTGATTTGGAATGCTCCAGACAAAGTTTCAATTAAGTGCGATGTCATTATAGTGATCGAAAAAGGACAAAAAGTTTTTTAAAAAAAACGAAACGTTTTCTTACGCGTTCCAAAGAAATTTACTGACTTTTTAAACATAACAGTCCCAACATATGAATGGGTCACTCGGAATTTTACAGTATTCTACTAAAGTGGGTCAGTGCACAACCTGCGAGGGAAGTGTGTACGTGTGTGTGTGTAATATGCAAATTTTAAGTTAGCTGCTACTGCGTTGCTACAAATCAAAGATGCAGCCTGTATTGAAACTGTCATGAGTGACCTATTTCCTTTAGTAGTATGATCCGTAGAAAATGACAACTGTCTTCTTCAAGAATGTGGTGAATGTCCTGGAGTGGAAGGAATGAGTGTAGAGTCTTTAATTATTGATCCTGATGAAAATGAAAATGTTACGTATGCCATATGGGAAAACAATAATCTCGTTAAAAAACTGTGCCACTTTCTGTTTTCATATCGTACATTGCTGGTTTAACTGTAAGAATTGTAATTCATGACTACATCAAGGAAGTCCAAAGAGAATTAATTGCTACCGAAAAGCACCGTACAAAATTTCAAGATACAAATTCTATTTTACTTCATGTGGACTTCGCTGAAAACTGGACTGTTATTCTGCAAAGTGAAATTCAGAGTTATCACCGGAATATGAAACAACTGACAGTTTTGTTGTAATAAACGACGATAAAACACACGATTCGGCTCATGTACTCCTAGCCATAGACAAGATTCTAAAAATACTCGAAGAAAAGCGAAAATATATTTTATAGAAAAAGGTTTGAATGCGTGAAAATAAGTGTCTACAATTTCCCAAACCGTGTCAGTGATTTCTGATGGTGCTGCATCCCACTTTAAAAATCGCTTTCAGATGTTCGAGATGCAGACAGGTCCGATAAAGCAGTGGTTTTGCAGTGAAACCGGCCATGCAAAGGTCTCTGCGACGGTATTGAGGGGGGAGGTGTATAGAATGTGGCAACACGGCATAACCTTAAGCAAAAACAGATACACAGTATTAAAACCGCAGAAGAAAAAAAAATGAAATGAAATCTTTAAGTTTTACGTTCCACGTTTATGCCGGTTAGGCTAAATGAGACGGTGATTATGAGGAATGAATGAAATGGTGGAATGCAGAAAGTGGGAGGAAACGGGATAACCTCGAGAAAACGCACGAGCACGGTGTTTGTCCACCACAAAGATTCTACATGGACCTTCAGTATTTGTGACTATCGACAATGTGCTACGGTACGCAGGGGGCGGATCCAGGACGGACTTCTGGAAGGGGGGGGGGGGTAATACTGCTACTTAGAGGTACTTTTAAGAGCTCCAAACTCTGAGATCAGTTTTATTTATATATAAAATAAAAAAGTTTCTTCCCCCTAGATCCACTCCTGGACGAGTTGAGTAAGCCAACACCTACTGGAGCACCTGTACGGTTACATGCTATTAGCGAAAAAGACACCAACCAAGCAAATGATTGGTCCATGCAAAAATATATATATATATATATATATATATATATATATATATATATATATATATATATATATATATATATATATATATATTAATTATAATAAAAAAATAAAAATAAAAAAATAATAATCAGTGAAATTTTGTTTCCGAAGACCATTTTAAGTAAGTGAACATGAAATTTGTGCGTTTCGTAATCGTAATTTCCACCTCCGATTATTTCGGTTTAAGAAAACGGAGGAGTAGGGGGAGGCTCATTTTACTATTTTAGAGAGCCTTCTTGAACAAAATAATGAAAAAACAGTCAAGAAAACCTTTTATTCTTCATTTAATGAATGTGAACCACAAACATAATCAAATCATTGCACTTTTATTGTTCCCAGTGTTGCTAACTGTGACATCAAAGTTAACGAAACTTCGCTAACTTTAAAAGGCTGCAGTTAATTCATGAAGCATTGGTCGAGAATGGTATTTGGTGTGTGTATTATTCATGTAAAGTTGAACCATCTGACAAAATTTCAGAATTTTAAAAGATGGTGTTTTCGAGAAAATGGCGCCCAAAAATGGCGATTTTTGAAAATTTTACAATTTTTCGATTTTTTTGCGACAAAACGGTTGCACACAGAAGCAATACAAAATTTTTTTCGGAAAGCGGGTAACCAGATCTTACCAACCGTGAAAACAGAATTTTAAAATTCGAACCGGAAGTGCTCGAAAAAAATTCGCAAACTTCGACTTTTCAGATAAATTGACGTTCATTTGTTAATTTATGTACAAAAAGATACGCATGCGCAAACCAAACTATAATAAAATATAGTTTATTTATATTCCTATGTACATACCACAACAAGAATTATAACTCGACCTGTCTCCATAGCCGAATGGTGAGGCTCCGAAGTTGACCATTTTCCATGTCTTCTACAATTCATAAATTGTACTCCCCGTCTTTGATGGCCCATTACTTGGCGGGAAAATTTCTTTCGACAAAACAAAAAAATATGGGTCTCTTAAAAACATGTCTAGTTGCTATAAAAAAAGTTTCAACAATATCTGAGATGGTGATGGTACAATTTTATATTTTTTTGCCTGAGTTGAAATGGAAGGCACCCATAGTGCTTTGTAGAATAATAATTTCAGTCTCTCTCGTGAATATGATTGTGTAATTTTCAGTTCTTTGTGGTTAATAGTTTTATCGAGAAAGAGTTAACAGCTAAATCTTGAAAGGAAAAATACTTGAGCGTTCTTTGCCTCAAATTGTCATTGCTTTAAAAAATAAGTGAACGTTTCAGTGAAAATATTGGGTGCACTGTGTGGAATGACTAAATAGCTTGTGGCTCATTCCATCTCCATTCACGCAAGGGAGGGGGGTCAGGTGACCATCTCCGATTTTTTTGAAAAAAGTATATTTGGTAGTCCTGTTGGAGATATGAAACCTGCAAAGAGGATTTTCCCAGAAAAAAATTTGTCTTCGAGTTATCGGCTAACGAAATTCGGACGAAAATCACTATTTGTAATAGAAAAGTGAATGAGCATAATCTTGAAAGACACGTAGTTCAGTAACTACTTGTGATAATTAGATGATTCTTTTTTTTATTTAAAAATGCTCAGATTACATTTGAGGTTCTGATATAAAAAGCACGAATTACAATCCAACAAGAGTATTTTGTAAACATCGGAAAACTTAGTAAAAGTATTTTGTAAACACCGGAAAACTTAGTAAAAAAGTAAAATGCAAGAATTTTGACATTTATTTTCCGTATGAAAGAATGAGAGGATAACCGTATTATTGTGACACAATATAATACTCCTTCTGGGATCCCTATTGATAATTTTGTTTCCCATCTACGATGGCACATGGGAGAGAAAACGTGAGTGAAATTATGATAAAACGTCATTTTCGCCTGAAATTAGGACGGATTTTCTCCAAAAGGCCATTCTTAAAAAATCTGAAAATCTGCCCGAACGATCTTTCATTGTTCCCTATGTGAATCATGCAAACAGAAATGGAGATATTTGTGTATTAAATTTTTCGTAAATTTTTAGAGTATTGTGTTGCACAGGGACCGAGTATGCAACCACGCATAGCATTGACGCCTGTAATGTATGCAACCATGATATTGGAATAGTTGCATAGTATTGCGCAACATGTACCTAGGTATGATGCAAGTGTTTTGCAGTACATCAAACGCTCTGGAATAGCCCCCATTTGGCATTTAGACTGCATTGGAGATACACTGCATTGTGTGAAGTGTTGTATGTCAACGATGTTACCCATTGCGCATGTCAATGCATCGTCTTGTTCGTGTTTCACAACAGATATACTATCTAATGTATATAAAAGTTAGCATTGCAAATATGTCTTCACAATATAGCACCAAGAGAGTTAAGTGCAGTGATTATATAAAAAGACACAAGAAAATAATATACAAAAGTAACACGAAAAATTTTACTGTTGTTGGTGGTCTTGCAGAGTCATTACAAAATTATTTCGGATCACAAGTACAAGTAAACAGTGCTGATAACTTGTGCAAAAAATGTTTTATTTATTACAAGGCCCAGTTCGAGAAACCAGCTGCTTCGGTTGAACCAAATAGTGCGATCATTATTGCAGACCAAATGACTGCAGATGACGGTTCACTGACTTCAGATCCAATCTACGTTCCAAGTAGTGCAGTGATTGGTACTTTAAATAGTAGCATAAGTGTACTTGATATGCAAGTGTCGCCCGTGAAAAAACCATGGCAAGTGAAGGAAGAAAGAAGAGTCACGTACGTAAAACGAAAATCAGAAGAACTAGAAAACGGGTTTTCGACGGCAGTGTCTGGAAAATTGGTGTGAATGTACCGTGTTCCTCAGGAAGTTCGTCCGAGAGTTGCAATAATTGCGAAATGTGGTTTTCCAACATCACCTTCAGTAAACGCATGATGGTCGAACGCATCTCATCTGCGACAAAGTATCTAATAGATAAGTCACGCAAAGTGAAAAAAGAAAAGGGTATGTGGGCAACGCTAGATCCGTACCAAGGACACCTTTTATCGATCGCTTACCTCGAGACTACATTGTCATATTACGTAGATGATAGTCAAGACTGTTCTAGACAAAGTTCGAATCAAAAAGATGTTGTTTCTGTATGTGAAAACGGTGAAAAAGTAAAAAGAGAAACGTTTTATGACCCGCTCCATTAAAGAAGCCTTCAGATTAGGGATGGCCAAAATTTTCCGGAATCCGGATTCCGGAAAATTTACTTTCCGGAATTCGGAAAAATACGGATTTCGGAAAAATTCCGGAATCCAGAAAAATTCCAGAATTCGGAAAAATTCCAGAATTCGGAAAAATTCCAGAATTCGGAAAAATTCCGGAATTCAAAATCCGGAATTCGGAAAAATTCCGACATTCGGAAAAAAATCCGGAATTTAGAAAAAAATTCGGAATTTTTCCGATTTTACTTTCCGGAAAGTAAAAATTCTGGAATCGGCCATCCCTAGCTAGTAGCTGTTAAAAGAGAAACACAATAATGAATATATATACTGTATTAGTTTCTTGTAGTTGGTTATGTCTTTATCACTTACGTAGAAAATTGCCACTGCAGTTATTTACTGCTTTATGAGGAAGGTCTTATTTTCACACACAAAAAAGTCGCCGGTATGTCTCAAACATTATCGCGTTCCCACCTGCAGCTGCTCCAAAGCACTGCAAACTACTTTTTAACCAGGCAGTGAAGGAAAAGAAATCTCAACAAATATTCTAACAACATTCGCTTATTGTCAACATACCTACAGTGAGCGCAGAAAGTGTTCGTACACCGTGCATACTTTATATTGAAAACAGCTAGCATGAGAACGGGAGGTGGAATATAACCAGAATTAAGACTACACCAATCACTGTTTTTTTCAGAAGAAAAGAGGGAATTCCTTTTTTGTAAACGCAAAAAGTCACCGTACACTTATGCTTGAATTAATGCTTATAAAGTATATTACGTTATTTAATATTTTGTGGGATCACCCTGTGCGTTAATGATTGTCTGTAGTCTTCGTGGCATTGATTTTACCTGTAGTAGTTCGTAGTTTTGTAGCTTCGGGACTGATTATGTCCCATTCTTCTTGAATAGCTCTTCTTAGGCCTTCTTTAGTAGAGACAGGGCCGGCGCGAGGGGGGGGGGGGTCGAGCCGTGCCACCGCCCAGAGCGGCAAGTCTAATGGGCGGCAAAATTTGAAAAAGAAAAGTATATTATCAAAATATGATGCTTCTTAATAGGCCCACATGGAAATATAAAATTGTGTTAACCTGAGAATGTAATTGAACTTACTTCACTCACATTCAAGAAAATACTCTCTCAGGAAATTCAGAGCATTCCTCCACGTTTTCAATTATCAAACTACTAGCCACAGGTATCTCGTTCAATATTTCCCTTGCAGCGGTGTAGATAGGATTTTAAGCTAGAGTGCATAAGATTATCACGGTATCTTTTTATATTTTTTTCTATTCAATGATGTTCTAACGCTCCGCTCCAAGTATGCAAAAGGTACACTCTCACTTGAGACAGGCCGTTCTAGCCTGTAGCATCTAGAGACATTTAGGTTCTAATAGCGAGTTTTTGACCAATTTACAAACTGTTCATTCCGAATATAGTAAATCATACAGCGTATTATTTCTTGAGAAATGTTTCATTTTTTGTATAGCTAAAAAAAAAGTTTATGACTTTTTTTCTGCGTCAGTTCAACGTTAGGCCATACTAAAGGAACATATTAGTAGTCTCACTTTAAAATCATTATCCACCACAAGGTGGGAGAGCCGAATTGATGCTCTGGCTCAGTTATCAAATATAGGAAGTTTATGATGCCTTACTTCAAATAAGTAATGACAATAGAACCGATAGAATGGTCGTCCACGATGCTCTGTGTATAGCAAACCAGCTGAGTTACTTTTCTTTCCTTTACTCATTCGTTGTCTGATATGAATTTAAAGCATTGATTCTCATGTGTTGGATGCAGTAGGATTTCTTGAAAATATATCTGGGTACTTTGAGAGGAGCAGAAATTATGCAAAGTTGATGCGATGGACTTGGCATCAGCATTAGATACGGGTGATCCACTGATACGTAATACAGTGCAAGCTCGAAATCGAAAGAAGAGACAGTTTCAGTACGAGGCAGAGGATGAAGCTACTGAAAACATCCACAAACAAGATACAAGATCGATTTTTATTACAAAGTTCTAGAAGTGATTGTGTTATCTTTTAAGAGAAAGATTTGAGAAATTTAAACATCACAGCGAGTATTTCAATTTTCTTTGCGATATAAGTAATCGTAAAGATATAGCCTACCACCTGAACTTTTTGTCTGAAAAGTGTACTAAACTTACCACCATTTTAACACACGAAGAATTGAAAGATATTAACCCCAGTGATTTGAAAGACAAACTGAAAGTGTTATCCACTATAATTAAGCCTGTGAAAGTTCACAAAAATAAAAAAAAATAAAAAAAAAATAAAAAATTAATTAAGGAACATGCCTTTGCTCTCAATGTTAGTATTGCACGTAGAATTTTGTTAATCTTGCCTGTAACAGTGGCAAGTGGAGAAAGAAGTTTTTGGAAACTTAAGTTTATTAGAAACTATCTACACTCTTCTATGTCTGAAACACGCTTGAGTGGTCTAGCGACGATATCAATAGAACACAAATTGGCTAAAACATTGGACTACGCGATGTGATACAGGAATTTGCTCATATCAAAGCAAGAAAAGTTTCTTTCAATTAAGGTATGTTAAATTTATGTATGTCTATTGTGTATTAGTACATTATAAGGCTTAGGCTAATCACTTACATTTACCATAATATCTAATTTACTGTATTATCTCCTTGCTCCATACACTATTGAAAACTCCTTTTGATATAAAATAAGCCTAAAAATTAAAATTCTTAGTCATGACTAAAGTATATTTTTAAAATTTTATTTTCTGTATGCGCTGCTCTATATTACAGATATACAGCGAAATCGAGCATACTGAATATTGTGTCAGTATAGAGTCGTTTAAATATTACGTGAGCATTCCAGAAAGGTAGTTGATTTTTCCATTTTATACATGTTTTTAAATGACACTTGAACGTTATCTGTCAAAATAAGGTTTGCGGATTAAAGGGGCGACATGTGAAAGCACCGCCCAAGGCGGCAAAATTGCTAGCGCCGGCCCTGAGTAGAGAAGCTGTGCCTTCTGATTGTTGTCTCCAGAACAGACCATAGATGTTCTATGGGGTTCATGTCTGGGGATTGGGGAGGTGTGCGAAGCTGTTTCAAGGTATTATAGAGTAGCCACAATCGAGTATTTTCCGCTGTATGTTTGGAGTCGTTGTCTTGCTGAACAATAAATTGTTTTCAAGAACCATCTTCTGCGCACTAGTATGGAGATTTCTCTTTAATATGTTAATATACACTTTGTGGATCATCACTCCATCGATAAGGTGGAGACGACCCACTCCTGAGGCACTCATACAACCCCAGTCAAGCACGGACCCTCCTCCGTGTCTTACTTTAGGGACGAGATTTTGAGGATTCATCTCTGTATTCACCTTGCGCCATACCATACGCCTCCCATTGGACTCGATAAAGTTAAATTTACTTTCGTCGGAAAATATGACCCTATTCCAGAAAGAAGCCTGATCCCTTATCTTTATACTCTTTTTCAAACTTTAGTCTCTTTATACGATTTGTCTTGTTCAGCCAGAACATTTTCCTGGCTATCCGACCATGATACCCTGCAAAATTCCGCACTGTACTGGCTGATACTTTAACACCGCGTGTTTCCAGATCCGTTGCCAATTGCACAGCACTATTTTTTGGAACCTTTTTTCTTTCCCTAATAATGTAACGTTTATCTTGTTCACTCAACACTCTTGGTCTTCCAGTTTTTTTTTTTTTTTTTTTTTTTTTTTTCGCACAGTGGTAGAAACAACATACATCGCAATTATTGTTTGTACTGTTGAACGAGGCCTGTCTGCAAGGTTTGCTATCTTTCTCAAAGACTTACCCTTCTTATGCAATTAAATAATTACTTTTCTTGTCTCCTCATTTGTTTCTGTTCGGTTGCTTCCCACTTTGAACGCCCACCGTGCAGTTTTTTCACTCCTATTCACAACTAAACTCATTCTGTTATTCGTCATGCTATACAGAGGTGTATACTCAGGTGAATACTAGTGAACCCCAGTTGTGGTATCTTTGTTTCGTATTCATACGTCAGGTGTACGATCACTTTTTGCGTCTACTCTATACACTTTCTTCGGAATTTATTTACTTTCTGACCATTAAACTTGTCTTTGTGGTTCTTTATTGATATATTCATAAAGCTTAGTTTTCATTATTCATATTGTGTGTGTTATTACACTTCTTAAATTTTCTGTTTCTTTTTCGCAGGCATTCTCGTTTCAATAGCATAGGTGTACGAACACTTTCTGCGCTCACTGTATGTACAGTAAATACAAATTTACAATTTTTGACTTTACGAAGTATACAATGTAATTGTTCAATAATTAACATAAGCAGGCATTCATTAATTTATATTAATATAATAATTAATAAAACTAATAAGCGGGTGATTGATGACTCAGTGGTAGAGTTTTCATCTATGGTATTCTAACCCAGGACATGTGGGTTTTCGATCGCTAATTTTGTGTTCGAAAATTTTCCCGCTACCTATCTTATATTTGTTCCATCATCACTCATTAACGAATTTAGTTTATCAAAACTCTATAGCCATATATTCATTCTGTCCGTCAGTGAAACAAACAGTCTCAAGAACTATCTGATGGATTACCAATCAATTTTGGCCATGATGTACAGAGTCAGTAGTTAAGAATCGAATTTCCTGATGAATGTAATATTCAAACCGGAAGCGGTACAAATCAACCATTTTCGGTTTTAACGTTAATCATTATATAGTAAATACGGTAATAGATAGCGAGAAGCTGTTTCCAGTAATCGACATATATAACATTCATGTAGATAGAATGTTTCCCAATTTGTGCATCTGCTGAAAATAATGAGCTTAGGTATTTAGAGAGCATTTTCCGATTTAGAAAATGTGTGCTTGGTAAAGAATGTAGAGAATTAGCTGAGTCAGGCATGTAGCTAGAATATGGTAATAGGAAGTGGGGGGGGGTCTGTCACGAAATACTGTGGTTATTTACCAGGGGCTCAATCATTCTAAACTATTTTATTGGCAACATATATTGGTTCGTTTAGCCAAGATTTCTAATGGGGGGATGATATGAAATATTCTGGTTACACACCATAGGCTCGATCAATCTAAATATTTTACTGACAACATACCCATATTGATTGGTTAGGACAATAAAATGAGGATATATTAGTAAGTATTTTAATAAGAAGCTATGAAGAAATCTCGAGTAAAAGAATATAAAAAAGTATTGAAAAAGATATAGTCTTCCGAGGTCATTCGAACGGTGTCGAGAATTTTGCGTCTGGGAAATTTGCTCCCTACCTCAAGAACAGGGAAAATTGCGCCTGCGATGTACCTCCACCGGGAAGTTTGAGCCCTGCGAAATAAAAGAACCTATTGGAGCTTACGCATTTGCTCCATTACAGCAGGGGCTGACATTACAGCATAAACAATCCTCCTCCCACAACCATGCCATTTGTGATTTATTTTCATTGCGGCTATATAAGGGGAGAATAAACTTCAATATAAGCCAAAAGAACACAACGGATCAACGCAATCACTGCTTCTTCCAGAGATGATTTGGGGGGAACACTGGCCTCCCCAGAGCTCTCAGAGTGCCCCCTCGGAGAAGACCAAAATAATACGTCTATAATATAATAATAAATAGAATAGTACCAGCAGTGACCCCCCTCCGGAATACTAAGTGTGCCCCCCGGAACATTTTTTTTCTGAAAACGACTGAACGCAATTGTGTGTTTGAATTCCAGCAAGTAAACAAACTGTACATAGTTTTCTTGATAATATTACTGAACTGATTTTACATTCACTTTACATTTTCTTTTCTATATTTTGTGTCCTGAAAAGCCAAACAACTCGCAAGGATTGTGAACAGAGATATCTGGGTAGAGCCAAACAGCCTTTTGTAGATTAAATTATACTCTTTGATTATATTAATAAATGATTATATATCAGTCATTTATACTTTTATTGTAAATTTTGTAGTATAATGAAAAATTGTATTTGTATGTATTGCACTTTATTGAACTAAAATTGTATTTTTTTTTTTTTTTTTTTCATTTGTTCGGAATACTATAACGGATGGAGTAACTCACTGAGACGATGAGAGGCAAGGCTAGTTCAAGTGTGAGTGGAAGTTACTTTACACAATACAAAAATAAGTTGAATTGTAGGGCGCTAACATCCTAGTGCAAATATATAGCCGGCGCATTTTCCCCTGTTTTTGGGGTAGGGCGCAAACATCCCAGTGCAAATATATTGCGAGCGCATTCTTTCCTATTTTTGTGGAAGGGCGCAAATTTCCTGGGCGCAAAATTCTCTCATTCAAGGAAAATATAATGTCCGTGAAGTTTACAAGCCACTTATGTCGGACTCCAATTTCGACTTTAACGTCGCTAGTGCTACGTTAGTGTTCGATAGTGACGCAAATCGTTAGTACTCCACAGATAACGTGTGCTTTTTAAATAATGGGTATAGGTCTTCTTAACTGCATGCCAACACGCCCACTTCTAAGAATCATCTCAAAAATGAGGTTAACCGTTAGAGCAAGTAAGTGCTCATTAGTGCCATTAACGTTAATGCCTCCATCGTACGGCCCTTTGAGTAATAATAATACCACGCTCTTTACTAGTCTCAATGCGTCCCTATATTCTCGCGAACATTCTGACGTGCCCAAGTTAGTTATTCTTTTTTTTTTTTTTTTTTTTTTTTTGCAACTATTGTTTATCTTTTATTGTTTATTGCTAGTCTGCAGAGTAGTCCTTACATTAATATGCCATTGTCCTTGATAATCATTACGTATTTACAAGCAGTTTGTTATTATTGTTAGAAGGTATCAAAAAACAACAGATAAAATCTACTACTTAACGGTTCACATTTTTCTTCTACAGTACATAAACGATTAATAATAATAATAATAATAATAATAAGACTATTCCAGCATAAAAGTTATAAATTGCATCACACTGGCAATAAGCGACGCATATTTTAACTTCATAAAAATTCGTTTCTCACGATTTTCTGGAAAACTACGTATGATAACATCTTCATTATGTCAAGTTGTTTATCTCAGTGTGATATATGTCTTACCTCTGGACAATATCACAGTAAAACAAAAATTAAATATTAGAAGTACATCGAATTTTTGGACTACATCTCATTAACCATGGGAAGATTGAGTAGTGTATACTTTAGGATGTAAGTTTCAGCTTAACTTGCATCATACATTCTTAGGATTACAAAAAGGAAATTTGTTCGTTTGCGTTTGAACAAAATTCTTAGGATTACAAAAAGAATTTTTTTTTCCGAAATCCGGAATTTTTCCGAAATCCGGATTTTTCCTGAATTCCGGAATTTTTCCGAATTCCGGAATTGGCCATCCCTACTTCAGATTGATGAATGAAGGTAATCCCGATATAAATATATAAATTTCTAAATTTTACTCTTTACGTCCCAAGTGGGTTAAATGTCAGCCGGTGAAACAAACATGCACATGTATTTATTGTACCAATATAAATCTCATATGTACATCCCTGAGCAATCTTACTGAACGAAATATAGTAGATACAGATCTGTACTCTGTGGCGATTCTACCGAAAAGTGTTGGTTGCAAGAATGTGAGAATTGCCCAGGACTAAATGCAATTTCGGAACAAAGTTTAGAGATTCAAGATAGTGATGAAATCACGTATGCACTATAGGATAGCGGAGATCTTGTGAAAGAAACTGGAAACCTAAATAGATTTTTAAAGCATGTAAAGTACTGGATTTCAAAAGGAATAACTCATAGCTATATTGGAAAAATCCAGCGAGAAAGCATAGCGGAAATAAAAAGATCTACACTTCTTGAAGTACTAATAACACAAGGCTCTTTGCTAGAGTCTCAATGCGTCCCTATATTCTCGCGAACATTCTGACATGCCCAAGTTAGTTACATTTTTTTTTTTTTTTTTTTTTTGCAACTATTATCTGTTATTGTTTATTGTTTATTGCTAGTCTGCAGAGTAGTCCTTACATTAATATGCCATTGTCCTTGATAATCATTGCGTATTTACAAGCAGTTTGTTATTACTGTTAGAAGATTTCTGGTACCAGTAACATGGGCTCCTGTCACAATGGCATGGCGCGTCCTCAGGTTGCGGATCGAGAAGGTCTCTAGATATAGAGGTTAGTAACGAATATACTGAATAAGGAGTCGCGGACAAACGACAAGAAGCAGTCCTCCAGCTTGGAGGTTTAGGTAAGGCTAACCACCTCATCCTGTAAAAAAGACACTTCTTCAGAAACACTCACAGAAGGCTCGGACAAGCACTGATAACTTGACACGACCTCAGCAAAAGAAAATGGACATGAGATTTCCAACATGGAATATTAGAAGTCTTTGTAGGGCAGGCGCGTTAAAATCCGTAACAAGTGAGTTAGAGAAATACAGGTTGGACGTAGTGGGAGTTCAAGAAGTTAGGTGGGAAGGAAATGGAACTGTGAATTCCAGAAATTTTACGTTCTTTCACGAGGAAGGAAATAAAAATCACCAATTAGGAACACGGAGTTTCATTCAGAAACGAATAATACCAGCAATTAAGCGGATCGCATTCGTTACTGACAGACTCTCTTATTACTCTTACGGGTCGGTGGTGTGATATTGTTTTAAATGCACATGCCCCAACTGAAGATAAGAATGACGATGTAAAAGACAGTTTTTACGAAGAAGTGAAACGGATATCTGACCAACTCCCGCAATACCATATGAAAATTCTATTAGGGTATTTCAATGCGAAGGTAGGACGAGAGGATATTTTCAAACCGATTATAGGGAACGAAAGTCTGCATAAGGAAAGTAATGACAACGGTGTTCGACTGGTGAACTTTGCAACATCCAAAAACTTAATCGTGAAGAGTACAAAATTCCTACATCGCGACGTTCATAAATACACTTGGACATCACCAGACGGAAAGACACACAATCAAATTCATCACGTTTTAGTAGATAGAAGAAGGCAATCTAGCATAATTGATGTCCGGTCGTTTAGAGGGGCTGATTGTGACACTGACTACTACCTGGTAGTAGCGATAATACGATGGAGGTTACAGTTGAATAAAGGAAATATTCAATGTCTGAAAACGGAGAAATATAATTCAAAGAAATTAGAAGAGGAATAGGTAAAAGAGGAATATCAGATTGAAGTTTCGAATAGATTTTCGAATTCAGAAGACTCGGAGTGCACTAGTTTTGAGGATACTTGGATTGAAATTAGAGATAGCATTAAATTTTAGCATAAGAAAAATTGGAACACGTCAGAACAAACCACGGTTCGACGAGGAATGCATTAAACTACCACAGAAGAGACAGCAAAATTACGCTGGCTACAAAATCCGAATGAAATAACTACACAAAATTTCCTGAACATCAGGCGCGAAACTTCCAAAACTTTTAGAACAAAGAAACACGATTTTTTGAAAGCTAAAAAATTAAGGAACTTGAAGATAATAAAAATAAACATATTCGGGACATATATAAGGGGATCAACGAATTTAATAAAGGCTATCAACCTCATGTTTATATATTAAAGAAAGCTGATGGAACAGTTCTTACTGATACAGACGGAAATATTTCTTTGACGATTTGCTTAACACGCAGCCAAAAACTAATGAGAGTGGAGAAAGGGAGATACACACCACACAACCGTGTATCCCAGAACCTAAGCGAACAGAAGTAGAAATCGCTATAAAGAAATTAAACACAAATCTCCGGGTGTAGACGAAATTCCGGCTGAGTTAATTTTATCTGGAGGAGAAAAATTGTGGAACAAGATATACAAACTAATTCTTCTTATCTGGAACAAGGAAGAATTGCCGCAAGAGTGGAAAGCATCAATCACTGTTCCAATTCACAAGAAAGGCGACAAAACTGACTGTAATAATTATCGATGCATTTCTCTTCTGTCAACATCCTATAAAGTCCTTTCAAATATTCTATTAGCGAGATTGACCCCATATGCAGATGAAATTATTGGACATTATCAGTGAGGATTTAGACGAAATCGATCAACTATCGACCAAAATTTATCATTCGACAAATACTCGAAAAGAAGTGGGAATACAATACCCCGGTATATCAACTATTTATTGATTTTAGAAAGGCTTACGACTCGGTTAGGAGATAAACACTGTATAACATTCTTACAGAATTTGGAATACCGAAAAAGCTAATTAGATTAATTACGATTTGTTTAAATGAATCCCACAGTAAAGTCCAGGTAGGAAAATTTTGTCCATGAGCTTTCACGTCGAGAATGGCCTGAAACAAGGAGATGCGTTGTCGCCTTATTATTTAACTTTGTCCTGGAATACGCTATAAGAAAAATCAAAGATAGAAACCAGGGTCTAGAGCTGAACGGTGTTCACCAGGTTATGGTGCATGCTAATCACATAAATTTAATAGGGGATGATAGAAGAACAATAGAAAGAAATGCAGAGAAAACTAAATACATGGAAGTTTGTCGGGATAGTAATACGGCAAATTATGCATGCGTTAAAGTATTAAATAATACTTTTGATAAGGTGGATACTTTCAAATATCTAGGATCAATATTAAGAGACGAAAACCATATTCACGAAGAAATTAAATGTCGACTACAATAAGGGAATTCGTGTTTTTGTTCAGTTCAAAATTTCTTCTTGTCGCGAATTCTGTCGAAGAATTTAAGCTTAAAATATATAGAACGATAATCATACCTCTTGTTCTGTATAGTTGCGAAACATGGTCGCTTATTTTGAGGGAAGATCATAGTCTGAAAGTATCTGAGAACAAGATCCTGAGACGAATATTCGGACCCAAGAGAAACTGGAATGGGGAATGGCGGAACTTCATAACGAGGAAACACACAATTTATATCGTTTACGAAACATTGTTAGGGTCATCAAGTCTAAGAGACTTAGGTGGGGAGGTCATGTAGCCAGGATAGAAGAAAGTAGAAAGTAGAAAAGTCTTGACTGGAAGACCAATCGGAAAACAACCATTAGGAAGATCTAGGCGCAGATGGAAGGATAATATTAAAATGGATCTCGCAGAAATAGGAATACAAAGTAGAAACAGGATCCAGTTGGCTAAGGATAGAAGTCAGTGGAGAGCTTTCGTGAATGCGCCATTGAACCTCCAGGTTCCATAGGCCATAGAATTAGTTAATTTACTTCCGGCACCTGAGCTACATAAAAATCCTGCAATATAACCTTTTCTATAAATTGTAAAGTATTTTGTTGAATCTCTGTTAGATTTCCATTTGAATAATTCAGTTATTTTGTTATTCTTGAAACCTTAATTTTTTTTATAGGTATTGTATTTTAATCTGTTTTAAGTAGAGTTCATGTAAGTAACGAAAAAAAAAATTATTATGTATTTTAAACGAAAACTGTATAACTGCTCCCTAGAGGTGAGATGCGGTGGCAAAAGACACAATTCACGGGACAGAATCTAAGCAGATAAAAACCTACCAAAATTCTTCCGAGACGGAAGAAATACAAGAGGGTAATATCTATTTTGTCAGTATAATAGACAGTAGCGTAGAGTGCTATGAGATATTCAGACGCTGTCTACCCTTTTAAATTAAAAGAACAATTTTAGAATTTCCTTATAAATAACAATCAATATATATTTCGTGTTGTAGAATAATATAGAAATAATAGGTTCGGTGATAGTTTGGTTAACAGCGTTATTGGTGAAATCAAATTTGAAAATAATTTTATTTTTTAAAACTGAAGAATACAAGTTCTGTTGCTATCAAACAGGCTACAGAGGGACATCAAGAGATATATATCAACGTGGCTGAAACAAATTGGTGGAGTTCCCAACCAAAGCGACGCGCGCATACAGTTGTGAGCTTCTCGCCCGCTGAAACAACCTGGTAAAGATACACTTTGGAAAATGTTTCAGCAGCAGTGATACCATACTTAGCGCAATAATAGAATTTAAACCCTGCATATTTTTCACTCTTCCAATTAGATATTCAATCATATTTCAGGGAAAATCTTAAGAAATACAAAGCTTCAGTTGAATCAGAATAACAGAGTATGTCAACAATTCAAAAGGCAAAAGTGAGGGAGCAAGGTTTAGAGTGTTCTTTTGTTATTTGTTTTACAGTCGTTAACTAAATGTGTGTATATTTGTATCTGTTAATTATGTATTATGTGCGAACTAAATGAGTAGATGTAGATTTCTTGCACTAGTTGTTGTTAAATGGCACCTTTAAGCTGTCATAAAAATTGGTATCAAGTTTAAGAAAACAGCCAATTTCTAAGTTTATCTTTTGAATCAGGTATCATGAAATGCTGCCAGTAGGTAATCGCATATTCACGCGAAGCAAGTAGGAATAATATACATAGAAAGTACATTTTAATTTAATTTAATGTATTTAGTATATATATACACCAAGATTCATCAGAATGAATCAATATCGGTATAGAGGTTTAATTTAATCTTGAAGGATTTCGTTGGTCAAAATTAAATTCCCATATACCATTTATAAAGTATATCTATATTATCTATTTATACAGTAACGCAACCTTGAAAAAATCAGTTTCTAGCGAAATTTTGATAGTCAGGGACTTCACATTTCTTTCCAACACCGAGGCTATATGAAACACAAACCTATAGATAAATGTTAGCTCAAACCTGAATTTACACTGGGATTCAACTCTGCTTCTAAATTGAATTAAGTTTAAATGCACGATTTAAGGGAAATTAGTAGTTGCCAAGAAGAAAGATCGTAGCTTAGACTTGATATACAATATGTGTTCAAAAGTATCCGGATACCCCTAAAAACATACGTTTTTCATATTAGGTGCATTGTGCTGCCAACTACTGCCAGGTACTCATTATCAGCAACCTCAGTAGCCATTAGACATCGTGAGAAGGCAGAATGGAGCGCTACGCGGAACTGACGGATTTCGAACGTGGTCAAATGATGGGGTGTCGCTTGTGTCACAAGTCTGTACATGAGATTTCCCCACTCCTAAACCTCCCTAGGTCCACTGTGTCTGATGTGATAGTGAAGTGGAAGCGCGAAGGAACACGTACAGAACAAAAGCGTACAGGCCAACCTTGTCTGTTGACTGACAGATACCGCCGACAATTGAACAGGGTCGTAAAGTGTAATAGGCAGACATCTATCCAGGCCATCACACAGGAATTCCAAACTGCATCAGGATCCATTCCAAGTACTATGACAGTTAGGCGTGAGGATAGAAAACTTGGATTTCATGTTCGAGCGGCTGCTCATAAGCCACACATCACGCAGTTAAATGCCAAACGACGCCTCCTTGGTGTAAGGAGCGTAAATATTGGACGATTGAACAGTGGAAAAACAAACGTGTGGAGTGACGAATCACGGTACACAATGTGGCAATCCGATGGCAGGGTGTGGGTATGGCGAATGCCCGGTGAACGTCATTTGTCCGCGTGTGTAGTACCAACAGTAAAATTCGGAGGTGGTAGTGTTATGGTGTGGTCGCGCTCTTCTAGGAGGAGGCTTGCACCCCTTGTTGTTTTGCGTAGCACTCTCATAGCGCAGGTCTACGTTGATGTTTTAAGCACTTTCTTAATTCCCACTGTTGAAGAGCAATTCGGGGATGGCGATTGCATCTTTCAACACGATCGAGCACCTGTTCATACTGCACGGCCTGTGGCTGAGTGGTCACACGACCATAACGTCCCTGTAATAGACTGGCCTGCACAGAGTCCTGACTTGAATCCTACAGAACACCTTGGGAAGTTTTGGCACGCCGACTTCGTGCCAGGCCACACCGACCTAAATCGATACCTCTACTCAGTTCAGCACTCCGTTAAGAATGGGCTGCCATTTCCCAAGAAACCTTCCAGCACCTGATTGAAAATATGCCTGCGAGAGTGCAAGCTGTCATCAAGGCTAAGGGTGTACCAACACCATATTGAATTCCAGCAGTACCGATTTAGGGCGCCACGAACTTTTAAGTCATTTTCAGCCAGGTGTCCGGATACTTTTGATCACAGTGTATATAATTATAGGAAAATGAAGAAAAAAAAAAACTTACGTATCAACATGTTCCTTCCTGAATCGTCGATTAATTAAAAGCTCCTAGAATATAATTTTATTCGCTCAGAGGTCTTAATCAGGAAGTAAAAACCTCAAGCTCAGACATTGATGATACAGACAGGTTCTGAATGTCGATGCGATACTCTTTTTGCACTATGTGTCTACTCTTTCTAAGATTACACAATTCCAAAATAAATAAATAAATAAAATAAATATATTAAACCGAAAAGTCAAACTATTATTATAAAGGCAACCAAGAATGTCCTGTCGCTTTTTCACCCACCACGTTCGAACATCGATATGTCACTGAAGACGTACTACTATGAGCAAAATAAATGACGCGTCTCTTTATTTTGAAGTTTTCTGAAAATATCTCCGTTTTCTTTATATGTTCGAAATTTTGGAAGGTTTCCCCAGCAGGAAACGTTAATAACAACTCCGTTTTTAATATTTGTGTTAGATATTAGCTTAAAATAAATAAATTAGAAGCGAAAAACATTAAATCGGCCGAAATTACGAGAATTACCAACTCTGCTAAAGTGGGAAATTTTCAAGAACGCGAGGGAATACTGCAGTTCAATACGAAGCAGTGACATCTATGTCATTCAGAGAAATGTGAATTAAATCTACAAACGAATAATTTCTAATGTGTCTTGCTACGTGCATTATCTGCGAACTCCAAATATATGAATCTATACTAAGTATTAACGTATAGATAGAGCAAATAGTGGAAATTGCCTATGCAAAAGGACGAATTGGTAAGACGATCGTAATGAAAAATCATCTTTACCGTAGAACAGGTTCGCTTCACGTAAGAAAACAAATAGCTCAGTTTATTAAAGCAACGAGTCTATATGCCGGAGGTAGCTGGTTCGAACCCCACAGACGAGCAACTGTCATTTTTATTACTGTGGTTATTTTATTTATTTATTTTAAGTGGAAAAGAATCAAATTGTAACATATGTGTAAAACTCACGACGATACCAAAAAAAGAAAAAAAATGTTGTCGCACTTGCATTAGTGTCCCTAATTTTGTTTGCAAACAGTTTCGTAATTATTTTCCCTGTCCTCACTGCTCACAATATGCTCGCTGGAGCATAATGAATGTTTTCCAGTAAACGTTAATTCTAATTTGGAGAATTTTATAAAGTTTCACAATGTTTATCATTAAATAGTCTTCTATCTACTTTTTTGGACACTTTGATAACAGATTTCCCCATTAAATTTTTAATTTTCCTTATATATATATCTAATTACGGAAAACTTTTACAATGTATTTGTTTTAAATTGAAATTGTTTTGAATTTACCACATAAGGTAAGTAGCCCGAAGGAGGAGAACTGAAGTAACTGATATTCTACGTAAAAGCAACCAATTTCAGATAGATGACGCTTCTTACCTTCAGCACATAATCTTTACGCTAGAGAGTCAGACAGAAAAAATGCTGTTTTTTCCTCCCCTATGACCACCCATCTTAAACTTCTACATACCATGGTACGTTTCACACAATTTCTGTGCTTCTCCAAAGACATTCATATAATACTAATAATACTAATACTAATACTAATAATAATAATAATAATAATAATAATAATAATAATAATAATAATCCTGTATATGCCATTCTTACATAATGTAGTAACCTTAGACATCTTAGTTTAAAATGCTTTCTTCAGTAATAATTTGAGCAATCACGTAGGAGGCGGCACGACGTTTTATTTTGCCCCTCTCATTTCAGTACCCTCCCAACAGAAAGTAATTTCTGATAAGCAGGGCAGACAAAATTATAAGAAATATATTTGCATCATCCTCTCCCCCTTCATGATTGGAATATCAAGTAGCATTTTTATTCTACCGAAGATGGCCCTGTGCGGTTAGGGGTAGGTAACTACAGAAATGCCTAATATATAGCGCCCCTTGATTGTAATACGAGGGGGCTATATATTAGGTATTACTGCTTCTTTATTTGTTCGAGGGAGCCCCTACACAACCAAGGTTGACAAAAAGAATAGGAGAAGCGTCTATTGATTCTAGTGGCGGATCCAGCACGGATTCCTGGGGGGAGACGGTGAAGTGAAAGATTCTTTTGATGATGTGAAGCTGTCACAAATTACCACTTAACTAAACTAAACATAATAGTGGGGTGAAACGGAAACCACTTAGTTCAAATTGATGTAAAAGTTTATTATTTGGCTTCATATTAAAGTTCTGGTTGCAAATGAGAATTTCAGTCCGAGTGGTCAATGATCAAATCTCGGGGGGCTCTTCGGTGTATATGTTATGACCCCCGTATGGTAAAAGGCAAAAATATTAGAATTCTTAAAACTTTCAAAGTTTTCATTTATTTTAAAGGAACTTTTGGCTTCATATTAAAATGTTGATTCCAAATGACAATTTCAGTCTGAATAGACAATGATCAAATCTCGGGGGCTCTGCAATGTAGGAAAAATAATGACGTCTATATCGTGATCCTGTTGGTGACATCACGAGTCATGGTCTAAATATAACACAAAGTAAACGCCAGATACTGTCGGCTCTCCTAGTCGACTGAGCTAGCGCATCATGATAGTAAGGAAAATTGGTTTCGGCGTGGATTCAAGCCCTGCCTAAAGAAAGTTGTTATTATTAATATTATTTTTATAACACTTCTTTTGTTAAAATAAGATTAAAAATAATATTCAAAAAGTGATTTAACTATTATTTTTTAAAAATTTTCATTAAACTTCTTTCATTAAAATAAGTTTGCCCCTGTACTATACAGATCCAGTAGTTGTAGTAGCAGTAGTAGGAACGGGTTAGAATGCAATTCAGCATTCATTAGTTTCCATGGGATGTTACCAAACGTAACTCGCTTACAATCCCTTCTGGCTAGGGCTGAGTGTATTTCGAAAATATACTTGCTGTTCGGGGTGAAGTTCCAAGATTCAGCATTGAATAGGAGTTTTTGCTATTAATATCCCTTCTAACAATATTGGCAGTGGACAAAAGTTAGCCCGTGTTGAAGCTTTTTGCTCCTAATTTAGTTATTTTACTTTATTATTTAACGAATATATTGAAAATATTTTTGTCAGCAGGCACGTATGCAGGAACTTATTTCGGGAGCGGTCCAAATCTATTTGGGGGGACAACTTCAATATTAGCATAAATTATAATAAAAGTTTTAAAAATAACCCCCAAAATTAGGTTAAATTTACAGAAAAATTGGGATTTCAGCGGGGGTCCAGACCAGGCCCGTAGCCAGCCTCGAAATTTAGGGGGGGGCTAAATGTAAATTAGGGTGGGCACACACACAGATATATATATATATATATATATATATATATATATATATATATATATATATATATATATATATATATATATATATAATGTCTGTCTCTGTGTGTGATGATGAATAATTTCTTATGCTCTTAAAACTAAAACCACAGCCTGAAGGAATTACTATTAAAATTTTCCTCTATAGCGTTAGTACAATTGTACCTGAAAACTAGAATAGTATGTGTTTCCTTTTTAATTATTTGTTATGGCAACAAAATATTTCTTCCGTTTTCTCATCTTCAAGGAAATAATAAAATATTTTAAAAAAATAGTTGGCCGAACAAACCAATCATTAAAATTTCCAAAGAATTAATACAGGAAATACGTTTTTAAATTTTTGATGGACTGAAAAAATATTTGTGAAACTCGAAAACCTCTAGAAAGTAATGAGATTTAATACTATCTTAAAGGAGATTCTACAGAGGTCTCAAAATCTTAAATCAATATTTTGAAATATATGTGGCCTAAACAAATATATGCATATTGGAAAAATGAAATTAACATCTTATCTGTATTATTATTAACATGTCCTTAGATACGAAACTTTACATTTCTTCAAATATTACGGGCTTTATTTTACACTTGTACTTCTAAACATTTTTTGATCTTTTTTTTATGCTGATGTTCTAAAGAAATAATATGTTTATGGGTTTTTGCTATCTACAAATTTATAAATTTCATAAGATTAAGAAATACAAACACAACACGCATATATACACTCCTCATGTTGGCACAGTATAGTAGAAACAAGTTGAACATTTGAACAATCACTAACAACACAATCACAGTATAAGTCTCCTTGTTTTGGATGCTGCCAATCTTAGAACAATTGTGTCCAGATCGAGATTTCTGGTGATGTCATTGTTGTAACTCAACAAGACAAGATCGGCACGGTACAGTTAATGTACAACTCCTTTTGAGAAAATGCCCTAACAAAGAAGGAATTCCTCTCACCTGAAGGAGTCCTACATAACGGTTGACAGGCTTCAGGGCAGAAATTTAGAAAAGAAAATACTCAAATTTACAAACGTAGGTATAATTTCTAATTGCTGTCTTTTTAGTAACTGAAAAAATACATTTTGCATAACAGCTGTGAGTTCCATTTTAACACAACACGTTTCAATTTTTAGACGTCGCGGACCCCGTAGCCAGGTCACGCGGACCCCCGGGGTCCGCGGACTGCAGTTTAAAAACCACTGCTCTAGACTCTTTGGAACATACTATCAACAATCATTTAGGACGATTGCTACTAAAGTCATGTTTAAGTAAAAATAATATGTTATATTTTGGTACTCGAGCATTCAAATAAGAAATAACTCCAAAAAAGTTCCCTGATCTAGCGCAGTTATCTTCTTTCTCGAAACGAAATTGACAAGAGAAGTAACAATTCATTAAATTTTTTTTGTATAGTACAATTCATATCAAAGTATACATGAAATTCTTCTTTACATTGTACAAATAAGAATTCGACATTAGTTGCTTTCGTAGGTACTAAAAAAGTTTAAGTTAAGAACTAATGATTTAAACAGCTATTTACTTATTTCTATTGAAGATATCTCTTCTTCAAAATGAAACTACAATAGCAAATTGTTACGTTTGTGGGCTACCCCGTAGCCTCATGGGTACAGCGCTCGCCTTTGGCGCGTCCGGTTTCGGGTTCAAACCGTACTGGGAGTCCTCGGATTCAAACCGATAGTGATTTGGATGTTACTTTAAGCTATAGGTCCCGTGTCTACATAGCCTCCCTGCTGAAGAGGGACGCTAAACTCCCCAACGCACCCTGTTTTAAGTCAAAGGTCAAATTTCAAATTTATAAAGCATTATACATATTATCATCCAATAAGGTTCAATTTTTAATTGAAAATTCTGTTTTTCCTATAAGTGCAACTACTACCTCCGTTTAGTTTGCTACATTTTTTGTTTACATACCAGAAGATTGCAAGGTATTCTTTTACAAAATAGTAACTTTGGATGATTAGGTTTATGTCTAATTATCTGCATGAACATTTGATTCTGGCACCAAAGATTGCTAACAATTATTAAATTATTTTAATAAAGTATCTAATAATTCATCCCCGAGAAAGATTAAGTGAATCGAACTTATCTTTAGTTTAAAGATATATTAAAAGTATTATTTATCTATTCCAAGTTATTTAACAAATAGTCAAGTTGCTGATACACTACAATTCTCATTCTTCAAGTCAACTTCGGTGCATCTTCAGAAACCTGTATAGATCAACTTTCAATTACAACCATGTTCAACAACACAACAAAAGTAAACACAATTCAGAAAAGAAAACTTTTCTTACTCCGTTATCACGTGACATAAAACGTAGTCAAAATTCCCCCCTCTCTCTGCATGTCCAATATACACAAAACAAACCCATACACCTATGTGATGATTAGAACGAAGCAGTTGCATCCCCCTGTTGAGGGATGCTGTCTTTTCAATCTCTCGCATATTGACCGAAAGCCAATGACTCACAGCAAAAGGATGTTTTCAGTTGCAAATTCCAAGAAGGACAGGAAGAAGTAAACCATAGCCGTCTTTAGATAGCTATGAGTAGCTATGAGTAAACTCTTCGCCCGCAGATTAAGGTAAAACTATGTTGTTTCTGAACACAAATGCATGTTTGCCAATAGAATAATCATAAATTATTTTTCTCCTGCAGCGAGGGTCGTTTGCACACGAAGCATTAAAAAAAAAAAAATAAAAAAAAAAAATAAAAAAATAAACCAGTCTCACGCTCAAAGAAATATTATAATAATTCAAAGAAGCGTAGCGCATAAATAGGCCAATACCTTAAATGAGGATAATAAAAGTAAATTTTAATTTAGCACTAAAGTACATTTGGAAATACAATTTCTTCCAACATTTCAGTCAGGGTTCGAATTAAACTTTCGAACGAGAGGGTTATGTTTATGTATTGTTGCTGTAAATGTAGAAGGCGAAAATTTATCCCAGAAATGGATGTTATGTTACTTCTGTGATACGAACCGGACATACATTTTTACCGAAGGGGAATTTCCCCGGCATCCCCCGTTAATTCGAACTATGACTTTAGTAGGGGCCTGCAAAAAATTTAGGGGGGGCTGAGCCCGCCCTAGCCCCCCCTTGACTACGGGCCTGGTCCAGACCCCCTGGACCCACCCCTAAATGCGTCCTTGTTTGTCAGTAACGTTTCCTCATTTTGAAACCCTCAGAATCTTCGAATATATAAAGGAAAACGAGTTATTTTCGATAAAGTATCACTTCAAGGAGACGAGACATTTTTATTGGACATGGTGATACCCCACGTTAACAAGAGCAATAATTCTTTCCCTTTGTTCTTTGCCATTGCGCTCTATGGAAAGGTGAGGTTTGTAAAATGTTGGCAAATAGCAATACTGAACAGAACTCCACAGAAATGCATGCTGAACTTTCGTTTATAGCTACCCTTTGGTGATTTACCCTCAAGGTCAATCGAGTGACAACCCAGTTCCGTCCCTGTTCTTAAGCCGTGTTCGTATTACTTCGAACAGTTTTGACGTATTTGTTTTCCAAACTCCATAGGAACAGACAATCAGGGCCAATCATAGCATACATTTAAGCAAGTATATTTGTCGTGAAATTATTACACACATTACCCAAAGACTCTTAATATATGAATCTATACATTTATTTATATAGATAAAGCAAACAGTGGAAACTACCTATCGAAATAATAAATTAGCAGCACGATCATAATGAAAAGCATGCCTCGTAATATAACACTTCTTTCGCCTAAGAAATCGAAACTCAGTTGGTCAGAACAACTAGTCTGTACGAATCTGTTTATTAATTCGAGCCCAGTACGAGCAATGGTTTTTATTACTATTGTTTTTCTCTTTTTTTTTTTTTATGTGCGGAAAAATCAAATTGTGACATCGCGATATCAAATGTATTTGGTTAGGTAATTTTTGCCTTAGCTAAACTTTAAATATCAGTAACCGTCGAAATTATTTCACTAACCGATCAGTTACTGAACATTCCAAATACGTCAAACCAGTGGCATGACATGAAGGTTAACCTCTCCTCCGCAGCCCCTAGTTATGCGTCCGTACTTTCAGGGGCGGACCAAGGGCCGGGCGACTGCCCGGGGCTCCAAAACAAGCCTTAAAAAGTAAATTTTATAATGTTTTCTACTGACTTTTTTGGTTTATATTCTTGTAAAGCAGAGGCAATTACATAATCGTTTTCCATTTCACCATGGAAGAAGATTTTCATAGTACTAAGGGGACTGTATCGACAAATGGAGAGATGGCATGTAGAATAAAGAGTGGAGGGGGAGTAAGTATTGTTTGTTTGTTTGCTTGAGTTTAGCGTTCCACGGTTATGCCTTAATGGCCAAAGGAGATGTGGATACTGATTATAGTGGAATCCGAATCACGTTTATCGTTCAACAGTAACCCACCGAGAATTGGACCCGGGACCACAGAAGGCAGGCGTGCTAGCCACTAGGCCAAGCGGGGGAGCGGAGTTTATATTGTTTATAGCGGGCCATATTTTTTGTGAAGTTTTCCTAGGTAATGAATGTCTTTTTGAAAAATGGGTTTAAAATATTAAAAACACTATGATAAAATGTAAAATATAGGCTAGTACTAGGGGAGAAGGGCGCCAAAAAGTCACTTTGCCCGGGTGAAAATTTGGCCTGGTCCGCCCCTACGTACTTTCTATATATATATATATATATATATATATATATATATATATATATATATATATATTTTTTTTTTTTTTGCTTTGCAGCCTTGTGCGGTTTCCACGCCACAGGGTTGCGGGGGCGCTATTTACGCCTATGCTTCGAACGTAATTCAATAACTGTTTCAGAAATTCTACCATCAGCGTGGAAACGGGAATATATATTTTTCTAATAGTCCTATAAATCTTTCACCCAGAACACCAGATGCAATTTTTCAGAATGGGCTCTGGCTAAATATAAGGAGGATCTGATGTTTCCTAAGTAAGTTGCTTTCAGAAAGTTTGATATTTCTTTAACGGTGATGTAAATAAACATACTCATCGTTATTAGCCCGACACCAAAAGATCCTGGACAAATCCCTCCAGAGCAATGAACGGCAAAAGTTTATTCTGCCTAATTTTATAAGCGACTCAAGGGTGAAACACTTTTTAACGGAAGCAATGCTGTGTATACACTGCCATGCTTCTGACAAAATATAAAGTGTTTTGTAATCTTTAGACACTTTTCCTATTCTTTTTGGACCCTTGGTTGTGTAGGGCGACCTCGAACAAATAAAGAAGCGGTAATATTACAGTCAACGGGCGCTATAAATATATTACGTATTTCTTTGGTTACCTAACCATAACGGCCTAGGGTCACCTTCGGTAGAATTAAAAATACTAAGTGATATTCCATTCACGGACGAAAGGATGCTCTAAATATATTTATTATTCTGTCTGACCTACCAGAAATTAAATACTTTCTTTTGGGAGGGTGCTGAAAAGAGAGAGGCAAAATAAAACGTCGTGCCCCTCCTACATTTTAAATTTTGTTACGTGGTTGCTCAAATTATTACTAAAGAAGCACTTTAAACTAAGATGTCTAAGGTTACTACATTATGTAAGGGTGGCATATTCAGGAATAATAATAATAATAATTAAATATTATTATTATTATTATTAAATATGAATGTCTTTGGAGAGCCGAAATTATGTGACACGAATCATTACATGTAGAGCTTTAAGATGAGTGGTCATAGGAGAGGAAAAAACAGGATTTTTCTGTCTGACTCTCTAACGTAAAGATTATGTGCTGAAGGTAAGAAGAGTCATCAATCTAAAATTGGTTGTTTTTACATAGAATATCAGTTACTTCAATTCCCCTCCTTCGGGCTACTTACCTCATGTGGTAAATTCAAAACAATTTCAATTTAAAACAAATACATTGTAAAAGTTTTCCGTAATTAAATATATATAAGGAAAATATATATAAGAAAAAAAAATAACATTTAATAGGGAAATCTGTTATCAAAGTGTCCAAAAAGTAGATAGACGACTATCTAGTGATAAACATTGTGAAACTTTATAAAATTCTCCAAATTAGAATTAACATTTACTGGAAAACATTCGTTATGCACCAGTGAGCATGTAGTGAGCAGTGAGCACAGGGGAAATAATTACGAAACTGTTTGCAAGCAAAAATTAGAGGCACTAATGCAAGTACGACAACGACATTTTTTCTTTTTTTGGTATCGTCATGAGTTTTACAGATATGTTACAATTTGATTCTTTACCACATAAAAAAATAAATAAAACAACCATAGAAATAAAAATTACAACGGCACTTCCCTGGGAATCGAGCCCACTACCTTCGGCACACAGATTCGTTGCTCTAACTGAGCTATTCGTTTTCTTATGGGAACTGAACCTGAAGACGATTTTTCATTACGATTGTGCTAACAATTCGTCTTTTTCCATAGGCAATTTCCACTTTTTGCTCTATCTATACGTTAATACTTAGTATACATTCACATATTAGGAGTTCGCAGATAATGCATGTAATAAAATATATTAGAAATATTTCGTTAAAATTTTCGTTTGTAGATTTAATCTACATTTCTCTCAATGACATAGATGTCGCTGCTTCGTGTTGAACTGCAGAATTCCCTCGCGTTCTTGAAAATTTCCCACTTTAGCAGAGTTGGTAATTCTCGTGATTTCGGTCGATTTAATGTTTTTCGCTTCTAATTTATTTATTTTAAGCTAATACCTAACACAAATATTAAAAACGGGTATGTTGTTAACCTGTCCTACTGGGGAAACCTTCCGAAATTTCGAACATATAAAGAAAACGGAGATATTTTCAAGAAACTTCAAAATAAAGAGGCGCGTCATTTATTTTGCTCACAGTTGTACCTGGAACATCAAAAATAGTTCTCATCAGCATCGACGACCTTCTGCAAAGTTCTGGAAGCCCGTGGATTCCATCGCAGTAGAACTTGGTGGACCGTAAAGCGACGAAGATATCAAGTGCAGTTTGCACCTCTACTAGGGATTTGGACTGACGTTCTCTAAGATGATTGTCCAAGGAATGGAACAGGTGATAATTGGACGGTGCCATGTCCGGGGAGTAGGGCGGATGAAATAGTGTTTCCCATCCAAGACGCAGAATGGTGTCCCGGGTCATCCTAGCCATGTGGGGCTTCGCTTGTCCTGTAACAGAAGGATCCCATTGCGATACAGAAGTGCTGGCTCCAGAGTTTTGAATTTCTGTTGAATACGGCTCAACTGCTGACAGTACACAGCTGCATTGATGCTCTGACCAGCTGGTACCAGTTCCCGATGTACAATGCTGTGAGCAGTCCTCCAAACATACACAAGGACCTTCTTCTGGTGCAGTGCTGATTTCGGCTGTTTTGGAACCGGTTCATGGAATGCTAACCAATGATTACGGCACCATGGAGCTTCATACAGGGAACACTTCTCATCACATGTCAACAACCTGTCCAGAAATTGCTCCTTCCTCTGACGAGACAGCAAAGAAACACAGGTGTCTGCTCGTTTTGCCTTCTGGCCCGGTGTGATATCATGTGGGACATATCGACCCAACTTGTAGTGCTTCCCAAGTTGATGGAGGTGATGTCGAATTGTTTCTCCACTCACACTGAATTATAGTCCCACTTTCTCACATGTCAGGCTACTGTTCGTCCCAATTACTGCCTGAAGATCTTCATTTTGTACATGTGTTGATTTTCTGGCACGTGGCGCGTCTTCGACTGTTTCGTCACCGTCCTTAAACTTCTTAAACCACCACTGCACTGTCCGCATAGTCATTACACCCTCACCATTGGCCTGGCACATCTTCCGCCCCGCTGCAGCGGCGTTTGAATCCAGTTTGAATTTGTACCGCAATTTCACGGTGTAACTGAACTGTCACAACCAGGTAGTATGTTGGATATACTCACACCAACAACTGACCTTCACCTTATCTCCATTTTCATTCAACTCACGGTGTAAGTGCCAATTGAACACATATCTCCACAAACACCGGTAGAACTTTCTTGATTCCCTTCATATTATGAAAAACTGTAAACGGATATTTTTATAATAAATATTTAAAAAGGGGCCGCGATGGCTTAGGAGTAGAGTACTCGCATCTGGCACGTAGGGTTCTGGTTCCATTCCAGATCTCACCAAGTTGGTTTTGTGGTTGGGAAGCATCGTATGGGTGAGTTTTCTTGAAGTTCTTCCGTTCCCTCCCACTTTTTTTATTCCACCGTTATCATCCAACTCATTATCACCATCTACCTTACCCTCGGTGTATAATCGTGGGGCATTCAACTCTCTCTCTCTCTCTCTCTCTCCCTCCCTATATATATATATATATATATATATATATATATATATATATATATCAGGAGAGAGGCAATACAGTCTACCCGTTGCAAATCTTAACGCTATGCTACTGATAATAGATATACAATTTTTGAATGATATATCATTGAAAAATGAACGTAGATTGAAGACTCAAGTAATTACGTAAAGCATAATCATTCCAGTAACAAGAAGCAATTACAACCTGAAGATGAAGATGGAGACTATGAACGGACATCTAGATCCACTGAAGTTATTGCATACATATATTTTACAGTGGTGCAAAAAGAAGTAATATCTCATATTGCTAAAATTTATATTATGCAGAGAGAAGAGATACACAGTATCACAAGTAAGCTTACAGTACAAATTTTAAGTCTATTTTCACCCAACTTTATGGCTTGATTGCCTTGCGCTTTGAACGTTCCATATAATAAACACAAACTTCAGCATTTCTTATAATGTAAAGCAGTGGATATAAAATCCGATAAACTGTACTTTTTGTTTCTCAATAATTGTTTCTTAACTAATATCGATTGTTTTCGATTATTTTTACAAATCAGTCCTCTACCAATTTCCAATACACAGAAAATGCCCTCATCACCACCACCACCACCACCACCACCATAAGAAAGAATTTTAAAAAATGCCAGGACACGTTCAGTTTATTTTTAATAGAGTTAATATACTAAATTTCAGCTACCTGAGTTGAACAGCTCATGAGATGCTAAGTTTTTCGCAAACATTCGGACCACCACTCCTCAGGATATGTATCATAATGAAAACGATATGATAACATCCCAGTTGGAATTGGGACCGAAAGTCATTTCATTTGACTTTCCAATTTGGCCATGATGATTACTCACACAGTTACATTTATTCTTTATATAATAATTCATATATTACAAGTGATTCAAAAATATATTTTTGCAGTAGTTAGCCCCTCTAAAAACTCACAGGCTGTCTCTCGAAAGCCAAGTAGTAAGTCCTATTGCTATTATTACAATTACAAATATCAATATCCAAAAGTGCCCGAAGTTCTTTTTTCACTTAGATGTACTCATCGCAGGTAAGTAAATAGAAACAAATAAAACAGGAAGAAAAATGGTGGTCTTGAAAGTAAAACGTAGACAAATTCGCCAGTGTTCAGAAGATGCAGTCTACAATCCACTGAACAGAGTGGGTCGGTGGGTTAGATTAGGTCAGTGTAAGTCACGGTGAATGATGAGTCGCAGTGGGTCGTCCTATTGATCCATGATCTACTGACTCACTCCATCTCTGATTATGTCATTTTGCTTCAGCTGAAGATGAAGGAAAAGCAATTTAAAAAAATAGTTTGTCCATGTTTCTTGTTTTGTTTTTGTTTGCGATTCAGACAGAAATAAAGAGTTCTTTAACCTTAAACTTGGGCTGCGAATCGGAGAACAGATACTTTCGGAAAATCGGAGAATAGTCACGGATAGAAAATCATTACGTGCAAAAGACACGCAACGTTTTAGATTTATTTAATGGAACAACTACAACTAGCAAACCGGCACGTCCTGTGCAAGCGCAGGGCATTATAGTTGTCTGAACGATTTAATATGATACAAAATTAAAAATATTTATGGCTACCAACGTAGTTTTAATAACACGTTAATAACATCTTTAATTAAGAATTTCTCGATAATTACTCGAATTTTAGACGTCCTCGAATCTAAGACTCTCCCGGATTTCGCTGCCTTAAATTAAGGAAAAATAGTAATATGATGCGTTTTTATTATTACTAAAGTGCTTTTTGATATTGGTCATTTTCGGTGATTTTTATATATCCCTCTCCCCTCCCCATGTTACGAGGCACGGCATGATAAAAATTATCTCAGGTCTGAATATCATGTATGTTGAAAATTTGATCGAGATCGGTTGGGTGGTTCAAGACTAAAGTTCTATTTATTCTTATATATTAATATTCCCTTCCCTTCCCCTCTCCTAGGTTCTACCGTCAAAGTGAAAATATTAAACTTTCCAGGCTCGAAGGTCATCTATATTGAAATTTGATCGAGGTTGGTCGTTTGGTTCAAGAGTTATTAAGTTTTACTTATTTTTTTATAATTCCTCCTCCTCCCACTCCCCTAAGTTCTACCGTCAAAGTGAATAGCTGTAATTTTCGGTATATATTTTTGGTACATATGAGAAGTAGGGTGGCCACATTTCCAAAGCAAAAGTAGAGATACTTCATGCATTTAAGAGGATTAGGAATGTACCAACGGTCCTTTTCGCGTAATAACATGTCTCGAGAGAAAAGTGAATCATATTTATCTAATCAATAAAACGACAGTGAGACATTTAAATCAAATAGGCCCTAATATATATACACGGTACAAAAATATAAACAATTTAAATAGTATGTAGTCTATATATAGGCTTGTGTGTTACATACGTAAATACATGCAAAGGAAAATATATACATAGTTTACGTATTCTAATGCTGTAATATAATAATAATGAACGTCACGAGACATTTAGAAGTCTCGACAGAGTCACGTTTGGACGTAGGACATTTTCTCCGAAATCGGGACAGGTGATAATTCTAATGCGTAGGGGCTACACTATTGAACTTATCGAGATCAAAAATAAACCTGATGTTTTCATGGTATTTTCTACTTTCATTCCCAGAATATCAACTAAGAATAGTTTTCTCTTTATTATATATATATATATATAATGTTTTTCGAAGCGTTTCTGAGCAATGAATGTGGCATACTATTCCTCTATGGCTTCTACGTTCTACTAGTTTTTCGATCGATTCCTCCAACAACCTATTTGGTGCGCATTATACGGCCTCTGTTGTATTTACGTTCGCCCAAAACGCTCTCATCCACTTCAACTATGCGACCCTTACTTCCAATTTTGGCTCTAGTTTCTAATAGTCACACTGCAAGGAGCCTCCTAAATTCATTTAACAGTTTTGAAACTGTATTTTGGCTGAGACCCGTTTCACTTGTTAATTACCAAAATTGGGTATCGCAGAATCCACCCAAGTAGAACTTCAAAAAAAACAAGTGAAGTTTTCGTTATCCACCCAAGTACAACTTTAAGAAACAAGTGAAGTTTTCGTTACCGAAAACAAAGTGCCACTTCGAATCGAAGATTTCTTCCAATAGTTCCTAGTTGAACATCTGTGGCTGAGTTCTTTACCCACAAAAAAAAAAAAAAAAAAAAAAAAAAAAAAAAAAAAAAAAAAAAAAAAAAAAAACACGAAAGTACCGTAGATTGGTTGCTATTATAATTCTAAATTTGAGTTTTCTATCAAAATATAAAATAAATACAGTAAGTAGTATATATATTAAATATACTGAAAAATATACTATATTCAAAAAGAAATAACAGCAGATTTCTAAAAGTACTGCTGTTTTAAATTTATGTTTTGTTACCTTTTATAGTCACAGTTTTAAAGAACATGGTGGAAAACTAACTTAGTACATAATTACAATATGACCGATTCCATTATAAATCATCCAGGCAAAACAAAGTTGGTCCCGATCATAGTCTCAGATTTCATTACGTTTTGTTTTATATGGAATCTACATGCAATATTATTAGACCCGTATTTTTTTCTTTTTTCTGAAAGAAACTTCTTCTATATACAGCCTTGCAAAATGACTGCCCTCCTCTTCAATTGCTCGAGAAACTAAAAAATATGTCAAATTAAAAATGTTATTATAGAGAAACCAGTGTACTTAGCAACATAGTCATAACAGTAGGAAGGATATACAGTTGTGTGTGTGTGTGTTTTTTTTTTTTTGGGGGGGGGGGGCAAAATTCGTCTGTTGGTCCAATACGATTCGCGCAGTCCAATTGCAATGTTACCAGGGTGGGAAAAAATCATGATTTTTTTAAATAAAAATCATTTTTGTTGATTTTTTTGATTTAAATCGATTTTTTTGATTTAAATCAAATCTTTCTCCTCGTATAATACAAGTCGCGAACTGGAGAAAAAACATTAGGAATTAATATTAAATGACAATTATGCCATTTAAGTGAAAGTATTTTGGTTTAATTTCGAATTAATCCTCAATCGTTAAGCTATTTCAATCCGAAACAATATTTCTTAAGCATTAAGGAAAAAACGTACAGCAACGTTTATCAACATGACACTTTTCTTTTCACGAAAGTTCCTGATATTTGGCAGGAGTATATTTTTAAAAAATCGAAACTAGCCAGCGGCACGAAGTACATGTAAAGTACATAAATTTCGCCCAAAATTAACTAATTAACTCTATGGCCTATGGAACCCGGAGGTTCAATGCCGCGTTCACGGAAACTCTCCACTGACTTCTATCCTTAGCCAACTGGATCCAGTTTCTATTTTGTATTCCTATTTCTGCGAGATTCATCTTAATATTGTCATCCCATCTGCGCCTAGATCTTCCTAATGGTCGTTTTCCGATTGGTCTTCCAGTTAAGAATGTGAAAGTGTTCCTATTTTCTTCCATCCTGACTACATGACCTGCCCACCTGAGACTTGATGACCCTAGCAATGTTTGGTAAACCGTATAAATTATGTAGTTCCTCGTTATGAAGTTTCCCCCATTCCCGCTCCTCTTGGGTCTGAATATTCGTCTCAGGATCTTGTTCTCAAATACTTTCAGTCTACGTTCTTCCCTCATAGTAAGCGACCATGTTTCGCAACCATATAGAAGCAGGGTGTCTACCAATCAGGGAAAGTCAGGGAATTTGCAGGGTCAGGGAATTTCATTGTGTGTCAGGGAAAAATCTTTTCCAGGCTGTGACGGGTGAAGGGATGCCACTAAAATAGTCATAAATTACAGGTAAATGAATGGGTTCGTTTGTACGTTCGTAGAATATTGTATAAGCACATAAACAATAGTGAAAACTTACAGTTAACTTTAAATATACGTTGGGGGCGCGGTGGCTCACTGGTAGAGCGTTCACTTCCGGTGCTTGGGTACCCTGGTTCAATTCCAGCTCGCGCCGTGTGACTTTGTGGTGTACAAACACCGTGATCATGGGTTTTCTCGGGGTTCTCCCATTTCCTCCCACTTTCTTCATTTCATTCATCACTCACCCATCACCGTCTCCTTTAGCCTAACCGGCATAACCGTGGGACGTAAAACTGAAAGATTTCATTTTCATGATTTCAATATAAGTTACTTTTCATGAGTTACTAAGAAAAAAGAATGACAGAGTCAGGGAAAATTATAATTTTGTCAGGGAAAGTCAGGGAATTTGATTATGCTTGCTTGCCAGACACCCTGAGAACAACAGGCATATATATTTTAATCTTCAAATTCCTGGACAGAATTCGTGACAAGAGATTTTGAACTGAATAATAACACGAATTTCCTCCTTTTAGTCGACATTTAATTTCTTCGTAAATATCGTTTTCGTCTGTTGATATTGATCCTAGATATTTGAAAGAATCCACTTTATCAAAAGTATTATTGGATATTTTAACGCATCCAAAATTTGCCCTATTACGATCCCGAGGAACTTCTATGCTATGTATTTAGTACATAAATTTCTCCTAAAGTTTTATTATTATTATTATTATTATTATTATTTGGAAAGGGGATCGGGCCCCTCTAAATACGCCCCTATTATCTGGAAACAAACAAACAGAGTGGACATAAAAAAATTTTTGTCTTAAATGTCGATGGTGATTTCTCCGTTGGAATAATTAACGATTTAAAAACCCTATGTTACGAAGAGAAGAAAGCAGGATTTTCCCGTTACCCGTTCAAACAGGATTTTCCCTAATCATCCTCTGCATGATACTCGTTTTCATACTGTGCTGTACATACATTTGAGTCTTATTGTATTATGATTATTATCTTCCATAATCGAAATAACAGAACAGAAACGGGATTTTACTTATTTTCACTTTAAATTAATTTATTTCAGAATTTGATTTAAATCAACGATTTTTATTAAAAAAATCAAGTGATTTAAATCTTGATTAAAATCGTGATTTAAATCAGACTGATTTAAATCAATCCACCCTGAATGTTACCAACTTTGGTTAAAATCTTCCTAACTCAAACATTTTTATTTCCGTACACATGAGCCATGTCAACCATAAAGTCTCTTGAAAATGTAAAGGACTTACGTATCTGATTATTACATTTCACTTTATACAGTAATGAAAAGCTGAAATTTTCATTAAGACGTCATGTTTTGGCATTATTTTCGCAAAAACCCCATTTTCGCATTTAAAAACGTGAATTCTTTACAACTACTGGAGAAGTACCTAGCTATTTAACATCCATTAACAGTTCATGCAGCGGCAGCCCCTAACGTTCGCAATAAGTTACTGAATTTTGGTTTATGTACTTGGAATGTAAATATTTGCTATGGGCATTTGTCTTCTACACAAAGCGCTTTGAAACAAAGTATGAAAATTTTGCGATATGAGTCCTGATATCAAGTCAAGTAGAGAAGTTCCTATGAACATTGGTCGAATTCCGTTCAGTTTTCGAGTTATAAGGTTTTCCAACACGAGACCCAAAATCGGCTCGCGATAATGGGAAATGAAGTTTATATTTCGTGTTAAATCAGAAAGTCCAATATGATGATTTTTACGCGGATAAGGGCGATGCAATTCGGTTGGCAGTGTTGCCAACTTGGTAGAACTTATTATTTGTTTCCAAATAACACTGCCTGGTTTTTATTTGATATTTGGTATTCATTAGTGATTGAAAACATTGCATGGAGCACAATTTTTCTCATATCACCTCAGTTTCCGAAAACTTACATGTATTGCATTTCTCGTGCGTTATTGATAGTTTGCAACATTGAGTGTGAATTTCACTAGGCGTTTACCAACACTAGTAAAACCAAGACATCGAATAAAAACTACGTAAGCTGTAATAATAGTAAGTAGAAGATTTCCATTTCTTGTTATTGCAGAACATCTCGCAACTCTACAGATCAAGTTCGAACTTGTTCAAGAAGTCGAGGGATATTTGCTTAGCAAGTTGAAAAGTGTTCGAGAAGTTCTATTGCAACCACGAAACAGTTATATATATATATATATAGTACATTGTAGTGCACTAACTGCAGTGCTTGTATGAATAACAATGGAGAAGTTCCATTACAGTAAGGACCGCACTAAATGTGTTGATTATGCTAAAAGGCATGAGGGTTGTGCACAGAAAGAATTCTTTAAGTAAGTTCCATCATGCGGTAAAATATATGGATCCCGTACAGTGTGTGTGACCTAACTAGTATTAGGGGAGGTTGATTATTTGTGGAAAGTGTGCTTTGAATATTTTACCGTGAAGAACGTGAATGTGTGTTACGAGGGTCACTACGAAAGTTTAGAGATGTGAAATAACTTACATACTTAAAATCAATTTAACACTTACATTTTCTCAAAGTATTTACCATTACACTGTACACATTTTTGCATCCTCGAAAACCACTTTTGGAAACAGTGTTGCCGGTCTTTTTCTTCAAGTGTTGAAAGTTCACTCTCGTAGGCCACTACAGCTTCTTCAGGGCTGCAAAATCTCTTCCCACGTATGCGATCTTTGATCCTGGAGAACAGAAAAAAACCAAACGGGGCCATGTCAGGGCTATACAGCGGATGAGTCATAAGTTTGACCTCCGTAGATTCTAAAAACTGAATTGTGATGTTGGCGATATGTGCGGACGCGTTGTCATGATTAAGCAGGATCCCCACGCAATCCAGTTCTTAGACGCCGTTCCCGAAGCTTCTGAGCACTTTTGTTAGGCAAACAGTGGTGTACCACTGAGCAGTAACAGTCTTTTGTTCTTCAAGTGGCACAGTTGCAACACGCCCAAATTTGGAGAAGAAAATTGCGACCATCTTCTTCCCCACACTTAGCGGTCGCTTCACTTTCGTGGGTGGATTTTCGACTGGAAAGATCCAAACTGTAGACTGGCGTTTATTTTCAGGGTCAAATTAATAGATTCAAGTCACATCACCAGTAACAATGTCAGAGACGCGTCGAGAATTGCCTCCATCAAATCTTGCAAGCACTTCTCCATACCATTCCACACGCATGCGCTTCTGCTGTTCAGTCAAAGTGTGAGAAAACCAACGAGATGAAACCTTCCTGAGCCAAAGATGATCATGAAGAATTTTTGTTAGTGCTGGCGATCCAATGTTCACTGTAGATTCCATGTCCTTGAAAGTTGTTCGAGGATTTTCTCATTTGTTCCACAGCGGCAATGTTCTCATCTGACACAGCTATTGCCGGACGTCCAGCTCCCTTTTCATCCTTAAGCGATGTCCAGACTCTTCTGAATTCACCAAACCACCGAAAAATTGTAGCACGGGAAGGAGCAAGGTCCCCAAATGCCCCCTGCAAACGGTCAAGGCTTTGTGTCTCGTTCAAACTAGTTTTGAAATCGTAAAGGATCGTTGAATCAAAATGTTCCCTTTCGACCTCTATTCTAGACAGCCGAATACTGCTCACACTAACAAACAAGTGAAGGCGATACGGCTACACCGATAAGCGAGGCGAGTTGAAACTTGCTTCTCTTCTTCGCTATGGACACCACTACCGAATGCAATTGTTGGAATTCAAATACTGTGCCACAACAATGCGTATCTCAAAACTTTCGTAGTGACCTTCGTATATTGATGACCACGTAAGAAAGTATAAAGAAGATAAAATTATGCATCTGAATGAAAATCTAGAAACCCTTAGCCAGACAGTTAATGTACTAAACATAAACGTGTCGGCGTTAAAACGGAGTCATCCGTGAAAACTAAACTACGGCGAAGTTATGCGTCAAGAAAGCGTATAGAGTTGAGCGATGAATTCATCATCAGGGTCTAGATTGAGTGTCTCAGGAGAAATATTTTCTACCACAGGGCAAACTGCACATTGTTGTAGTAGGCAAGCCTCATTTGTAGTATCACACATTACTAGTAAGAGCAAATAGCTTTCTACGTCTTCAATGAGCAGATCACGAACATTCAGCACTGCAACCGCGGCAAGATTGAAGTTGCACAATGAACACAAATGCAGACGTTTCTTGGAGGATGTGGAACAACCCAATTAAATCTTAAAGAATAGAACCTCGAATGTTTTAACTTCATTTCCGGGTGTTCCTGAGCAAATTTCAGGTACATATCTTCGATAGATCGAATTAAATATCGCGTTACTTTCGTTGGCCTGTCTCCATTTGTATCTTTTAATTATAGTCAGACTTACTTGGACTTCGCTGTAGCCTAGGTTTCACCAATGAAAGTATTTTTAATGGCGACATTCATGTTTAGTATGTTAAGGGTTTATAAACTTAAGAGGAACAAATTTTTCATCTTACTGGAGCATAATTTCATCTTCTTAATACTTTTTGTCCGTGGTCATCAATATCACACACATTCACGTGTTCTTTACGGTAAAATATTCAAACAACCTTTACAGAAATAATTATCCTCTAGTAATACTACGTTTGAGCCCACACGCAGTACCGAATCCACATATTTGACCGCAAGATAAGATTTTGTCAAGAATACTTTCTGTACACAATCCTTTTAAGCCTTTTAGTATTTAATATGGTCCATACTGCAACAGAACTTCTCCACTGTTATTCATACAATGTAATTAGTGCACTACAATATCATTCTACCAGTGATAATTTTCATGCTTCCACAGAACACCAGGACGATGTTCACGACACTGAATCACGTATATATATATATATATATATATATATATATATATATATATATATATATATATATATATATATATATATATATATATATATATATAAACCCTGTTTCATAGTTGCAACAGAACTTCTCGAACACCTTTCAACTTGCTAAGCAGATATCACTTCGCTTCTTGAACAAGTTCGAACTTGATGCGTAGAGTTACGAATGTTCTGATTATATATATATATATATATATATATATATATATATATATATATATATATATATATATATATATATATGGTGGATTCCAAATGCAGACAGGCAGGGGGTGTCAAGATGATGTCACAAATATCCATCATACTGAAATATAATGTTCTAGATACAAAATGATGAGACCCATATTTTTTTGTTTCGGAGAAAAAAATTGTTGAGCCGACTTAGGCTGCTTCAAAGTTCGAGGGCCATTTTGTCATAAGTTTTGGCGCCAAAAAATATAAATGCCTGTTTCTCAGGAACTATGAAAGATATTTTAGTCGGGTTTTTTGTATTTGAAAGGTAATCGAAAGGCCTTGCAAATGCATGTACAACAAACCTCATATGCAGCGTTTGGGATGTGCTATTAATGAAAATACAAAAAAATAGCCCCTTTTTGGAGCCCCAAAATCTCGAAAAGGCCACCCTCAAAAATTATGTAATTTGCAGGACAGTTACAGCAATATCTCACGTTGAACATCTATAAATTACAGAGGGTGTATATTCCTGGTTTCAATTTTACAAACGATTTGCATGAGCACCTTTACAAGCTGAAACGTAAACAGAATCACAATTTGTCAGCACGTGATTGCAGCAGATTGTTAATGGATAAACAATACCCGAAGTGTAAATTCAAACCAAACAAAACGTAAAGAACAGCATTATATAGATTATAAGAACCCATAACGAAAAAACAATCATAGATGCTTATGTAACATGCTAGTTGGTGGAAAAATAATTGTGGTTTCTTGGTGAATGTGGCGAATGTCCCAGGATTGCTGGAATCACGTTAGTCTTTGGGATTACCTGATGAAGAGGGCAGTGAAGATATATCGTTTGCAATCTGGGAGAATGGGGACCTAATCAAAAAGACAGTTCCAGGTCTGTTCATTCGCGACATTGCTAAATGGACAGTCAAAGCTATTCCACACTTGCATGTGAAAGACATTCAAAGAAAAGCAGTGACAGAAGGAAAAAACAGAGCAAAGAGAGACAGTCAACACGTAGTGCTTCATGTAGATTTCGCTGAAAACTGGGCAGTTCTCCTACAAAATGACATTCAAAGCTACCACTGGAAAAACGACCAGGTGTCTATATTCACTGCAGTAGCATATAAGGGAGACTGTACAAAAAGTTTTGCTATTGTCAGTGATGACAGCACCCATGACTCTGCGCATGCTGTTCTGGCTATTAAGAAAATCATTAGTTGCATTACTGAGAATGGAGGTGCAATTGCAGCACTAACGGTTATATCAGATGGAGCTGCAAGTCACTTTAAAAATCGTTACCAACTCCATGAACTTGGAACATTGAACATTCCAATCAGGAAATGGATTTTCACAGCCACTGGGGATGGAAAATCAGCATGTGACGGTGTTGGCGGTACAGTTAAGCATCTTGGTACACGACACAATTTATCAACTGGGCATATGAAGTCCATTCAGACTGAAGCAGAATTTCAGACTGTTGTTCAGACGTATACATAAGGTATTACACTGCTCTACATTCCATTTGCAGAGATTCAAACATTCCGTGACAAAAAACACATAGAGTGGGAACATGTTCCGCCAGTGAAAATGATTTTAAAAAGTCATGTATGGCATGCAGAGGGAACTGATGTTGTGGTTTCCTCTGCAAGAACTGCCCATCATGAGAAACAACAGGTGAAAGTTACTATTGACAGCAGCACTCGTGTTGTGCGGCACTGTCGACTTCGCGACATGAACGTGGGAACGTTTCTAGCTGTTATTTATGACGACTGCTGGTGGGTTGCAAAAGCAAATGCAATTTACTTCGAGACACAGGAAGTGCATGTAAATTTTATGCTTCCACATGGACTCGCAAAGGGCTATAAATTTCCTGATACGAGGATCACTACGAAAGTTAGGGGATGTGAACTAACTTACATACTTAAAATCAATTTAACACTTAAATTTCTCAAAGTATTCACCATTATACTGTACACACTTTTGCATCCTGAAAACTACTTTTGGAAGCAGTGTTGCCAGTCCTTTTCTTCAAGTGTTGAAAGTTCATTCTCGTAAGCCACAACAGCTTCTTCAGGGCTGCAAAATTTCTTCCCACGCACGCGATCTTTAATCCTGGAGAACAGAAAAATATCACACGGGGCCAGGTCAGGGTTATACGGCGGATGAGCCATAAGTTTGACTTCCGTAGATTCTAAAAACTGAATTGTGATGTTGGCCGTGTGTGCGGACGCGTTGTCATGATGAAGCAGGATCCCACGCAATCCAGTTCTTGGACGCCGTTCCCGAAGCTTCTGGAACACTTTTGTTAGGCAAACAGTGGTGTACCACTGAGCAGTAACAGTCGTTTGTTCTTCAAGTGGAACAGTTGCAACATGGCCAGATTTGGAGAAGAAAGCTGCGACCATCTTCTTCCCCACACTTCGCGATTGCTTCACTTTCGTGGGTGGATTTTCGTCTGGAAAGATCCAAACTGTAGACTGGCGTTTATTTTCAGGGTCAAATTGATAGATCCAAGTCTCATCACTAGTAACAATGTCAGAGACGCGTCGAGAATTGCCTCCATCAAATCTTGCAAGCATTTCTTCACACTATTCCACACGCATACGCTTCTGCTGTTCAGTCAAAGTGTGATGCACCCAACGAGATGAAATCTTCCTGAGCCGAAGATGATCATGAAGAATTTATGTTACTGCTGGCGATCCAATGTTCACTGTAGATTCAGTGTCTTTGAAAGTTGTTCGAGGATTTTCTCGAATCATTTGTTCCACAGCGGCAATGTTTTCATCTGACACAGCTGTTGCCGGACTTCCAGCTCTCTCTTCATCTTTAAGCGATATCCGGCCTCTTCTGAATTCACCAAACCACCGAAAAATTGTAGCACGGGAAGGAGCAAGTTCCCCAAATGCCCCCTCTAAACGGTCAAGGCTTTGTGTTTCGTTCAAACCACTTTTGAAATCGTGAAGGATCATTGCCCGAAAATGTTCCCTTTCGAGCTCCATTCTAGACAGCCGATTACAGCTCACATCAACAAACAAGTGAAGGCGATACGGCCACGCCGATAAAAAAGCGAGGCGAGTTAAAACTTGCTTCGCTTCTTCGCTCTGGATACCACTACCGAACGCAATTGTTGGAATTCAAATACTGTGCCACAACAATGCGTATCTCAAAACTTTCGTAGTGACCCTCGTAAAATTCAGCAACATGAACATCAGTGCGTCATATCTTTGCAAAATATTCTGCAAGTTCTTTCTCTACCACATCCTCTTGGACAGTCTGGGAGACTGCATGCTATCCGTGATACTGAAACAGCCAGTGTAGAAGAAGTTTTCATGCACAGAACACACATATGAAATACCGATACTGCTACTTCACATTGTCTATCTTGCACATTAAATGTGAGGATCATGTTTTCAGCTTGTAAATTTGCTTACGCAGATCATTTGTAAAATTGAAACCAGGAATATACACCCTCTGTAATTTATAGATGTTCAACGTGAGATATTGCTGTAACTGTCCTGCAAATTACATAATTTTTGAGGGTGGCCTTTTCGAGATTTTGGGGCTCCAAAAAGGGGCTATTTTTTTGTATTTTCATTAATAGCACATCCCAAACGCTGCATATGAGGTTTGTTGTACATGCATTTGCAAGGCCTTTCGATTACCTTTCAAATACAAAAAACCCGACTAAAATATCTTTCATAGTTCCTGAGAAACAGGCATTTATATTTTTTGGCGCCAAAACTTATGACAAAATGGCCCTCGAACTTTGAAGCAGCCTAAGTCGGCTCAACAATTTTTTTCTCCGAAACAAAACAATATGGGTCTCATCATTTTGTATCTAGAACATTATATTACAGTATAATGGATATCTGTGACATCACCCTGACAGATTTTCTAAAATCTGCCTGAATTGAAATGGACAGGGCCATATATATATATATATATATATATATATAAAAGAAAATTTCTCTACCTATTATTATCATTATTATTATTGCAACTTACACAGACGTAGTTTTTATTCGACATTTTGGTTTTACCAGTGATGGTAAACATCAAGTGAAAATCACATTCGATGTTGCAAACTATCAACAACGCAAGAGATAAAACCTGTTAATGAAATAAACGTATGTTCTCAAGAACTGAGGTGATGTGGAGAAAATTGTGTTTCATGCAATGTTTAAATTCATTAATGAATAACAAATACCAAATAAAAACCAATAATTAAGCGTGGGAAGTAAAAAAAAAATTAAAAAAATAGAAACCACGAAGTGTTATTTGGAAACAAATAAAAGTTCTACCAAGTTGACAGCACTGCCAGCCGAATTGGCGTCGCCCTTACCTATGTAAAAATCACAATATAGATATTAATTATATATATATATATATATATATATATATATACAGAGAGAGAGAGTTTCTGATTTAACGCGAAATATAAACTTTATTTCCCATTGTCACGAGCCGACTCTGGGTCCCGTGTTGGTAACACTGTAATTCGAAAACGAAGCTGAATTCGATCAATGTTTATAAAAACTGTCCTATTTGATTTGATGTCAGGATTCATTTCTCAAAATTTTCATACTGACTTTCAAATCGCCTTGAGTACAGGACTTAAATGCCCATAGGAAATATTTACATTTTAAGTACAAAAATCGAAATTTCAGTAACTAATTGCGAACGGTTAGGGGCTGCAGCCCTGCATTCCATGTCAAAGCACTGTGCTTCAATGTCTCAGATTCTTTTTAAATTATTTCATACATAAATACCAATGAAATTATGCTAAATTAATTTTTTCCGATTTTTTGGATGAGAAATGGGCCGGGGAAAATTTTTTGAAAAATGTGAACTTTGCTTCAATTTCACTTTTAGCACTCAGCATCATGGAACTAAATTACCATAACTTCCCTATTTTTGAAGGTATTGGGCTCATCCAGGTGTCAAATGAAAGCTTAATATTTGCTCTTTCAGTAGATCTTAAGTAGCCTTGCGAAAGGTTACACTGTCAAACATTAAGGGGCATACAAAGTAAATTTTAGAGTTTTTAAAATTGTGCCGCTGCTCAAAAGTTACAACTATGAAACTTTTGGAACTTTTTTTTTCTATTTTGGAACATTCATCTTAACATACATGGTATGGTTAAAAAATAAAGAGGGTGTTCTTTGTATTTTTTTAATTATTATCTTTTTTGTACAGAAATATAGTTTCAACTGTTTTTACAAATTGTGTCATTGCTCTTAAGTTACAACTATGAAACTTTTGTAACTTTTTAAATAGAATCACCTTAGCACATACATGATATGGTTAAAAAATAAAAAGGGTGCTTTTGGTACGTTTGCATTATTATTTTTTTGGTATTTTACATGTACGGAAATATAGAGTTTTAAGTTTTGTTACAAATTGTGTCATTGTGCGTAAATTACAATTGTGAAACTCTTGAAACCTTTTTTTACAGGATCATTTTAGCACATACATGATATGGTTAAAGTGTAAAAAGGGTGCTCTTGGTATTTTTGTACATCAGAGTGCAATTCATGGGCCTTCTATATTCTACTGGTCAAAAATAAAGACTTTTGTCGGGTACCTTTTGAAAATATCATCTGGGAAGTTCCTGTTCCATCTCTTACAAGCCAATCAGCACGGACTTATGAAACTGAAAGCAAAGTTAAAGAAGACATCATATCATCAATGAAAAGAATGAGCAGTGAAATATAGGACACAACATTTTGGATGTAAATCTATGTAATTCTAAGCAGTATTACTGGTATGTATGTTTATTGCTTTCATCTATGTACATTAGTATACTGTTTCTTATTTCTGTTCATAGGGTTGTAATAATCACTCGACCCCTTACATTGCTAGGCCTATATTTTCCATTCACAAAACCGCAAGATTACAAAAAAAGGTATTTCATTTTGTTATTTAATCATACCTAGTAAATGCAAATTAATCCAATAAAAAAGTTATAAAAGTATGATAGTAGTAAGCAATGGTACAATTGGGAAAAAAGCTGAAAGTCATAGTTGAAGTACAAAAATATAATACTATGGTAATACCAAAACTACATTACACCAGTTCTATTTTTAAGTATACCTAATATTTATTAACACTTTCAGCCCCAACCCTATTTGAGTAAATTTCATCCCGGGACCAGACTACAGTTTGCTATGAACACTGTCAGCCAATGTGTATCTATTTGATACACGTGGTCCATCAGTAAACCCTCACTGTGTATCAAAAAGATGATTATTTGAAAAAAAAATTTAAAGTGTGACAGTTGTCACTTCAGAGTAGGGATGACCAAAATTTCCCGAGATCGGAATTTTTCCGAATTCCGAAATTTTCCGATTTTACTTTCCGGATTCCAAAATTACGGAATTGGAAATCGCTACTTTAGACAAAAGCATAATCTGTTAACAACAGTAAATCTGTATATTTCTGTACATTTAAAACACAAATAATTATAATAACAATTGCAAAAATACCAAAAACACCCTTTTTATATTTTAACCATCTCATGTGTGTGATAAAATGATTCTATAAAAAGAAGCTTCCAGAGTGTCATAGTTGTAACTTATGGGCAACGATACAATTTGTAACAAAACTGTATATTTCCGTACACGTAACATAAAGAACTTACAAAAATACCAAAAGCACCCTTTTTACTTTTTATCTATATCATTTATGTACTAAGATAATTCTATTTAAAAAGTTTTAAAAGTTTCATAGTTTTAACTTACGAGCAATAAAACAATTTGTAACAAAACTTAAAACTGTATATTTTCATACATGTAAAATACAAATAATAATAATAATAATTACAAAAATACCAAAAGCACACTTTTTTTATTTTTTAACCGTATTATATGTGGGCTAAGACGACTCTATTTAAAAAAAAGTTTCAAAACTTTCACAGTTGTAACTTACGAGCAATGGCACAATTTGTAACAACACTTAAAACTGTATATTTCCATACATGTAAAATACCAAATAATAATAGTAATAATAATAATAATAATTACAAAAATACCAAAAGAACCCTTTTTATTTTTTAACCATACCATGTACGGTACGTGTTATAGCACGGCCAACAAGAGATGGTCTCTGACGTTTCTTACCACATGCGGTGGGACATTGCATCCCCTACTTTGATACCGTGTTACCAACCATGATCACTCTGTCCTAAAGCATTAATTAAATAGCCACTACAGTTGCACTGAAAAAAACTTGACACGCGAGTAGTGGCAATGTCACTGCGAGCTGTCAGAGACGTTCTCTTACTGGACGCACTATAGGATTAATGTACAAAAAAAAGTTTTAGTTAAAACTTTTCAGCAACGACACAATTTGTAAAAAATGCTAAAATTTGCTTTGTATTCCCCTTAATGTTTGGGTGACAGTGTAACGTTTTGCAAGGTTACTTAGGATCTACTGAAAGAGCAAAAATTAAGCTTTCATTTGATACCTGGATGAGCCCAATAACTTCAAAAATAAGGAAGTTATGGTAATTGAAGTTTCATTATGCTGTGTGCCGGAAGTGAAATTGAAGCAAAATTCACACTATTCAAAAATTTCTTCCCGGCCCATTTCTCATCCAAAAAATCGGAAAAAAATAATTTAGCATAATTTCATTGATATTAATATATGGAAAAATTTTGAAGAGAATCTCAAACATTAAAGCACGGTCATGTTTTAAGATTAGCTGATTCAACATGGAATGACCCTTAACGGATTTTAAATACCTAGGTACTTCTTCAATAGTTGTGTATATATATATATATATATATATATATATATATATATATATATATATATCCTATATTAGGTTTCTAAATGCTGAAGGTTTTGAGAAAACTGCGCCCAAACATGACGTCTTAATGAAATATTCAGCTTTTTATCACAATACAGAGTGGCGAAAAGCAGGTATACACTCCTGCATCGATCAAGTATAACATTCTAGTTTCTAGATTTACTTGCTACGACTGTTAACCCATATTTGCCCCCCGGATCGAAAACGACCCACTTACGTCTTTTGTTTATTTTTCTGTAACTGTTACTGGGAAGAAAGGTTCTATTGTTACAGGTGTTTTGTTGTGTTGTACCTGACAACACTCTTGCGGAGTCAAGCAGCTCCGAGCGCCAATTCATTTTCAGTGTCACCAAAACTGTGAATGGGACGTCAAGTTTGATTTTCAACGATGGAAGGACAAAGAAATTTGTCAGTTGTATTATTATTTGCAGCAATGTTAATTCTGTTTTGTGTTTATTTGTTCAAAGAAACTCGAAAGGGATAGAAAATAAATACAATTGTTTTGTATATTATATACACTTTTGTTGTTAGTGTCTTGTTTACGAGTGGGTAGTTTTCGACCCGGCGGGCATATCCGATAGCAATAAGCGTTTATTTTCTTTTAGAGTTGAAACCCTAAACGATAGTTTTTCTTGCAAAATATAAACATCGTTACATCATGATGATCATTGTTATATTATTATTATTAGCCATTTTTGCTGAGAGCACCATTCTTTAGCAGAGCGTACTGCTTCACTCAGGTTTCTTGTTTCCCGGATAGGGCAAAACTTGCACCCAGAAAATTTATTAGGGAAATTTTGACATGTCCCATATGAACTATACTAATTTTAGGGGATTACAGCTAGTTAATAGGGCTATTGCTATAAGGGTTCTGACGTGACGAGCAGTGGGTCGTGTCAAAGCCTTAAACTACTGGGATGAATCTAGCGAGGTATCCTCGAATCTAATATTATATACAGAAAAAAATAAACCAAATTATGTAAAAGGGATAATTACTTTCAAATTGTACAGTTGTGGACAAAAGAATGGGACACCCCCTCTTATTCTCCCTGGTATCTGGAAAGTTGTGTGTTTACTATAGGGATGGCCACATTTTCCGGAAAAACGGAAAACGGAAAATATTTTTTCCGGAAACCGGAAAATTAAAAAGGGAAAACGGAAAATTTTCCGGAAAATCGGAAAACGGAAAATTTTCCGGAAAATCGGAAACGGAAAATTTTCCGGAAAAACGGAAACGGAAAATTTTCCGGAAAAACGGAAACGGAAAATTTTCCGGAAAATCGGAAACGGAAAATTTTCCGGAAAATCGGAAGGCGGAAAATTTTCCGGAAAATCGGAAGGCGGAAAATTTTCCGGAAAAACGGAAACGGAAAATTTTCCGGAAAAACGGAAACGGAAAATTTTCCGGAAAAACGGAAACGGAAAATTTTCCGGAAAATCGGAAACGGAAAATTTTCCGGAAAATCAGAATGCGGAAAATTTTCCGGAAAAACGGAAACGGAAAATTTTCCGGAAAAACGGAAACGGAAAATTTTCCGGAAAAACGGAAACGGAAAATTTTCCGGAAAAACGGAAACGGAAAATTTTCCGGAAAAACGGAAACGGAAAATTTTCCGGAAAAACGGAAACGGAAATTTTCCGGAAAACGGAAGACGGAAAATTTTCCGGAAAATGAAAATGTTCACTTGGAATAGTGACATTGGTCGTCTTACATTAAGAAATATAACGAAAAATGCTACGCGAAAACAACCTGTAAATGAGGCAATGCTCTTCACCATCTAGTGCTAAAGAAACGCAACTCAAACTTAACAGTGGATAGGAGAGAAAAGGTCGAGTAAATCAGCGACGAAACATTCCTTCCTCCTACATCTATTTGTACACTTGCTTAATCATGTACTTTTTTTGTTTGCGTGAGAGCTTGCAGATCATTCGTTTGCACCGGGAAATTCCCATCATGCGTGTGTTTCGGGGAATCCCTGATTATGCGTGTACCTGAGGGCAGAACTCTGGCAGTAGAGCTGGCAGTGTGCTATTAATACAACTGGTATGTTTATATTCCAACCATTTCTTCATTGCTTATCGTGATCACGGTGACCTGTCAAGGTCACTGATCCTGGGGAGCCGGGGGCAGCCCCCTCAAAGTTCATGTGGACCCCGCAATCTATTTATAAATATACAATATTTTGCACAATTTGAATTCAGTTTGTCTTAAAACCCTCATATATACCTTCTGCATCTGAATGGATCCCCAAAGTTACAGAGAAATCGGCGCCCTAGATTGATTCTATAGAATCCACACGCAGTAGTATTGGCCAAGGTGACCAGACGTCCCGTTTTAGCCGGGACAGTCCCTTATTTTCAACCGTTGTCTCGTTTCTTTCTGATTCTCAAACGGGACGCCTAAATGTCCCGTTTTTAAGCAAAAATGAACCAGATGTCCCGTAATTATTATTCAAAATATAAATGGTCAATCCAAATTCTACGCTCTTCTGTACCGACACTCATTGGGAAGGTTCAGCCGTGCCTAGAACTTCTGAATATTCAAATGAGAATTGAGTATTCTGTGGTTCAAGTGGGAATCGAGTGGTAATTCTGAGAGTTGAAGTAGTTAAAAGTATTTTTGGGTAGTACTTAAGTTAGAAACGTTGTGTTATCATTCTTACTTGTGTATTTTGTAAATTGAAAACACTACTGAGTCCCAAAATGCAATGTGGAAGTTATCCCCCCCCCCCCCCGTCGCCGATTCGTATGCGTCCCGTTTTTGAAAGTAAAAGTTCTGGTCACTTTGGTATTGGCGGGAGTACACTACGTATTCCAACTGAGCTCAGGCGTTAGAACATCCGATTAACATTCAGAAGGCCGATGTTCGATTCGAGCACCCTATCGTCCCGTTTTTTTTTTTTTTTTTTTTTTTTTTTTTTTTTTTTTTTTTTTTTTTTTTTTGTTGTTGTTGTTGTTGTAAGTTTATTACTCAGTTACATCCGACCTGTGCCATAGACTTTTAACCGTAAGATAAATTCAATTCTACTGATGTAATTCAATTTTACACTTTACCCTAGTGTTACCATCTTGCAACTATAAGCGTCACGAATTCCAAATACCGGTACTATTGACTATAAATACCATAGTATGTAGCACTACTTGAAACTAGCGCCAGCTATTCATATAATGATTTATTCCACATAATTCTCTTCGTAACTTTTTCCGCTAATTTCTCTTAAACTGAAGGACGATTCCACCTACTATCCATTTCATAAAGATAGGCCCCTGACTTGGCGGTGCTGCCGTGACGTCCAGTCAAAACTTACATTACATTGTCGTACCTCGTTGGAATTGTTGGAATGTTGCCTTTTCAATACTTAAGACATAAAAATTTTCCTTGTACTGTGTAGTGAGAAAAAAATAGAAATTAATGAAAAAGTGCGTATTTTTTCGTACTTTTTTGGTAAATCAATGTTTATAGGACTATATCTTGGAAAGGAGATAACATGAAATAATTTCCTGTGCACGATATGTAGATGCATATATTACCTGTAAGTTCTGAAAATTTCATTACTCAACACTTAGTAATTTTCTTGTTATTCAGTAAAAAGTGAGACATCATTATCTCTGAATTGCTGCGGTGTATTAACAATCTGAAAAAACTTTTAGAAAGATCTTCAAGTAGCTTTTTCAACCAAACTGTTTTGACTTGTTTTAAAAGATAAACAATCACAAATATAACATTATGATTTTCTCAGCTCTGCGCCCTTTGCTATCGCAGTTTATACGGAGTGCAACGTTGCCACATTTTCCTGGTGCGTATACACTCTCAGACGAACGGGTATTTAAACTTGTCATGCACACTGTCCGGCACTTTTTAGAGATATCTTTAAAATTTTATGTCTCCGCAGATTTTGAACCAATTTCTTGGAAATTAACAGGATATACAGTAAATGTGCCAAGTGTTCAAAATTAGAAAAGAGAACTCTTATTTTGTTTGGATTTGCATGTAATGGTCCTCGAAAATTTGTTGCTTTTTGTCAGTTTTTCACTTACTGCACGCAGTACAAAATACACTTGCACAGAAACAAATACAAGCACAAACTTTATTATACGATACAACCTTAGTTGATATGTAATATTGAGTTTACACTTCACGGGAAATCTGTTTTCATATCTAGGAGTCCCAGTACTTCTCTTTAGTGTTGTACATTTCGAAGCACTTTCCCACGCAAAGTCCAACTTTATATATCAGGCAATAAACCAGGGATGCAAATAAGCAACAAAAGTTTACTCGCCCAAGAAAAAAGTTACTAGCTCACATCACATAATAAAAATAATTTACTTAACTTCCATATCATATTAAATACTCGCCCGCACCGATGAACCACATGCCCCGGGCGAGTGGTTATTTGCATCCCTGCAATAAACGCTAATATTTATTAAAAACTTCCTTTCACCTTGCGGATGCTACGTACTTGTTTGGATTCCACGTTTATGAGTAGGTCCACGTCTCATATAGCCTCACTGCTGAACAGGACGTTCAACTCAAAATCAAGTCAGCTTTTTTTTCTATAAAACTTCATCGGTAAAACAGCTGAAACACTTTATATGCTATTATATGCTTTAAACAGAGTTACTATCTTGTTGACTCCCGAATACTCCACTGAGCACAGAATAATCAATGTCATTACTATTAATTACTAACTCATAACCGTCTGAGTCGGAGTCATTCATCAGTTCTGTAAATTCATTATCGCTAAAAATTTTGCCTCTTCTTTTTGTAATACCGCCGCTAGTAAAGGAATATCCATATATATATATATATATATATATATGCGTGTGTAAGTTTTTGACGCCTACGAACCGAAGGGAAGTGTTGAAAACGTAATCAGTGCGACGTGATTAGACGCAAATACAGCCCTCGTCAGCTACTCTTTGCATTGTTTTCTTTCGTTGAAAGAAAACAAAGGACCCATTCTGTGTTACTGTACATTCGGCAGGGGAATTGATCGCAGAACTTGGGTGAACACGTGCTTGCCAAGGCTACATTTCTTTTTAACCTTTAACATGTTCGTAAGCTGGAAAGTGTGTATACTGATAGATCTTGAGGTAGAAATGGAACCATTGTTAAAAAGTGATCAGGAAGATAGCAGGAGCAGCGATGAGTCAACAAACCCATTACGAAAGTGAATGAAGTAAATAGATTAAGAGATGAGTTTTTGGATGTTTTACTTCAACGTTTTATTTTGATTACATTGAGATGTGTAATGCATTATTATTATTTTTATGATGTGAAAGGTTATAATAAATACTTTTTCCTATTACATTCTTTATGAAGTAGGCTTCGCGCTACAGGCTTCCTGAACGCGACAACACTGTACGACAGCGGTGCCGCACTTCCACTTACTGTATGCTGTATCTTCATATAAGCGCGGGGAATTTAAAGATTGACCTGCAACATGGCTCACCGCTTAACGCAGAGAATATGTTGAAGCAAAAGATTTTTTTTAAAAAATGAATACTCTATCAAGTAAACCTTTTTTTGTTAATAGTTTCAAATATTTGGAACACTAGACTTCCAAATTTTCGAACAGTGTTTTGTACGTTTCTCTACCTACCATGGTAAAGGAGATCAGAGCGTCGTACATTTGTTTTAATTACACAAAAGGTATCAAGTGATGAAAATTGAATTTTTCACAACTTACAGTTAATGGATGCATCTACATATTGTACACAGGAAATTATTTCACGTGATCTCTTTTCTGAGATAAAGTCCCATAAACATTGATCTACCAAAAAAGTACGATAAAATACGCACTTTTTCATTAATTTTTAATTTTTTCTCACTACATAGTACAAAGAAAATTTTTATGTCTTAAGTATTGAAAAGACAACATTCCAGCAATTCCAACGAGGTACGACAATGCAATATAAGTTTTGACTGAACGTCATGGCAGCACCACGAAGTCAGGGGCCTATCTTTATGAAATGGATAGTAGTCATCGATACATGAATTCAGTTCTCAATGCTGACTTATTATCTATGTTTCTGTATGCATTTGAAAGTTTTACTTATTAGTAGAGCAACCCAAAAGCATACAAAGCATAAAAGCATAATAGCTATTTACACATATGGTTGGTACCTTGAACATGCTTGTGACTGTCTAAGGGTCCAGAAGAAACTAATTTTAAAAGCATAACTTTAGAAAATAAAGCATAAAGCATAACTTTAGAAAATAAAGCATAAAGCATAATTTAAAAGATATAGCACAATTCTTTAAAAAATCTCTTTAACTTCAAGTTTAACATACTGTATTAATATTTTTAAGAAACAATATTTACAATGCAAAATCATTGAGAACATAACAATGCAACAATGAAAAGCTTATTTTTATTTCTGTAAACTTTTTGGTCTAATCTTTTAACGTGGAGAAAAGAATAGACAAAAAGAAGAAAACTTCCACCAACAATGAATAGTACACAAGAACTCCACACTATACTGTTATCTGTACCTCTTGAAGTTGAGCACTTTCTATACTTATTGGTGGCATCTTTTACTTTCCCTTTCTGTATATATGCACCTCTAAGGCGCACACAAGTGATTAAAAAAACTGACTCGAGTAAAGCCTCTCTTTACAGTGCATTAGGTAGAAAGTTCATTAAATATGAAAGAAACTGGTTGCATAAAATATTAATAAATAGATCAAGATATTTAGAATATTTAATGTATAGTAAACATAGGCGCCGACTTTGGGGGGGCAGGGCACTTTTGGCCCCCCCAATATTTAAAGGTGAGGTACTCGCCCCCTCAATATAATCCAGTTGAGGAAGAATTACCAAAGAGGAGCAAGAATTTCTGTCGTAAATTACGTCGTGCCTTTAATTCAATATTAGGAACAGCCTTCTTATTCGATAAAAAGCACCGTTTTCAAATCGGCGTTTAACCCTTTTAGGATTTCCACTTTTGAGGTAAATTTTAGACTTTCACTCAAACAGCTACTGCTTCCTTACTATTTGTTGTAGAATCGTGGTTCATACCTCGTTTTTCTCAGAATAGCTCATATTTTCCAACGGTAACACTCTCTTGTCTGTATTATACACCAGAAATAAGAAAATTGAAAAAAAAAAAACATGAGATTTTTCGAAAAAAATCGAAATTTTCGTGCTCCTCTGGCCCGGGCCTGGGTTCACGTAGGGATCTGAATTTTTAAAAAGAAATCTTGTTATATACATAATACATGCGCAAAATTTCGTTCTTGTATCTTAAAAACTGAGGTCGGGAGAAATTTTTGAAAGTCTGAAGGTGATCCATCTTTTCATATATGTATATAAATAGAGGAAGTTCGGGTATTATGGAATAGTCGGATAATATGGAATACCTCATTAGCTCGCCTGTGATGTGTTGCTTTCAAGCGGAGAGGAAAGAAACTACTACCTCACGTCCCCATGATGCTCTACAGTCAATCTCCATGTGATTGTGACATTCGTTGTTTTGGTAGATGTGAAAATCTGATTTCTTATTCAGGAATACTTTTACAGGTAAGTGGTTTACAACCTGTATTTTCCTATTGAAATGTAATAGAACAACAATTCTTTATTTACTATGACGTTGGATATACAGAGTGGTAGTTTGATAAGCGCCATTATCTTATACGCCTTCGAATGCGTTTAACAGCTCTTTCGTTTCCAAGCTGGCGTGGAGGGCAATATGGAATACACGCGAGAAAAACATGGTATTCTGTATTCCGTATGGTATTCCGATTACAAAAATATCTATCGGTATTGGGCAATTAAACATACATTTATGATGACAACAATGCTAAGTGTATTTTTTATTACAGCAAATTGTCTCATGATACAAGGGGTGAGCTTGGGTCCAGCGTTCATCATGTTTAATGTGAGCACACAATGACTGTGCCGATCCTGAAGCAGAGTATTATATTTGTGACTTTTGCAAGTAATCACAATCAGTTATGGCTTGGCATTCAGAATTTACATATATTGTCACTGTATTCATTGTATGTTCAACAGAAAACTCATTTCTTTTCTGTATAGCATTTGTATTCCATGCTCGACTATTTCATATTACCCTCCAAAGTGGTTTCTTTACAAATTATAAATTTTACCCAACCCTGTAACGAAACTTCTTTATCAAGATACGCATAAATAAAGCCAAATATGTAAGGCGTATACTTGTTTCCCCTTTTGTTTCAATATGCAATTATTAACTGAGTTACAAGCGAAACAAAAATGGTATTTCATAATACCCGAACTTCCTCTATATATACCTAGGTATAAAATATTTTAAAAATGTATAACGTCATTCCTATTTAGCCTAGAGTCATGGTTCAAACGCCATTTTCTTCAATACAATAAGCCCTTTCCAACGGTATCACTCACATGTCCGTATCATACACCTAAACCAGATAATTAGGGAAAAACTCGGAAGTATTTTTGCAAATCCAACCAAAACATTTTGCCCCTCTGGCCTAGGCCTGGGTTGACGTAGAAAGCTGATTTTTTTTCTAAGAATACATTGTTATGTACATAATACGTTGCAAAATTCCAATCTTGTATCTTAAAAACAAAGGGCAGAAAAATTGTTGAAAGTCTGAATTTAGGCTCTCTCTTTATACACACACATATGTATATATTTATTATAAAAATTTACTGCGTCATTACTATTTAGCCTAGAGTCATGGCTTAAACGTTATTTTCTTTAGTATAACAAGCTCTTTCCAACGGTGCCAAACACATGTACGTATCGTATTCCTGAACCGAAAAAATCGGGAAAACTGATTTTTTTTCTGAAAAAATCTCCCCTCGGAACATTCGCGCCCCTCGTGCCCGGACTCGGCTTCACGTAGAGATCTCAGAAAAAAAATAGAAATATCCAAAGGTACATACAATTCCAATCTGATATCGTGAAAACTACAGGCGACAAAATTTTTGAAATTTGCCTTAAGTAAAAAGTCACGCCCTTCCGCCCCACTTGGCGCAGCCAAGTTGACCATCCGGTTCCAAAACGCATCTGGGGTGTTCTTTGGTCTATCCTTGACTTGACTAATCTTGACTAATAAAAAAACGACTCAAGTACCTGTTATAGAACCTAAATAAGAGGTCAAAGACCATAGTACGCCATGGTAACAAAAGTTACCAAAAATCCTAAAAGAGTTAATAGAGCACTGAAGCTTCAACCAACACTACGGTAACACTGATAGAGAAGTGAAGATCAATGTGGTGCAGTGAAGTTCCCAGAATTTGAACTTGAATTTGTTTTAATGCGTTTACACAAATTGACTTAGGTCATGAATTTAGCAGTGGAGCGGATGCAGCAGACCGAGATCTGGAGGGAAGGGGGCCTTTATCCAGCAGTTGGTAGAAAACGGCTGAATATGATTATATATTTATTCATTGTTTTGGCCCCCCCAATATTTTCTTCAAGTCGGCGCCTATGATAGTAAATATTATACTTTAAACACGATTAATGTAAAACGATGATTGAAATTAATAATAAAGCATAATTTGGAAAAAAATAAAGCATAATGTGGGTTGCTCTACTTATTATTCTACATTCATGTTTTGTTACTAAATTATGAACTAATGCAATCAAAGTGTTTTATTATTATTATTATTATTATCATTATTATTATTATTATTATTATTATTATTATTGTTATTATTATTATTATTATTGTTATTATTATTATTATTATTATTATTATTTCATAAACGTAGATGATAATCTAGGTGCTGTTACCTCTATATCTCAGATTATCGCTTCACCTGGCGCACGCTCAAATGCATCTAAAGTAACAGAAAGATCCCAGAAAAAATGTTTTACAAATAAGGGAACATAGTAGTACGTAAGAAACAGAAAAGAATTCTGTATTATCTCAGAGACCCTAAACCTTGTTCTTCCGCAAGAGCAGAGGTGCTTCATAGTAAAATAAGTAATATGGTACCAAAGGATCTTCTTCCTTTGCCTTTCGTTGAAGCAATTCGGTTTCTTGAATTTATGAATGAAGTAGAACCAAGTTACCACTCACCATCCAGGCAAACTGTAACTCGCCATATTGAGGCCTTGTTGTCTAAGGAGAAGTGTGGCTGCGGAATCGATTGATTTGACAACAGATAGCTGGCTTCGCAGGCTACGGAAAGTTATATTACAATCACAGCCCACTATATGCTTCCATCTAAGTTCAATAAGTTCAGTCCTTCAAATAATTGAAATAGAAGTGAGGCACACAAGGGTAAACCCAACTCAGCACTTAGCACATGTTGCAGAGTAGTGGAACATTTTAGATAAAATACATGCAATTGTCTATGACAATGCTAGTAATATCACAAGTGCGGTACGAGAACTTCCATATGCAAGCATATGTTGTTTTGCTCAGACCCTACAACTCTCTATAAATAAGGGATTGCAATAGACAAAATCGAGAAAATGTTAAGTGTTGTTAGTCGGATTGTTTTCCACTTTAAATATAGTACGTTGGCAACGTCAGAACTGGAAAAACAGTAAAGGTTATTAGGATTGGAAGTACATTTCCTTATACAGCAAGTTAAAACTCGGTGGAACAGCATACATGAAAAGCTTGAGAGATTGATAGAACAAAGAAGAGCTCTTAACAATGAATTATCAGATAGAAATGTAGCAAAGACGTCAGATTGCAAGAAGTTTAACCCTTTAAGGATGTCCAAAATTTTAGACTTTCACTCAAGCAGCTACTGCTTCCTTACTATTTATCGTCGGATCATGGTTCATACCTCGTTTTTCTCACGATAGGGCATACTTACCAACGGTACCACGTGTCGGTATCATAAACCTTAACCGGAAAATCGAAAAAAAAAAAAAAAAAACGGAATTTTTCTGAAAAAATCACCCCTTCGTAACACTTGGGCCCCTCGGGCCCGTCCCCGGTTTCACGTAGGGATCTAAAAAAATGATAAATATCCAAAGGTAGGTCTACACACAATCCTTATGCAAGTTTCAATCTGATATCTTGAGAACTAAAGGCGTGAAAAAATTTTGAAATTTGCCTTAAGAAAAAAAAAGTCACGTCCCTTCGCACCACTTGGCGCCGCCAAGTTGACCATCCGGTTCCAAAACGCATCTGCGGTGTTCTTTGGTCTATCCTTGACTTGAAAAATAATAATAAAAAAATCCCGGCTTAAATACCTGTTATAGAACCTAAATAAGCGGTCAAAGACGATAGTACGCCATTGTATATAAATATACCAGAACTCTTTAAAAGGTTAAACTTCCTACAGACTAGGGATGACCACATTTTCAGGGAAAACGGAATATAATTCTTCCGGAAACTGGATAATTAGAAAGGAAAGACGGAAAATTTTCCGGAAAAACGAAAACGGAAAATTTTCCGGAAAATCGGAAAACGGAAAATTTTCCGGAAAATCGGAAAACGGAAAATTTTCCGGAAAAACGGAAAACGGAAAATTTTCCGGAAAAACGGAAAACGGAAAATTTTCCGGAAAAACGGAAAATGTGATTTCCGGAAACCGAAAAACTCTTTTTTCCGGAAATGGCCATCCCTAGTTTACTATTGAATCATTGAGATTTCCTCTAGTTTTAGTCCTATCGCTACTTCAAGGACGTACAATTGTTTTGGTCCTTATCTTTCCTTGTTCTTTGTGGAAATCAAATAAAATTAGGGGTGTCCCATTTTTGTCCTCGACTGTACATACAAGACCTAACCTCACCTAATATAACCTAAACTTACACCTACATATACAATATGTTTACTAAAGTTGCTTTTTCCTTTCTTTTATATCTTTTCAGAACCAAAGGTCTAACAACATGTCAGATCCTTGAGGCTCTCGATTCTTTGGCAGAGGACAATGATATCCATTTGCTTGATGTATTTCTTCATCCACCAGATGACAATGGAGCAGATACAGACGGTGACTCCGGAGAGGAGGACTGTAATGATCCTGACAGGCTAAGTGGTTGTCAGCTAACATGTGGAGCCGATCTTGTTGCTAACAGAAATGAAGATGATCCAATTATCGATGATATTGTCTACAATTTGATATTTATCAGCCAGGCGAAGAGACGAAGACTGTCGCGAGATTCTTCTTGGTGAGGCTGTTTTGCTAGATCTGATGTCACCGATACAACGTGTTTACCCTGATGTTGCCTTCTCAGTATATTGTGGTGATTTCTTCACCTCTCCTGGAATTGTAACAAAGTTTTTGGAAAGAGGCGTTATGGTAACGGGAACAGTTAGAGAAAATCGAGTTTAAAAACTGCCCACTGACTGATGTGAAAACTATGAAGAAGACTGAAAGGGGAAATATGGATTGCTGCATTGATGAAAGTGAAGAAATATGTGCTACAAGATGGAAGGACAACAGCGTGGTCACTACTCTGTCCAGCGAGCATGGAACGCACCCCCTTCGATCAGCCAAACGATACTCCTTTGCATCTCATTCTAAAGTTGATATTTCTCAACCAAATGCAGTGTTTAAATATAACTTTCATGGAAGGGGTTGATCAAATGGACAGTAATGTTGGCACGTACCGAATCAGCATCAGAGGAAAGAAATGGTATATACCAATACTATTCTGGATGATCGATGTTGTCACAAACAATGCCTTCCTTTTAGCAAAACATTATGGGTATCTGAATGACAGTTTACAGTTTCGAAGAGATCTTGCTCGTGCATTGTTGATGAAGTACGGTACTCGACGATTGCTTCCAGGACCTAATCGCATTCTTCATACCGCAAAATTTTTACCGTACACCGTACGCACGAGTGGTTCAGATCACCTTATTGTAACCGATCAACCAAGAAGGTGTGCCATGTGCAATAACAAAACAGTGAAAGGCGTGTTTTAGGTGCGATGTAGCTCTCCATGACAAATGTTTTCATGATTTTCACAAAGCCTAAAAATTACCTCCCATTTCTCATATACTAACGATTAAAAAATGTTCGTAACGAATGGACAAGAAACATAAGAAAATCGTACATTTCATAAATTCGTTAGAAAATCCTACAATAATATCATTATAAGCACGTTATTTGATTTTAATAAAGTATGTGGTATGAACCTGAAAATATATTGACAAATATTGTACCTCAAATATTCAATCAATAAAACTTTTAAAAGGGATACATTATTTATTTCATATATGGTAATGAAACTTACACATCTTCCCCCCGGGTCGTTTTCGACCCAAGAGTAACAATTGCTGATGCTTATATATTGGCCCTCCGCCGGGTCGTTTTCGACCCAGAGCCGTAATTAGCCAATGAGAGAACAGCAATAAGTAATAACACGGAATTCACAAATAATAAGGCGAAAACTCTCTCTTGTCAAAAATAAATAAAAAATACGAAACAAAAAAGGATACGGGATTATATGGGTTAAGTTATAAGTAAAAAGTCGTTAAGAACAAATAATACAGAAACTAGGTTACGTGTTTGAAAACAATAAGAAACGATATAAAATACAGAGAGCTGAACCGTACGGTACGTGATGTTTGAGCGCCGCCGTTTGGGCGCGGACCTTTGGGCCCCGCCGTTTGGGCACTGGACGTTTGGGCGCGAAGCCATTTGGGCGCCAGACGTTTTGGCGCGAGTTAAATTAAAAAGTCATTATGTTAGACGCTGAGTACTAAGTACGAATCAAGATATCACAAGGTGCCTACTGTAGTGGAAGTCCTTGAATTACACTGGATGTTGTTTTACATACTAGAAATACTGTAATTTCAAAATTCTAAAAACTGAATTAACAATTAAATTTTGTAAATTTAAGTTTCAACCAAAGTTAAGTGTGCTTTTTATTTGATAACTTTTCACATGGGCGTCTCTGGCGGGGGGAACGAGGGGGACACGTCCCCCCCAATATTTTAGAGTACAAAATATTCGATATTCTAATTTAATTTATTTACTAACGACAGAGGCTGTGAATCTATTATAACAGAGTTCTTGATATGTCTCAGGGAGTCTGTGAAGGTAGTCGAAGAATCGAAGATAAACAAGTTGGGTTAGGTACTACCATTTAAATCATTTTCTTCGATGTCCCCCCCCCCCCCAAATTTTATAAGTCAGAGACGCCAGTGACTTTTCAAGCCAAAGGTAAGTAGACCAGACTAGATATGATTGACTGCATTGCATACATAGTGAGCCTATTACGTTAAAAAACTTAAAAAAAACAGGCCTTCTACTGTAGTTATGCAATAAGTGTGAATGTCAAGCACATTTCTAGTGGCTAAATGACCAATATATGTACACTTAACTATTATTTTTCACTTTGAAATCATTCTTTTTTTTCCTTTCGCCACTTTCTTTAATGCAGATTAAATGCTTACAATGGGACGAAAAAAAAAGTGTGTTAAGTTTTGATTTTTGGGTCTAGGAAAATTCGGTGTAAGAAAATTCGGTGTAGGAAAATTCGGTGTACAGAAAATTCGGTGTACGGAAAACTCGGTGTGGGGAAATTTAGGTGTAAGGTAGTTTCGGTGTAATTCATACTGAATATTGCCACTTACGACACTTCATACTGTGAAAACGAAAACCATAAAATGTAACGAATAAAATGTCATTGCCTATTTCAAGAAAAGCACATTTATTTTTTGCCTTGAGTCCAATACCTCTTGCATGTCTTATGCGAGGTATTACTATTAACTACTTTTCATCACACAATAAAACTTACACTTTTTGTCAGAAATAAAACAATTACAACTATAATTTTAGAGAATAGTTATAGGAACAACTAAAAACACCTTTCCTATAGTATATCATAGAACATACACAAGGTGATTCTTTTAAAACTCACGGATTTCATTTGGGTCTAGAATTTCTAACTGAAGTTCGATTTTCATGCGGTTTGTGGCAAATGATCAAGGAACGTTGGGAAATTTATGGAACTATGTTTACTGGTTTAAATTCATTTGGGGTAATATCGGCCACGCGTCTAGAAAAACAGCAAATATTCGCCACTGTACCGAATTGGAATTAGGTGAGGTGCGGTGTGGAGATTTGAGTTTCTTTGTTAGATAGCAACCTCGCGACGGTCAATAAAAAACAGGAAACTGGGCTGTTGTATTGAGAATTATGCTGTGCTACTGTATCAATATGATCAGGACACAGTTACAATAATGTACTCTTTGGAGCAACGTGATTTTAACGTTAAAAAAGTTTTTTGATCTGTTGTTGCTACGCAAAGGGCATTTACACGCAACTTTGCCTCACGTTCTGCCCCAGACAGGAACATAATATGGTAGTTAGTGAATAAATTGCAGGAAACAGGATCGCTTGTGAGTAAGACAGGGAAGCATCGAACCCCGCTGGCGGATGTTGTGGAAGATGTCACTTACCGACTAAGTCACCCAAGAAATCTCTCTGTCGTTTGTAGCGAGAAACCGGCTACTCAACATGTGATTTATGTGTGTTACCACTAACACTTAAATTGTATTCTCACTAACACTTAATTTGTATTCTTCAATTTCGCTTCAAATATCCAATCTCTCATTCGAATTGTAACGTACAATGGCGAATATTTGCTGTTTTTCTTGCGGCCTGCTCGATATTACCCCGGATGAATTTAAACCAGTAAACATAGTCCCATAACTCTCCCATCCTTCCTTGATGATTTGCAACAAACCGCATGAAAATCGGACTTCAGTTAGAAATTCTAGAGCCAAATGAAATCCGTGAGTTTTGAAAGAATCACTCTGTATATACATATGTAAGATGCAAAAATATATTGATCAAAAAAAGTCTTAGTGGAAAGGGCAATATAAAGCAGGATAGTTTTATCAGATAATAGTTGTACAAATAGTTGACTTCTCCTCGAATCAGACATTTTAGTTTGTTTGGCTTAAGTTAAGGTAAACTAGTACTGCAACCTTATTGACTTCTTCTCCAATCAGGCGTAGATACTTTAGTTGAGGCATTTATTTTTACACCTTTGAGTAACATAATTAAACTACGGTGTATGTCGTTTTTGAAGAATTTAGATTTAAATATTATTTATAAAATAGACATAAAATCGTCAGAACATTTTTGAAAAATCTACAATTTTCAACTTTACCCGTCCAGTAACCTACATTTTGTTGTAAGTAGAAAATTCTAGGAGACATCCTCCAAAACAGCATGAAAACAAGTTTTAAATTAAATGTCGATTGGTAGAGATGGTCGCTTCGCTAAATCACACGAACGGACATCGAAAAACAAATTTTTCTTCATGAAAGGGCCATGAAATGTTAAAATCCGTCGAAATCTAGAATTCAAATTATTCCACGATCACGATTTTTTAAAATTTGTTATAGTAGACAGTAAAAGTACGTTCTACACAAAGTTTGAACTTAAAACTAATACGCTCATTTATCCTCAAAGTTGAGTTTTTAATAAATCCTACGCTCTACTACAACGGATCTTTCTTTACACCTAACATTCCCCACACCGAGATTCCCGTACACCGAATTTTCTGTACACCGAATTTTCCTACACCGAGTTTTCTTACACCGAATTTTCCTACACCGAATTTTCCTGCTCCCGATTTTTATATTGGAATGTTAGTAAAAAAAAAGTGATGCCAGAAGTACGGCATACTGCAGTTCCTAAAATCAATGTCTTAGACACCCTGTATGCGAAATATCTTTCCCTCAACTCGATTAGGATTTAGGATTTTTAGATTTCTGGGCTCTCGGCATCTAAGGCCATTTAGCCCGTCACGTTTGAGGGAGCACACTATCCGGGGAAAGGGAAGGAAGAAAGGATTGGGGAAGGAAGGAAGCGGGCTGGACCTATAAATTAGGTACCACCCCGGCATTTGCCTGGTGTGAATGAGGAAAACCAAGGAAAACCTCATTCAGGGTGGCTGGCCTGAAAGAGCGTGTTACACTTTTTTGACCGAGTGCCCCCACCGGAAATCGAATCCGGGACCGCTCGCACCAAAGGCGAGAGCGTTAGCGACTACGCTACGCGGGGCCACTTCCATCAACTCGTGTGCGCGGGAATCTTATTGGTAGTTCTTTATTGGACTTAAGGAAAAGAAGAGTTTGGCAAACGTAATACGAAAGAAAACAAATTTTAATATTCATAAGTTTGTAATTATCAACTTTTTTAAAAAAATACAAAAATTAAATCAATATGTTTTAATTAACATTAAAATTATTAACACTTCGTCTGATTCCTTCATTTCCTAGCTTTCTTATATAATACAAAAATTAGATCAGAAGTACAAGAATCGTGAACAAGCGAAAAATCAATCCATGACGAGGTTAGGCAACAAATGCCACAAACGCACTAAACTATTTAATTTAGATGAATAAATAAGATAGAGTTAGAAAATATACAGATAAATGAGGTGAGATAAAGATAGAAGGGTAGGAAATGTATATATCTTGATTCGCGCTTAGTTTTCAGTGCCTAGCATACTTTATATGTTGTAAATTGTGATTTTTACTATGTACCTCGCGCCCAAACGTCTGGCGCCTAAACGGCTTTGCGCCCAAACATCCGGCGCCCAAACGGCAGCGCCGAAACGTCCGCGCCCAAACGTCCTGTCCCGGAACCGTACGGGACTGTATACCTATTTTTGGGACACCCTGTATAACGTGTGATGTAATAATCACAATAATATACAAGTCCTTTACATTTTCAAGAGACCTTATGGTTGATATGACTCGTGTGTACAGACCAATGTTTAAGTTTAGGGAAATTTTCACCAGTTGGCAACATTGCGAGGGAACTGCGCGATTCCTATCGGACCAACAGGCGACTTTTGCCCCTCCACCGCGAACACACAACATTCTGGCATAATGACACATACTACTTGTAATTTCATAAAGGGAACGACAGTTTTTTTTTTTTTTAAATTGCACTATGTCAAACATACTACTGTGCTGGTGTACTTTTGGCGCACAGTTTGGAAGACTTAAAGGTAAAATTCAATACTTTGCGTGAAAAGAGATTTTTATAAGGAATACATCACTACAGGCAACAGAATTAAACACAAAGTAATACAGCTGTAGTGTACATTTACAAATATAGGGTTACTAGTGTAAAATCCTTACAAATGCTTTACGCACGAATAAAACAAGTTGAAGGCATACGAAAGATGACTCGATTAGCCACTATCTTCCACCTGCGGCTGTATATTTCTGCAGTGTACAGAACATAGGGCTATATTTTATGTTTACATGTGAAGTTTTACTAGTATGAAACCATGACAAGAGCTATTGAAACTCGCAGCATTGCCAAAATCCACTTCTTTTCACTACACTCACATACGCGTATATCTACCAGTGTTGGGCAAAATCAATTGAAATCAATTGTAATTGATCAATCAATTGAAAGTAATTGCTCTGAAAATCAATTGCAATTGATTTCAATTTGTAATTGACAATTTCAATTGCAATTGAATTCAATCATAAAATTTGCAATTAAATTTCCGTCAATTGTTAATTGGTCACCAGGCAATTGAAACTTGTAATTGTTAATTGCAATTGACAATTGAAACTTGTAATTGTTAATTGCGATTGAAATCAGCAATTAAAACTGAAGATAAGATGTGTGTATATTGTGTTGTCCACTTGTTACTGTTTTACATATTTCAAATAAGGTACTTATAAGAAATGCTGGATACCTACCATTCCTTTCCCCCCTGGGAAGAAAGCCGTGAAACTAAGTATTTTCTAAATATTTTATGTTTATGGTTCTATCCCTCTCGAAAGAACTCTATATACCCGTCATGCATACAATAGGAATGGGTACGAGCGAGTTCGAGCGAGTTTTCTTTAAACTCGACTCGACTCGAAGCAGACATCTTTGAGCTCGACTCGAGATCTCGGCCCGAAAAATTTCCCCCAACTCGACTCGAATTCGGATCGAGTTTCCAGTCGAGTCGAGCCAATTCGAGCTAAATCCTTTGTGTTGTTCCAAGTACTACTATCTTCAAGTATCCTACATAGACAATATAATTATCAATGATACTACTACTATAACTAATTATTATTATAACACCGTGTACCTTTATAAACATGGAATATAGGCGGTTTTTATCTGAATACTAAAAATTAGTTGACTGTCGATCTCGGTCGTCAACAAATCTTCAGGAGGCAAGGACATCGGTCACGAGGTTCTAGGTTTGAGTTCAGGAGGAGCAAGTATTCGGGCTCGAGCCAAAAATTGTTAAAAGTTATAGGACTCCAGCCAAACATGTTCAAAACTGCTCGACCCGGGTTTAGGGTTGTCCACGACTCAAGCGGCTCGCTCACAGCTCATTCACTTATCGAGCCGAACCCAGAAGTGAACCGAGCCAACAGCTCATCCAACCGAGCCAGCTCGGGCCGATGGCTCACACGAGCCGAACCGAACCGAGCTGATTGCTTACCCCAACCGAGCCGGTTCGAACCATCGGCTCAGTTAAGCTGACTCGAACCCAGCCTATGGACTCGTTTCAACGAACCTGGTTCAAGCCATTGGCTCCAATCGAGCCGAGTCGATGACTCGTCTCTACCGAGCCGGTTCAACCCATTGGCTCAATTGAGCCCAGTCGATGGGTCATCCCAACCATCGCCGGCTACGATCCCTTAGCGCCTTACCATTTTCCTCTCGTAACATGAGATTTAGCGTACACGGGGTAGTTGACCTTTTGGCCGTTGTGGCGCTACTGACGTGCACCAAACAGAAGGACAGGTTGTCTATTGTCACACAAGTCTGAGTGGATTTTGACAAGTGTAGTGTGGTGTTTTACGTTATTTTTTTTCTTTTTGCTAAAAAAAAAAAAAAAAAAAAATCGCGTGGTGTGTGTGTAGTCACTATAGTTTAATAATAGGTATTTGCAGTATCTTTATGTGCTGAAATTAACAGCACAGAAAGCGTTCTTTTATTGTTTTAACTATGGTATATTGTTGTGTACCATTTTGTAAAAGTAAAAGCGGGAAAGGGAACTCTGTATCTTTCCATGAATTTCCCTTGGATTCTCAACAATCCGATGCGTGGTTGAAGGCTATATCTAGGGAAAATTTCACCCCAAATTGTAAATCTAGGTCATCTGTAGTGTGTAGTTTACATTTTAGTGAAAATGATTACCGTTCAGACACGAAAAAAAGAATTCTCAAGAGAGGAAGTGTTCCAAGTGTGTTTACTGACTACCCCTCCCACAAAATTCCGAAACTTGTTCAACCCCGTAGAACAATTCTCAGAAAGAACATCGACATAAAGAAAAGAGAAATAAAATCATATGTGAGTCCGCAGTTCAGTAGTGAACACAACGAAGCTGCTGCTGTTAACTGCAACGATTTACCTAATGAAAACAAATCGGTGTGTTCTATTGGGCTACAAACAGATAATCAAACACCTGACAGTAAGTTGAAAACAGCTTGGATAGAAAAAAACAAATTACGGATTAAGTTGTGGCGAGCACAAAAGAAAATACGCGACCAAGAGCAACAAATAAACACTTTGAAAGATAAATTAAATTCTTTCGAAAATAAATATAATTCCTCATTAAATGATATACTTGCTGCATATAAATGCGATCCAAATAATCAAAAAGCTGGGTTTCTCTTGGAGCAAGTGCTTTATTTCAATAAATCACGTCCTCGGTGGTCTGCTGACGTAATAAAGAATTGCATTGTTTGGCAACATGTTTCTCCAAAAGGCTACAAATATGCACAAAATGTTCTTCAACTACCTAGCCGATCAACCTTGTCACGCTATGTTGGAGATATGTCATGTGATGCGGGGGTCACACCTCTAATCGAGCAGCGTTTATTATTAGAGTGCAATGAAATGAAAGAAGCGGAAAGACTGTGCTCCCTAATGATAGACGAAATGTCAATAAAACAACGTTTAACTTACGACAAGAAACTCGATGTGTTCTTCGGCGAGAAAAATACTTCTTACGTAGCTGAGAATAACAATCAATCTGCCAATGAATTTGATTCAAGTTCTGAACCACCAAAAGTTTTAGAAAGAAAAAAAAAATTGTACTTGCCAATAATTTACTTTGCTTTCTTTTGTGTGGTATCTCTACGAAGTACAAGCTACCAGCGGCGTACTTTTTCTCTAAAAAGTTGTCAGGTGCAGAATTGCATAGACTGACATTAATTGTTATTAATAAAGTTGAGGCATGCGGGTTTCGAGTGTTAAGGCTTGTCACCGACAACCATAAAACTAATGTAAATATGATGAAAAGACAGTCAAGCAAAAAATCTTAAACCATTCGTTGACCATCCCGAAGATTCAAGCAGACCACTATACATAGCTTTCGATCAATGCCACATACTTAAAAATGTTCGAACAATGTTTTTAGAGAGAACAATGTATGATGGAGAGGAACAAATTAGTGGCACTCACGTGAAAAATTTGTACGAGTTGCAGTCCAAAGATAATGTGAAACTTGTCCGATTTCTGTCTCGAAAACATGTTTCACCAACAAATTTAGAGAAAATGAATGTTAAAAGGGCTAAGCAAATATTTTCAAACGAAGTAATTGCCGCAGTGGAATTCCTCAAAGATAACTCCGTTCATTCTAAGGCGCACACTTTCTCAAGTGCTGGTGCAACTTTAAAATTCATGAGAAACATAAAAAAGTGGTTTGATATTCATGATGTGTGTAGTCGAAAATACAACCAAGGAAATCCAGATAGGACGCATTTCTTTAGTATCGATGATGAGAGGTTGAAGTGGTTGGAAAATGATTTCCCCAAATACTTGCGTGAGGTAAAAGATTCAAGTGAGGAACATGGATGTACATTCCTCAGTAAGGAGACGTATGAGGCAATTTTACTTACGTCAGAGTCTACAGCTCAATGCGTTCGGTACCTTCTTCGATCAGGCTACCACTGTGCTCACTCGATCCTTTAATAGTGACCCCATCGAATTATTCTTCAGCGGTTTAAGACAAATGTCTGGGAGCAATGATATGTTGGATAGCAGGGCCATTGTATGTACAATGAATCGAATTCTGAAAACTGGATTACTATCGCTGTCTTCCATCGCAAATCCTACCACTATTTCACAGGAAAATATTCCCAATCACTTTCCTGGTTCTGAAGCATATATCCCCATACCAGATACAGTTACAGAATTATTGACTGGTCTTCATGCCGATCCTAGTAAGTGTTGTTTTTGCTTGTGTAATTAATTTTATTTATGTTTCTGAGTAGTAATGAGATCTATGAGTAGGTTGGTTCTTTTCTAAAGAAAAATAGACCTAAAACCTTTAGCTTATGGGCAAGGGCGGCGATTTCTGTGTAGCTTTGGGGGAGCCCCATAGCAGATACGCGTTGGTAGAACAGAAAAACGAATTGGCATGTATTGTAGAAATTGGAGAACTCATTAGGAGAGCCCATTTCAACTTTAGGGCCCGGGCCCCCAAAGCTCCCCGGGATCGGTGCCCTTGCTAATGAGATAGAAGAAAGCAGAGCCCTTATTTCAGGTACTATCCCAATATCACTTAGTGTGCCAGTGGTAACCCCAAATTTCCCTAATTATCTAGATAAAACGATTTTATTTACTTTTGTGAAATGCAATATTGTAGTAATACATTAGTAGACTCCTATTTACATCTTATTAGGACAGATAATAATGATTTACAAAAATCCCATGTTTTAGAAAGATATTTATGTAGTTCTGACAATCTAATATTTGAAACCTACTAATACGATAATGCCAGGAAAAAAACAACCATTTTGCACTAATATGGTAGAAAACTAGACACATTCATTAAAGTGTAAACTAAAAGTGAAATTCAGCTATTAAATTATAACTCAAACGAAATACAATTCTGACTTTACGCAATATTTAAGCACAAAGAAATTAATCACTTCATAACATTTTAAAGAAAGTAGTCACTTCATAACATTTTAGCCTATTGTTCACTACTATTGTCACAATTTGTATAATATTTCAATAGTTCCATTTATGGCTTTCTTTTCAGAAATTGAATCAGATACAGTGAAATTAGCGTCTACTGCTTTCTTAGGAGGTTTTGTAGTTCGGAAAATTACTCAAAGTATAGAGTGTGCCTCATGCCACAAACTTATTAGTCAGGACAAGTGTAATTCTACGCTTATGAGCTTGATATATAAACAAGACAGTAGAAGCATAATGTGCTACCCCACAAAAGAACTAGTATGGGTGATTCACATTGTTGAAAAGTTTGTTGATAGGGCCCATCGGTTTGTGAAAACCCGAATTTCGGAAACTCTTTCCGCTTACATTGTTTCTTTTCTGTAACACACTTCGTATTTACAGTGCCCCATTTCGGACAATCATTCATTCAGATTAAGTGTCAAAATTTGTGATATAATAGTTCCAGCATTGCTGAAGAACATAGCAGATGCTGAAACGGAACGTTTTGAACATGTCAAATTTTTAAATACCAAACCATTATCTCGGAAAGTGCTGCGTTTGTAATTTGTCAAGGATTATTTTCCTGGTAAGTGTGCTTGTTTTTTTAATTATTTTTAATTAACCGATAATAATTGTATTCAATTTTAAAAATAGTTTAGTTTTTGTGATACTATAGATATGTTTACCTAGAAATAAGGGGAAGGGGACTTCAGAATTCTTTTCCTGTTATAGTTATTTCATTTGCCTGCTACACAGCGACAGAAAAAATTGGTGCACGTAACTAGCGCCACAGCGGCTCCTAAAGGAACTAGGCCCCGTTCGCTTGTCTACGCTATTTGGGAAGGCGCTAAGAGATCGTAGCCGGCGATGTCCCAACCAAGCCAGCTCAAGCTGTACGCTCAGTTGAACCGAGCCGAACCGGTTGACATCACTATCCCAATTGGGCTTCTACTTTGGCTAAAAAATTAGACCGTGCAGTTCTCAGTCTTGATGGTAAAAACTACAAAAAAACGATATGAAATCTTTAGTTTTACGTCCCACAGTTATGCCGGTTAGGCTAAAGGAGACGTTGATGATGGGAAATGAATGGAATGAAGAAAGTGGGAGGAAACGGCAGAACCCCGAGAAAACCCACGAGCACGGTGTTTGTCCACCACAAAATACAAACGGCGCAAACTGGGATCGAACCACGGACCTCAAGCAACGGAGATGAACGCTCTAACACTGAGCCACCGCGCCCCCTGGTAAGAACTACAGTATATACTTATATTGGTGCTCACGGCGTCATTAACTTGTTCCGGCACCAACGAAGTTCGAGGTACTTTGTTTTACATCTTTTGTGTGTGTTTTGTGCCGCGCTATGCGCCTATTCCCACATTTTTTGCATCACCGGAAGTGGGTCAAATTGGGCCTACAAATATGGCGGAACAAGTTATTGCTGTTCCGCCACCAATGAATTTCGAGGTCGTTTCCTTCACATCCTTTTGTGCTGTTTTGTGCGTCTACTTCCACGTTTTGTGCGTCATGGGAAGCGGGTTAAAATTATTAGGATTAGGATTTAGAATTTAGATTTCTGGGCTTTCGGCATCTACGGCCATATAGCCCGTCACGTTTGAGGGATGACATCCCTCGGCGAGCACACTATCCGGGGGAAGGGAAGGAAGAAAGGATTGGGAAGGAAGGAAGCGGCCTGGGACCTATAAGTTAGGTACCACCCCTGCATTTGCCTTGTGTGAATGAGGAAAACCCAGGAAAACCTCATTCAGGGTGGCTGGCCTGAAAAAGCTGTTACGCTTTTTCAACCGAGTACCCCCACAGGGAATCGAACCCGGGACCGCTCGCACCGAAGGCGAGAGCGTTAGCGACTACGCTATGGGTTAAAATGAGTCCTCAAGGTGGGACGAAAATGAATCACTGTTCCGTCACCAACGAATTTCGAGGTCGCTACTTTCGCATCGTTTAGTGTCAGTTTCTTGCCGTTGTGAGCTCGTATTTTCACGTTTTGTGCGTCACCAAAAGTAGGTCAAAATGGGCTTCCAAGATGGGTCAAAACTGACCAAGAGTTCCGCCACTATCGTACTTCGAGGTCGTTAATCTGACATCGCGTACCCTTTTGTGTGCCTATTTCGACGTTTTGTGCGTCACTGGAAGACGGTCAAAATGGGCCTCGAAGGTGGGACGAAAATGGCCCACTGCACCACCACTACCGAATTTCGTGGTCCTTCCTTTCGCATCGACTAGTGAATGTTTCGTGCCATTTTGTGCCCTTACGTTTTGCGCGTCACCAGAGTGTGTCAAAACGGGCCTCCAAAGTGTGGCGAAAATGACCCACTGTTCCGCCACTATCGAATTTCTAGGTCGTGTCTTTCGCATCGTTTAGTGCTTATTTTTTAAAATGTTTTCTGTGTCTACTTCCTCGTCTTGTGCGTCACCGGAAGTGAGTTAAACGGGCCTTTAAAGTGGGAGTTAAATGGCTCACTGTTCCGCCACTATGGAATTTCGGGGTCGGCTCTTTCGCATCGCTTAGTGCTTGTTTTGTACGTTTTTTGCGAGACCAGAAATGTGTCAAAATTGGCCTCCAAAGTGTGACGAAAATGACTCACTGCTTCGCCACTACCGAATTTCGTGGTCCTTCTTTTCGCATCAACTAGTGAATGTTTCGTGCCGCTTCGTGCCCTTATTTCCACGTTTTGCGCGTCACCAGAAGTGTGTCAAAATGGGCCTCCAAAGTGTGACGAAAATTACTCACTGCTCCTCCACTACCGAATTTCGAGGTCCTTCCTTTCGCATTGACTAGTGCCTGTTTTGTTCCGTTTTGTGCCCCTATTTCCACGTTTTGTTCATCACCAGAACTGTGTCAAGTTGAGCCTCCAAAGTGTGACAAAAATGACCCACTGTTCCGATACTATCGAATTCGTAGATCGTTACTTTCGTATCGTTTAGTGCCTTTTTTTTTTTTTTTTTAAGTTTTCTGCACCTATTTCTCGTCTTGTGCGTCCCCCGAGGTGAGTTAAACGGGCCTTTAAAGTGAGAGTTTAATGTCTCACTGTTCTGCCACTATCTAATTTCGGGGTTGGTTCTTTGGCATCGTTTAGTGCCTGTTTTGTAAGTTTTGTGCGTCACCGGAAGTGGGTCAAAGTGGACCTACGAATATAATGAAACAAGTTAATGCTGTTCCGCCACCAACGAATTTGGAGGACGTTTCCTTCTCATCGTTTAGTGTGTATTTTGTACCGTTCTGTTCGCCTACTCCCAAGTTTTGAGCATCACCAGAAATGCGTCAAAATGGTCCATCAAGGTGTGAGGAAATAGAGCCATTGTTCCGCCACTATCGAATTTGGAGGTCGTTTCTTTCGCATCGTATAATGCCTGCTTTGTATCGTTTTGTGCTCCTATTTCCACTTTAGTACGACAACGAAAATGGGTCAAAATGCTCCACAAGTATAGCAGAGTAAGAGCACAAATCATGCATAAGCGCCATTTTCACCATCGAATGTCGAGGTCGTTCCCTTCACATTTTTAATGCATGATTTGTGTCGCTTTGTGCATCAGTGGAAGTGGGTCAAAATGGACCTTGAAAGTGGAATAAATATGTCTTTTTCTGCCATATTTGTAGGTCGTCTTTGATCCACTTTCGTTGGCGCACAAAACGTTAAAATATGAGCAGAAACGGTAAAAACATGCACTAAACAATGCGAAAAAAACGACCTCGAAATTCGATACTGGTGGGAGAGTGGGTAGTTTTTCTTCCCACATTAAATGCCCATTTTGATCCACTACCATTGATTCACAAAACGTGGAAATAGGCTTACAAAACAGTAGAAACACGATGTGAAGGAAACGACCTCGAAATCGTTCCTGACGGAACAGCATTAACTTGTTCCGCCATATTTGTAGGATAACATTGACACATTTCCGGTGACGCAGAAAACGAGGAAATAGGCGCACAAAACGACACAAAAATGGAAATTTAGCTTAATGACATGGAAATATTAAGTTTGTAAGCTTAATTATATGGAAAATTTTATACATTTTGCCTTTACGTTGGTATACTTTACGTTGATTTGGGACTCAAATTTTATCCTTTTTTCCACTGAAAAGTATCTATAACTCAACAAGGAAATAATTATAATAATTATCTATATAATTGAATTCATTGTAATTTGGTCCATAACAAACACTTTACCATTTCGTACTAGCCGTTCTGCCCGTTCTTCGTACGGATCAGATAAAATACCAATATAATCAAACTGAACAACGGGATAACAATTAAGAAACATTTCTAAAATTGGATATATTTTGCGTGAATATATATCCAACAACGTACATTTGTTTTTATTGGCAAGGCCGATCGGGGCTGAATTTGAACGTAAACACTATCGGGGGTGTCACTATATATCTGAGCAACCCCGATAAATATGGATTCGACACAAATATTGGTCATTTTCTACTACTTTTACATGTCCCGGTGAACGTCCCCTCAGACCCCCTTGGTTCGAACTGTGAAAAAAAAATCATCTCTGGCCCCCAACCAATACCGCGAAAACTACGAATGTGACACTAACATCTGCCATTTTCTAATACTTTTTACATATCCCGGTAAAAGCCCTTATGATCCTCTGGTTCCAATTTTGAAAAAAACAACACCTCTGGACTACAGCCGATGGGGGCTGTATTTGGAAATCAAAGCCTGTGGAAGTATCACCAATCATCTCAGCGACAGCGAAAACTATGGATTTGACACTAATATCAGTCATTTTCCATTATTTTTACATGTCTAGCAATTCCCCACTCCCGGTGACTCCCGGCCCGCATACAATGGTGGCTAAATTTGAAAATCATCGCTAATGAAAGTATCACCATTGATCTCAGCGACCGCGAAAACTACGGATTCGACATCGGTCATTGAGGATTATTTATACATGTCTCGTGATCCCCTTTATAATGTCCCCGTTCCTTAGCTGATGGGGGCTATATGTGAAAGTAAACGCGGTCTTGAGTTTCACCATTGAGCTCAGCGACCCCGAAAACTATGGATTTGACATTAATATCGGCCATTTTCGATTATTTTTTACATATCTCGGAATTTCCCCGTCTGGTGACCCAAGACCCGCATACAACGGTGGATGAATTTGAAAGTCATCACTAATGGTAGTGTCACCATTGATATTAGAAACCGCGAAAACTATAGATTTGACACTAATATCGGTCATTTTGGATTACTTTTACGTTTCGGTATCACTTCCCCCCCTTCCCGTTGACCCACGGCCCGCAGCCGCATAGGGTGAATTTGGAAGTTAATGCGATCGGAGTTTCACCATTGATCTCAGCGACCGCAAAAACTACGAAATCCACACTGATATCGGTCATTTTCTACTACTTTTACATGTCCCGGTAAACGCCCCCTGAAAACCCCTGGTTCGAATTTTTTCGAAAACGCTTTGCCTTAGTGTGGGACCTGGACCAAGGTATCTTTGACCAAAATTTGGTAACTCTCGGTCCACTCGTCTGGTCCACAGGCCGCACAAAGATAGACAGACAGACACACGAACAAACTCTATTTTATTTATATTAGAAAGATCAGATCCGCCGTTATTGTATTAGTGCGGTGCTTAAGCGATTGATCGTAGAAATTCAAACTCCGATGAGTGATAATTTTATAGGCTTGTTTCATTACAAGTTTAAACTCTTTACTCAGTAGAGAAGAGGGCGTGAATCATGGGTCTAGTTGATGACAATGGGTCTTGGTGGGTCTGTGGGTCACAGTGGTTCATGGTGGGTAGTGGGTCAGAGTGGGTCGTGGGTCACGACATGTGGTGAGTCAATTGGTCGTGGCTAAAGTTTTCATCACCCCACGCCCTCTCTGAACTACAGTGTTGAAAATTAATCAGTGAAAATCAATTGCAATTGATCAATCAATTGAAAGTAATTGCTGTGGAAATCAATTGCAATTGAATCAATTGCTAATTAATTTCAATTGCAATTGAATTACAGAATTCAATTGCAATTACTTTCCACTGCAATTACTTTCAATCACTTGATCAATTGCAATTGATTCTACTTTTTCAATGGCCAACTGCAATTAACAATTAACCATTACTTATTTCAATTGTTAATTGCAATTAACAATTAAATTTACAGATTAATTGTTAATTCAATTGAAATTTGCCCAACATTGATATCTACCATTGCTGATGCGCTTGCTCGCATCAGACGCAATACTGCGCTGGGTCACCAGTTTCACCCAGCCCTGACTCTGTTAAATCGAAGTCGTACCTTTATATGCCATACATCTAGAAGCCATATTTATACGCAAACTGTAAAAGGATTGTAACCCTCCAACAATGTACTTCTGGTGGCCCTCTGGAATTATATCTATGCCAAGTGAAATATTTACATGTCGCCCAGCGAAAACCTTTTAGAGGAAAATAAGAAGGGCATTTAATCCGAAGTTGGACGTCCGCTTTCGCCACGTTTTTCCGCTGTTATCTCATTTCCACGTTTTCTGCAATTTATAATTAGGTTCATTAATCCGTGCTCTTCACAAACTTTTAAAGAGTTTGCTCGTTATCAACGTATGGCTTCACAAATGTTAAAACTGTTACTTCATTGCCGTTGTACATTCGCCATGTTGATAACATAAATGCTCGTTACTTTCCCACAATGCAGCTGTTCGGTTATCTTGCGCCAAGTGGTTCTCTCCGCTCGCCGTGTAGTCCCATGTTTATAACGGCTTATATATAAACAGATTTTTAGAGACCCTTATATATTATCAAGCACACAAACTATTAAATTATCCATATCTTTCCTGTAAATTTTAAAAATTTTCATGGAAACGGACGCCCAACTTTGGAACTTAACCCATAAGAAGGAAATTACTGAAAAAAATTATAATTTTTCAACAATTCTTTCTAGTGGTGCGCCAAAAGTAAACCAGTACGCTATAAAAAAAAAAAAATCCTAAACTACTCTACAATAACATGGCTCTATTCGCATGGAATTTGTTGCTAAATGATGAATTTTGGTACTGTATGCAGGGGCTCTTTTCTATAATCAACAACCTTCCTAATTTTCTTGATAAGCATTTTTATAATACAAATAAAAATATATAAACTATTGAGCACAGGTAGGCTACATTAAATGAATACTTAAGGTCTTTGTACCGTAGAGTAAGTTCAGGATGTCAAGGCTCTAGTTTAGTTTAGGGTAGGGTAGGTTATAGTTTCCATTAGGTTTTAGGGATCTACACTAGCACTCAACCAATACTTAATGCATATTTATAAGTACAACGACAAGTTACATTACGAAATTATTATGACTCACAATTCTGTACAAAAATGTTGAATATTAAGCTGTAAACAAACCCCATCTAACGAATGATCTCCACTTCGCCAAACAAATCAACTTCATAGCCGTACGTGTACCTGTCACACTGCACTTTACAGTAACTATAAATATGTGGTTATTACCTTACTCATAATCTAGAGGTATACTCTGTAACTATCATACCACTATACTACATTTCTTCTTTTACGAACAGATACACACTCGTAAGAGGAAAAATATAGTAAACAGTGACTACGTTAGGCTTAAACTATTACTATTGCCGTTAAATTCACGGAAGCATAATAATGTTTTTACTCACTCTACTTGTAGCATCTGATACTTCCCGCATTATCTGCTCAAAAGCAGCAGTTTCTTCGGCCTGCTTCTGATTATGCAGCGCAATCTTTTCACTGAATTTCCGTGGATTCGCCATTATGGCTACTAAAGTTTTGACTTGCAGCTATCGCAAATGGCCAATAGAAGTGTGTCGTATTAAGCACCATCTGTTGGGAAAGATTTGACGTTTGAGCAAAAGTATGGCAATGTGCGTGTGAGGACTGTTTGACGAAAATTTAAGTGTTTACAAATAGAGTTTGTGATCTGTGTTGTTTATTGACTGATTGTTTTTTAATTTCCTTTGTACTTCATTGGAACAAAATAATGTTCTTACTATCAAGACATCTGAAAATGACAGGAATTAAAGAAGCTATCACAAAGCCAAAGTTATATTACGATTCTTCGAAGTATACTAGCAATGTATTGTCTAGAAATATTCCACATAGTTATAATTCTGTTTTATTCGAAAGTGTGACAGAAGAATCTAGCGCTATACCAAGGACAATTCTACGGGAGCGGTTTACTGTATGCTGCCGTAGATATACTAGCACACTGCTCCAGAGCTTCAAAGTATATAAGCCAGGTTGCAGGTCGTACACACATGACAGAGGGTCAAAGGGTTCTTTACCTTCTCTGATGGACTTCCCCGAAATACTGTGGCCCAGCTTAATCAAGAGTATCAGAAATTGGATACTTGCAAATTTAATAATCACTCCATATTTCGACCGTGAATTTAGTATAGCGGAGTTCGTTACAGGATCAAAACAGGTAATACGTTAGTGTTGCTACGATAAACTGTGCGGAATATATTTGTGTATGTTAAACATCACAGTTGCGAGCGGGATAGGGCCTAAATAAAATTTATCCTAATCTTAGTGTACTAACGTAAAGGGTACACGCAAAGAAAGTAAGTTCAGGCTTGCTGGCGCTTCAAAGCGGCATGAGGAATGAATTTTGTGTCTAGATCGTTAGTTCGTATCCCTAGCCGGTTTGGATGGTATAGAACTAGCAAAATCTTAAAAACCTTAATGGGTGGTGATCGGAAATGTCCGAAATATTACAATGTCACTGTTACTAGTGACATTGTAACTTATGTTCAACGACGTTGCCAAAGCTTTGGTCCCCATTACACTGTGATTAATGGCTTACACATGTGGGTTCTTTCTTTCTATATAGAGAGGGGGGAAATAAACACGACCAACTTGCCTGCATATATAGATCATTTCTTCTCAATGGAAAAATAAATATTCTGTTGAAAGCAGGTTGAAAGTGTCAAATAAAGCAACATCAAGCACTCGGAGTTTCCAGACTACTTTTTTCTTCGCCAAAACATTAGACATACTGGGCGGTAATTCATTAATCGAAGGTTAGTCACAGACTAGTTAGTTAGCATACTAAGTCTTTTTTAACGAAGGTGCACTACTCCAACCTTCTGTTCAGTTTTTGTTTCATTTTAATATCGTATATAATACCTACGAAAGAAAAGGTAATAGTATACATGTGAACCCCCTGATCTGCGTTTCTTCTGTGTTCTATTACCACTTCTACATGAAATACCATAAATTTTCTACATAGTGCAATAGTAAGAAGTATCCATGTGCACAAGATATGCGATATGCGTTAAATTCCATCCCCCCCCCCACACACACACATAGTCATATATATAAAGTACAAGGGCACTACACATGCAGATATAAAGTACAGGTACGTTCTTTTTTATTTTCGTATCAGTCGATAAGTAAATAAAAGTCGCTTTGTTACCCCCTTTGTAAGTTCGTACATGCTCAATGAATAATCCCTAAAAGTATGAGCGTCCTGCTCCTTCGGGAACTGATGCAGCTTCATGTATACTATATCCAAAGAAAATGACTCACTGTACCGCAATTTCCCCTACCTCTCATATAATAAGTTAAAAATATGCTATTCTGTTTAATGAGAGCATACATATATTCATAAAACATGAACGTTTCTTGTCAGGAAATTCATTCTTACTACCTTAGAGGGTGTCTTGAAGGAAGAGGGGGCTGATATTTAGTATATTAGCCAATCTTGCACATATAAGCGTGCAGTTTTACTATACGGATTCATAGTTTAATAGTAGAAGTAGTAGTAGAGGTTGGTTGGGTTCCGTTCTCGACATATAATAGAGAAATTAGAGTTGGGGGACACACTAAATGTCATCCGGAGGTGGTACAGTGATGTGTACAGAATAACTTTCATGAGGGCCGAGTGTAAATACAACATGGAGACATAGCCTATGGTATAAATACTACAGTGTAAAAAACACAAACGAACTTTGCTGGTTAGCCACCAGCAACCACGAATATTATCTAACAATCAGTGCAGAAGCGCAGCAGAACTGTAGGGAGCAGGTGCGTCAGCGACAATGCATATACGTACGTATAAAGGAGAATAGTGGAAAAACTCTTTATTTGGCATAAAAACACGACTTGCCTGTAGCACAACTTTGCGACACTTTTGTGATCATCTTCAATACCGCCTTCACATAGCATTTTACTTCCATATGAAATACTACATAGCAGGGAAGGCAAAAACCATGGTTTTTATTGGGGAAAAAAAAACGTTTTTTTTTTTGGTTTAAACCTTTTTTTAAACCAGGTTTTTTTTGGTTTAAATAATTTGCTCTATTTATTTACATCACATATGGACAAAAATAAGTTTGTTTCGCCTTGATGTTATTATGCAACAACTGGGTTATGCTGGAAGGGATACCATAAGCTTAAAGCGGAATACAAACCGCTTCTTGGCTTACATCCGAGAGAAATTGTCCTCCATTTGAACTCGAAACCTGGACTAATTGGCCATAAATTCGATACGACTCACTCACGAAGGACTCCTGATAAAAATATGTTGTACTGATCTTTACATACTTCTTACATAATTGTCAAGAGTCATTTCAGGACAAAAGGATAAACAGTTGCACAAGTGAAACAATTATACAGAATTACATATTAGTCGAGTCAAAATACGGTTTGACCTGGGCAAAATTGCAACCTTTAGTTTTACACCTGTATTCTGTTTAGGTACCTCACCTGATGAAAATATCCAAAATCCGACAAAATCGGACCACGGGAATACCCCCAAAACAGTTTTCAAAATGGCGGACCATAGTTTTTCGAAAAAATCGTAGACCTTTACGTTGGAGGCTCTAGTCAGTAGCGTACCCAGGAATTTATTTCGGGGGGGGTTCAAACTAAATATGAAGCTATTTTATATTAAAATTGCTAAAATTGCCCCTAAAATTAGGCTAATTTTTTTAAAAGTCGAAATTTCGGGGGGGTCCGGACCCCCGTGTCCCCCCCTTCCGTACGTCCCTGGCTCTAGTAGCCCTCTTAATTGACACAGAGACATGAATGATACCTCGTTGGAACGCTCATAGACCACAAATTGCAATGAGGTCACTTTTGTACCCATCATGCCCAACCCGTAGAAGAAGAAGAAGAGGAAAAAATCTATTTTTGTTTTTTTTAATTGATATTTCTTGGACCCTGGCAACACTGTACGTCTTTATATTCCGGGAGAAAAATTCCTGCGCGTAGACCAGACATTGGTAACAATAATATGAAAAAATGAAGGACATTGGGTCAACAGTAAGGAGATAAAAATTCGGAACCGCGGACAAAGGAGGGTCACTCTGTACATTTTTTACTGTGGTCTAACTTCTGTTTCTTAGATCTAGCATCCTCCCTAATTGTCACAGAGACATGAAGCATACCGCGTTGTAAAGGTTATGGAACCTTCTTGCCAACGACGTATCGTTTGTGCCCCCTGCACCCAACCTGTAGAAAAAGAAGAAGAAACCTTGAAAAAATTGGTAAAATCTACACTTTTACCTTTCTTGGGCTCTGGCAACCCTGATAATCGTTCTTTGCATGAAAAAATCTTGTTTCTTTCTTTAAATCAAAGGTTGCTTTAATATAAGTACTATACATAAAAAAATATTCTTAAGGAAAAGAATGGCAATAACGAAAGACTTTGGGAGGCAAATTACACATCCACATCGTCATTGCCTACGCTAACACTGTCCTTCCCATATTCAATTAAAAAGGTAAAACATTCAGTTTCTTGGCATACACCACAAGCAATAGCAAATAGAAGGTCGTGCCATAATACAGTGTACAGACAATTCGTTTTATAGAAACATAACACCTATATATAAATCAAAAATATTCTAAGGCAAAAGAATGGGAAGACGAAATACTTTGGGAGGCAAATTACACATCTACATCGTCATCGCCTACGCTAACACTGTTCTCACCATTCATTTAAACAGTTAAAACATTCAGTTTCTTTGCACACACCACTAGCAATAGTACATGGAAGGGCATGCTTTCTGCAAGTACAATACGTTCTTACACACTCGGTAGCACAGTTGCAATGAACAATTGTGAGCAAATTCCATACCCACCAAACTCGATGGTTGATGTGCCATATTTACGAACCGTATACTCAGCAAATGATTCAGCGATATTGTCGTACGAACTGCCTTTACACCATGGTAGTCTATGTAACAGAGATCCTCCGTCTAAGACATACATAATATTGTCTGGCTCCGTTTCCTCAAACTGTGCGGTCTGCTGCTTGCTGAACTCTAGTATCGCATGGGCCAGTGGGGCTTTGTCTGCCTTACGTATCATGCTGGGTGACTCAAATAAAGGTGGGTAGGCACATAATTCATGCGCTAAGGTCTCCTCTAAACATGTGCTGCCTGCATTAGCGACAACTAACAGTCTTTGAAACAAAAGATTCGAATCAACTGAGATATCGCTGCTGATTTTAACATTACTCGGGGATGCTAGAGTTTTGACTTTATCTGCACGTTTCCACTTCGCAGTGAACAGGTCTTTGCCAAATAGTTTCTTCGCAAGCTCTTCTCCAACTGAAAATAAATTATGGACGTTGACCGAGGAATCCACTGTGACGCCAGTGGCAGTGTTTCTCGACGATTTGTCTCCGTCAAATGGTGAAATGGGCTGCAGTCCTGCAAGAATGCGATGTGTGTCACTGATATCACGGCTTCGGCTTCTTCATGTTGTTCGCTAGTGACATATGCTGTGTGAGTAAGAGTTTGCATCGCTAGATTGTACTCGGAGCACCCACAAAGATCGTTGCATCTCCGACATTCCACTCCCATGGGTTAGACCTCCAGTGGATTTTAGCGATCTCATCAGAACCTGCTCTATGAATAGATCAGAGGGACAACCCAGCCCAATAACGGTTGCTTCTTCTAATAACTCCGAACCCATTTTGAAAGCTTTCGTGAACTGTTGGATTAACCGATGGCAGCGTTAACATTGTTTGCAGGTACAAGCACGTCGACTTCAAATAATTGAAGTGTCCTGCTGCAGCGAATATGCGAATACACTCTGCTATAGCATCAAGGTGATCCTCCCAACTTCCTGTTCGGTCTGCTGCCACAAGTTTCCTTGCTGTAGTCAACATGCGCTGGTATGCAAGCCACAACTGACTTGTTTTTGATGTGTTAATAAGTTCTGACTTTCGTGCTTCCATTTTTTCTCGGGCTTCTTGAAGAAGAGGTGAAGAACTAGCTCCAGTTACAGTAATCTCACCCGACATCAGACTCTGGTAGAAAGAGTAAGCATCGTTAATAGTTCTGTGTGTTTCGTTATCGGTCTGCAGAAAAAAACATTTTCCACAAGCAATGCACTTAATGCGAGGTCAACCATCATGTGCGCAAGGAAGGCTCTTGCTACAGACTTGCCACTTAACATATGTACAACCGAATTTTCTCCATAAAACTCATGCAAGATTTCACGTAAGCCTGAACCATCCATCAGGGAACCAATTGCTCCTAGAAGGTTCATCAGAGTATGAAATGAGCCCAACAGGAGAACCGTGTCCTTAATACTGGTGTTATGTGCTCTGTCATGCAGGATACGTGAAGCTTTCCAAAACAGTGGTTGGTCTAAGGTGATGATTGGTGTGACTTTATATTTTCTCGCAAGATTATTCAGGTACACTTAAGTGGAATAGATGCATGACATATCAGATGGATGGAGGTCAAGAATCGGTAAGCAGAGAACAGTGGATTTCCCTGAATGATGAAGATATGGATCTGCGTGAATGGCCTGCATCATTCCTGACCAGTTTGGTGTGCGTGACGGAAAGTGTCAGGAAAGTTTCCGCAAAATATCCAGGGAGCTTTCGTTCGGTGATGTGCTCTTACTAGTTCACAGTTGACCTTTTCAAGAATAGCCTTGGCTTCAGTGTATGCGTGAATGGGAACACTGGCAAGGGACTTCACATCAGCATCAGAGACGGGCACCGAAGAATGGTTAGACTGTTTGTAGTGGATGGAGTAATGGCCGCCAACATTTCCATACTATGGAATGTACCTAAACCACTCAGAGTTTGGAGATTATGGTCTACATTATCCGCTGCAAAGAGGAGAGTCAGGACTGCTGGCATTTCGATCACACGATTACCAAATGTACTTGCAGCACAGCGTTCAAACCGCTGCACTTCCGTGTATGAAGAGCAAAATCCCAGGTGATGCAGCGTGTCAATCAGGTGTTTCGATCGATAGTGGTGGTGCAGCTGCACAGCAACACCTAGCTGCAGAGGAGTTAACATATCTCTTGGCCTGGCTGCTTGCATCAAACACTGGCCAATCGATGCTATTTTTGGTTTCATTGTCCTTTCCGGCAAAAAGTATGGCATAGAATAGTTTAAGGCTGGAATGTACTGAAGGAATTCCTGAATGGTCAAGTCCCTGGGTGAAGGATATGTATCATTTCCAGTTTGTAGTTTGGATTTTATGTCGCCATAATCTCGTGGTAAATCACGATATGCCCGTAGAATGTGATTGGCAGTTTCTCGAAGTGTAATGAAGTCGTTTTTTCCACTGTCACTAGAAATTATAATTTTTTCACCGAAGTACTCCATTAGTTGACGCTTCATGTGCCGTCTGTCATATGCAATGTGATCAGTCCCTACAAGAGATGTGCGCATTTTTGTAACAAGCTCTCCCACAGGTAGTTGCTCATCATCGTGCTCTTTCAAATAACTACAGATGCGCTGAAATGCTCGGATTCTCTCATCATTTGTAGGTCGGCCAGCCCGGAATTTTTTCTGACACTGACTGATTGTCGGTGCAGTATTGTTGAGGAATTGCTTTACCTGTTCGAAGGTTGATACTACATGATCTGTGATAGACACAATCTCCTGCATGAAGATCAGATGAGAAGTACTTAATTCGACCTCGGACAGTTTGTGACCCGGTATCGTTTCGTTCATTGCAACACTTTAAAATGCTGTGTGGCAATGCTTGTGTTTTCACTCGCACATTTTCTGATTTCAACACGTGACGGTCATCAAATAAGACAGGCGTTCCGCGAAACAGGCAGTCACTGTTGCTGTTGAAGGACCCATCCGACGAGCGAGTAACTCGTTCTTGAATCGGCGATGACGTTTTTCTTTTTAGCGCAATCGCAATTTCTCTTTTGTCAGTGTAACGTCTGCGACAAGAGACATGAACCACCATATTTGTAGCGGCGAGAATGTTTCTACCGCGAGCCTTACTGGCATTGTTCACTCCTTCAGCTCCCTTTTCTTGAAGTGTGATGAGGTTATCGTCAGGATCTAGGCTTCTGCAGATGATACACAAACGTGTAAGGAAATCAGCCATGGCTCTTCAGTGCCTAGGTTCATGCAAGACTATGATATGTAGAAAAGCTTATGGAACCCCATTTCCAACGACGTATCGTTTGTGCCCCCTATACCCAATGATTATCAGGGTTGCCAGAGCCCAAGAAAGGTAAAAGTGTCCGCCTTCCGCCTCCTTTGTCCGCGGTTCCGAATTTTTATCTCCCTTACTGTTGAACCTATGTCCTTCATTTTTTAATATTATTGTTACCAATGTCTGGTCTACGCGTAGGAATTTTTCTCCCGGAGTATGAGGACGTACAGTGTTGCCAGGGTCAAAGAAATATTAATTAAAAAAACAAACATCGACCTTCTTCTTCTTCTTCGGGTTGGGCATGATGGGTACAAAAGTGACTTCGTTGCAATTTGTGTTTTATGAGCGTTCCAACGAGGTATCATTCATGTCTCTGTGTCAATTAAGAGGGCTACTAGAGCCTCCAACGTAAAGGTCCACGATTTTTTCAAAAAATCCATGGTCCGCCATTTTGAAACAGTTTTTGGGTGTGTTCCCGTGGTCCGATTTTGTTGGATTCTGAATATATTATTCAGTAGTAATTCCTGAATCGAAAACTGTTTAAAAAGCTTGTGTTGCAATTTTGCCCAGGTTGAGGGTAAAATTGCTCTAGATTTCCTGGACTGTATGGACAATTTCAAAATGCTGCAGAGTGCAGAAGAACTAATTTAGTCCGAGTTAGTTCACTACGACTTTTATTAGTCAAAGTTAAAGAAATCCAACGACTTAATTTGTATATCAGTAAGGAAAGTGAATAAAGATACGAATTATTTGAGTCCATTTTGGCTCTGACCCATTTATACATAAATAGATACCAAAGATACTTCGGATTTCAACAAATGTCTCTCGTGGGATTTGTATGACCCCTCCCCTCAAAAAAAGTACATCATTTCGATGTATTTTATTAATAGTGAACATTATTGAAACGAAACAATATTTAGAATTTTTCTTTGATTGCAATTGCATAACAATAATAACAAACTATAACAAATCATATAAGAAACATTCATAAACTTATAAAAAGATAAAAGTTGCTTTTGTGGTACAATCCCTTTGAGTAATGAATGGAGAATTTAGGTCTGAAAATAATATAAATAATATACGAGAGTAAAACGTGATAACCCACAAATATGTGTTCATCAAGATTTTACGAACACTTACACTTTTACGAACATTTTTCATTTTTTGGTTTAAACCAGCCAACCCTTCTACATAGTAAAGAACCATTTCGTATTTCTGCCTTATTATATACGATATGTGTTTGTAGATAAGATTCCGATATATTTTGGTTACATATAAAATCCCATTCTGAAATCTAGAAACATACTTCTTCGTAAAAGTTAAAAAATTATCCCCCCATAAAATGGGATATCAGAAGCAAAAATACGAATTGCAAAGTGCAGTCCTTATCACGTAGTACTTCATAAGAAATACATGATGAAGTGATGGATAGGCAGTATACAAAGAGATCACAGAAGTGTTACAAATTTATGCCGCACGCAAGACATGTGCTTTATGCTGTATAAAGCGTGCTTTTTCACTTTTTTCGTTCATAGGTATAATCACAGTTGCTGACACGCCTGCCTCCTAAAACACGCTTCCGCGCAGGCCCTTTTGCTGTAATTCTGACTTTGCCTCGTTTAGATACTATTCGTGCTTTTTCAGAGAACATCTAGTAGAAGTTGGTTTGTATTTCTAAATTGGTTCATGTTTCATACACTGTCCACATGCTGTGTTTATAGTCATCCTCTTGAAGTTAACCCGTTCAGTTTTACTATACTATAATACTAGGGTGACCAGACTCTGAGAAGCAAAAATTAGGACACAAATATAATACAGTAGTAAGATAGTTTACTGTGTAGGCAATACGCATGTCCTTATTTCATTTAATGTTAACCTTAAGTTAATCATTCAGTTTTGTTAAAAATAAAATCACAGAACTAAAGTATTGAAGGAATTCAACACAACCCCAATGCTTTGACAAATTACAAAGTGATTTATTTTTTGAACGTACAGTGAAACAATGTAGGGCTAATGACTTTTTAAAAATCGATTTTCGAAGCGTGGAATTATTTAAAGGAATGAGGAAATATTTAGACAAGCACAAGAGAGCTTAAACTTCTGCTTGGTTAGCATCACTGTCGTAACTTGAAGTAGATCTTTCCTACCTTACCGATATCTCAACAAGCCCTGCTCAGTAAAAACAATGTATTGCAAAACAAGGGTTTGTTGACTGTTCTCCTTCCTAATATTTTGAGAAGTGTTACAAAACAGCGGTTCATCATTCAGGAAAAGTGTGCATGTGATTCAAAATGTTTGAATAAAGAATAAAACATTAAAATATTGCAAATAAGTTAACTCAGGACATTTAAAAAAAAGAAAGGATATTTCTCAATTTTGTAGGCTTCTTCGCAACACGAAAGACAGCTCGTTAAAAAACAGTACTCTACTGCGAAAGCCAGTACGTCTGGTCACCCTATACCTTTTCAGTACCTTTTACAATCTGTGGATCCGTATAGTAAAACTGCACCAATTAACCTCCACCACATTAAAGCAACTCATGTCTTATGAAACACTTTGTAAGGCAGTAAGAGTGTATTTTTTGCTGAGAGAAAAAAAAAATTATCACTTCGTAAAATAGGACAACACAGTGAATTCTTACGAAAGTATTTTGGTAACAAAATGTTACATTATTTTAAATTACAACACAGTTAAATGTTTTGCGTAGGGTAACTGTCCCAATAATTAACAGTATAAGAGCAATATTTGACATTTCTTATGTTTTTTCACACTTCAAATGAACGTGACTTGATGATTTCTCGTTTAGGTGCGAAGGCATCCTTCCTTCATCCATACACACCATCAGAAAAATAATATTCAGATAATTATTATTTTTAAAAATATACATATGAAAAGTTGTTTATTGTACCAGAAATTGACACTATGATTTAAGAAAATCACCAGTAATTGACACATCGTGACCCAGTAATTGACATCTCTTAGTATCTTAGTTCGAATGCACCGTATAATTTTATGCCAACTTAACCCAGCTGATTTGTAACAGTTTTTACTTGCAAAACATATGTTTATTTCTTTCTCTAATATAGATATTACAATATTACATTTTCATACAACTGATGTTAATACTAAAACAATACAAATATGCATAGGATAGTCTTGTATCCAGTTGACATATGACTAGACTAGTGCTGTGAAGGCCTGGAAAAAAACCGGAAATTTTAGGAAAATGCCAGTTTTTTACCGTTTTTTTCCCGAGCTTGGAAAAAAAACGGAAAAATTGAAATTTTCGAATATTTTACCATATTGTGCTTTTAAAATGAAAACTATTTTATATTTACTAGTTTACAGTTAAGAACATTGAGTAGTTATGATTCTTGTATTATAATATAGAAATTTTGTGGCAAAAAATATATTTGCACCACTCTTTTAAAACTAACACTGTGATAAAATGGAGTTATGGCTACGAAAGACTCTGAAATATAATCCTAGTTAGATTAATTAATATCGAGGCATTTAAATTATGTTAAGTAATCTTATAATGGCAGGGAAGTGTTAAAATAACAGGCCCGTATCATTTTAGTTAATGCCAATATGTTAAAATCAAATATATATTTTATGGAGATACGTATCTTGCTTGTGCTGTTCAAAATTTCCGGAAATTTTGAACCCATTAGATTTTTTGTTTTGTTTTGTTTGTTCGGAAGTACTGGCAAAACCCTGAAAATATAATTTAAAAACTTTTTATTCGCCTGGTGCTAATTTTATTTGTGTGACATGTCTGCAGCATATATACAACGTATTTCGCTAGCAGAAAAAATACTTAAAGCAACAGCTTTTAATTTTAGTTTTTAGTTTTCTGATTTCTGATAAAAATCCCTCTTTATTATTTGTATACTTTTCGAATAACTCAAAAGGAGAGATGATCTTATTTACATATACACACATACACCGCACAAGTGCGTAAATTTCAACAGCACAAGTATTACAGAATTTAACATGTGAAACTTCCGTTCGTTATTATTAAAGACTAGCAGAATGCCCGTTTTTTAGTAGTTCATTTTTGGTATAAGGGGCAACAAAACTGTCACCAATGAACTTACGGACCCCAAAAACTATGAATTCGACACTAGGATCAGTCATTTTCAATTAATTTTATATTTAATTAAAAATCTATCGCAGTATCTCCACGTAATTAGACGCAATTTCTTTGCAAAGTGACTTTAATCGTATTCTCAATGGAGTGAATCAAACAAGTTGCTGCTGAATATTAGAAAATGCACAGTAGTATCATACACCAAAAAAGTGACCTGTACGCAATGTGTATACTATTAATCAAACACCAATTGAGAGAGTGGATTATGTTACTGATCTTGGAGTTACTATGCAGCTAAACCTATAATTCGATATTCATGTCAACAGAGTGGTTGGTGAGGCCTTTGGGAACCTTGGCTTTGTGATGATATTAGGAATTGATTGTTCTAACACTAATGTCCTTAAAACATTATACACTGCCTATGTAGGTCTAAAGCGGAATATGCAGCAATAATATGGGGTTCTAATTGTAAGAAATATATAAACAAAATCGAAAATTTGTGCGCTTTTCAACGTATAAAGAAGCAGGGATATATCCAAAATTTTGAGGACTACGAAGGTCTTCGAAACAAATATTCATTACAATCTTTGAAAGCAGAAAAAGTCATTTCATTTTATCTTTCTTACATAATATAATTCATGGTGCAATAGATTCAGAATATTTGTTATCATAAATCAAAATTCACGTCCCACATAGAGCAATGAGACACCATAATGACACATCCCATCTCTCAGCGCAAAGGACTAATGCATTGGATTTATAGCCTGTCGGAAAAATGTGTGTATTGTATAATAAGATTTTACAAGGACCCCCGGATATAGATTTTTTATTTATAAACAAAATTTTCATTCTACATAAATTTGCTGTATCCTGTATATCATGCTAATCTGTATTTTAACGTATATTTTGCTTTTCTATTATTATTTTATTATATGTGTATTTTACAGTGTATTACCATAGAGTGAGGGAAAACTGTAATTAGGCATTTGCCTGTTGTTTTTCCGAAATAAATAAATGTCACCCTCCCCCTTTCCGAGTACTAATGAGGGCTGAATTTGGATTTAAACGACATCGAAAGTGTCACTTTTCATCTCAGCCACCCCAAAAACTATGGATTCGAAACTAATATCGGCCCATTTTTTATTATTTTTATATATCCACCCTTCTCCCTCCCCAAAGTTGCAGGGCTAAATTTGAATTTAAACAGCATCGGAAGTGTTAATGTTCATCTCAGGACCCTAAAAACTATGGATTTGATACTAATATCGGAAATTTTCAGTCATTTTTATATATCTCTTCCTACCCAAGTTACGGGCCTGAATTTGGATTTAAGCGGCATCGGCAGTGTTACTGTTTATCACAGCAACCGCAAAAACTATGGATTCGACATTAATATCGTTCATTTTCGATCATTTGTATATATATATATATATATATATATATATATATATATATATATATCCGCTCTCCCCAGGTCACGGCGCTGAATTTGAATTTAAACGCCATTAGAAGTGTCACTGCTAATCTCAGCGGCCCCGAAAACTATGGATTCGACACTAATATCAGTCATTTTCGATCATTTTATATATATAATCCTCTTCCCCCTTTCTAAAGTTTCGTGTTCAATTCGATTTAAACTACATCGGAAATGTTACTGTTCATCTCAGCGGCCCAGAAAACTATGGATTCACACTAATATTGATTATTTTGCATCATTTTAATATATGTATCTCTCCTCCAATTTGCGGGGATAAATTTGGATTTAAACGGCATCAAAAGTGTCACTGTTCACCTCAGCGACCCCGAAAACTATGGATTCGACACTGATATCAGCTACTGAAACGTGGGTTCCTGTCACCACGGCATGGCGCGTCCTCAGGTTGCGGATCGAGGAGAAGGCCTCTAGATATAGAGGTTAGCTGCGAATATACTGAATAAGCAGTCGCGGACAGCCGACTAGGAGTGGTCCTCCAGCTTGGGGGTTTGGGTAGGGCTAACAACCTCATCCTGTAAAAAAAAAAAAAAAAAAAAAAAAGCACTTGTTCAGATATATTCACAAAAGCCTCGGACAAGGACTGATAACTTGGCACGACCTAAGCAAAAGAAAATGGACATGAGATTTGGAACATGGAATATTAGGAGTCTTTATAGGGCAGGCGCGTTAAAATCCGTAACGAGTGAGTTAGAGAAATACAGGATGGACGTAGTAGGAGTTCAGGAAGTTAGGTGGGAAGGAAATGGATCTGAGAATTCCGGAAATTCCGGGGAAGGAAATAAAAATCATCAGTTAGGAACAGGGTTTTTAGTTCATAAACGTATATTACCAGCAATTAAACGGGTTGAATTCGTTACTGATAGACTTTCTTTTATTACTCTTAAGGGACGGTGGTGTGATATTGTTTTAAATGTACATGCCCCAACTGAAGATAAGGATGACGATATAAAAGACAGTTTTTACGAAGAAGTGGAACGGATATTTGACCAACTCCCGCGATACCATATGAAAATTCTATTAGGGGATTTCAATGCGAAGGTAGGACGAGAGGATATTTTCAAGCCGATTATAGGGAACGAAAGTCTGCATAAGGAAAGTAATGACAACGGTGTTAGACTCGTAAATTTTGCAACATCTAAAAACCTAATCGTGAAGAGTACAAAATTCCCACATCGCGACACTCATAAATACACTTGGACATCACCAGACGGGAAAACACATAATCAAATTGATCACGTTTTAGTAGATAGAAGAAGGCAATCTAGCATAATTGATGTCCGGTCGTTTAGAGGGGCTGATTGTGACACTGACCACTACCTGGTAGTAGCGATAATACGAGAGAGGTTATCGTTGAATAAAGGTAATATCCATTGTCCGAAAACGGAGAGATTCAATTTAAAGAAATTAGAAGAGAGCCAGGTAAGAGAGAAATACCAGATTGAAGTTTCGAATAGATTCTCGGCTTTAGAAGATTCGAAATGCACTAGTGTTGAGGATACCTGGATTGAAATTAGAGATAGCATTAAAATTTCAGCAAAAGAAAAACTGGAACACGCGGAAATACGTAGGAACAAACCATGGTTCGACCAGGAACGCCTTAATCTAGCAGAGAAGAGAAAACAGGCAAAATTACGCTGGCTACAAAATCCGAATGAAATAACTACACAAAATTTCGCAGATATCAGGCGGGAAACTTCCAAAACTTTTAGAACAAAGAAACGCGATTTTTTAAAAGCTAAAATTAAGGAACTTGAAGATAATAGTAAAAATAAAAACATCCGGGACATGTATAAGGGAATCAACAAATTTAAGAAAGGTTATCAACCTCGTGCTTATATATTAAAGAAATCTGACGGTACAGTTCTCACTGACACCGATAGCATCCTAAGTAGATGGAAAGATTTCTTTGACGATTTGCTTAACCGGCAACCAAAAACTAGTGTGCGTGGAGAAAAGGTGATACACACCGCAGAACCGTATATTCCAGAACCCAACCGAATAGAAGTAGAAACCGCTATAAAGAAATTAAAGAAACACAAATCTCCTGGTGTAGATGAAATTCCGTCTGAGTTAATTTTAGCTGGAGGCGAAAAATTATGGAACAAGATACACAAACTCATTCTCCTTATCTGGAGCAAGGAAGAATTGCCACGAGAGTGGAAAGAATCAATCATTGTTCCAGTTCACAAGAAAGGCGACAAAACTGACTGTAATAATTATCGAGGCATTTCTCTTCTGTCAACATCCTATAAAATCCTTTCAAATATTCTGTTAGCAAGACTGACCCCATACGCAGATGAAATTATTGGAGATTATCAGTGCGGATTTAGACGAAATCGATCAACTATCGACCAAATATTTACCATTCGTCAAATACTCGAAAAAAAGTGGGAATACAATACCCCGGTACATCAACTATTTATTGATTTTAGAAAGGCGTACGACTCGGTTAGGAGAGAAACATTATACAACGTTCTTACAGAACTTGGAATACCGAGAAAGCTAATTAGATTAATTAAGATATGTTTAAATGAATCCCAAAGTAAAGTCCGGGTAGCAAAATTTTTGTCCACGAGCTTTCACGTCGAAAATGGCCTGAAACAAGGAGATGCGTTGTCGCCATTATTATTTAACTTCGTTCTGGAATACGCTATAAGGAAAATCAAAGATAGCAACCAGGGCCTAGAGTTGAACGGTATTCACCAGGTTATGGCATGTGCTGATGATGTAAATTTAATAGGGGATGATAGGAGAACAATAGAAAGAAATGCAGAGATCTTATTAAACGCTTGCAAGGACATGGGTTTAGAAGTAAATGCAGAGAAAACTAAATACATGGAAGTGCGTCGGGACCGGAATACAGCAAATTATGGATGCGTTAAAATATTAAATAATACTTTTGATAAAGTGGATAGTTTCAAATATCTAGGATCAATATTAACAGAGGAAAATCATATTCACGAAGAAATTAAATGTCGACTAAAAGCAGGGAATTCGTGTTACTATTCGGTACAAAATCTCTTGTCGTCGCGAATTCTGTCGAGGAATTTGAAGCTTAAAATATACAAAACGATAATTATGCCTGTTGTTCTGTATGGCTGCGAAGCATGGTCACTTACTCTGGGGGAAGAACATAGACTGAAAGTATTTGAGAACAAGATCCTGAGACGAATATTCGGACCCAAGAGGAACGGAAATGGGGAATGGCGGAAACTTCATAACGAGGAACTACATAATTTATATGGTCTACCCAACATTGTTAGGGTCGTCAAGTCTTGGAGGCTTAGGTGGGCGGGTCATGTAGCTAGAATGGAAGAAAGTAGAAACGCTTTCAAAGTCTCGACTGGAAGACCAATCGGAAAACGACCATTAGGAAGACCTAGGCCAGATGGGAGGATAATATTAAGATGGATCTCGCAGAGATTGGAATACAAAGTAGAAACTGGATGCAGTTAGCTAAGGATAGAAATCAGTGGAGAGCTTTTGTGAACGCGGCATTGAACCTCCGGGTTCCATAGGTCATAGAGTTAGTTAGTTAGTTTTTATCAGCTACTGAACAGTTTCGGCTATGTAACATAGCCTTCCTCAGACGCATTATGAGAGAAATAACCAATTTTGACAGCTTATATACAATCTGGATGCAAGACACGCGCCTTTCTCTTTAGAAATCGTAAAATTTAATTGGCTCTAAAAAGCATTTTTTTAATTACTGTAAACGCAAACTTTTAAATGGCTCAAAAAGTAAATTGTTTATTACTGTAGACACTTTCTCTTTTTGCGCACCTATTGTGAAACTTTCAATTAGGTGTTTGTCACTTACACTTTCTATTCGCTATCGCCCATCTGCTGTTCTCCGTAGTACACCTGGGACCCGTTCCACCATTTAACTTTGCAACTTTTCACTTTGCACTTTGCACTTTGCAGTAAGCTTTCTGTTCCACGAAATTTTAATTCTGCAAAGTGCAAAGTAAAAAGTTACGTAGACTTTGCAGAATTTTTGAGGTTCTGTTCCACCATCTTATTGAAATTGAAAAGTGCAAAGCGAAATGTTGCAAAGTTTTGCCGTTTTCTGCAAGGTGAAATTTGACTTTGCATAAACGGTGTAGTTGTCTTTTAGTGTTAAAAAATGATTCGGTTTGAACGGTCTAGTGATGAAAGTAGCGATGAGGATATGCCGCACAAAACGTATAAAGATAGAATTAACTTTTGTGGTATGAACTTGTTCCAATTTAAAGAATGTTTTCGTTTAACAAGTGAGCAAGTGGAATTTGTTTTGCAATACATTGAACCGGCTTTAGATAAAGGGACGATGAAAACTAAAGCACTTACAGCGCGACAGCAAGTTCTTCTCTGTCTTCACTGGCTTGGTAATGATGCCCAAATGCATGATGTAGGACAAATGCATAATGTGGGAAAAGCTACTGTTTGTAGAATTGTAGATAGCGTAGTGAGTACCATTATTGACATTATGTTCCCAAATATTGTGAAGTGGCCAGAGGATACAGGGGATATAGCTAGGGAGTTTCTGAGAAGTGGTGGGTTTCCATCAGTTTGTGGCTGCGTGGATGGAACTCTAATTAATATAGACGCTCCTCCTCAGCGGGAAGAAATATATGTGGACAGGCACGGGAAGCACTCAACAAATGTTATGATGATATGTGGTCTAAATTTTGTGTTTTATAGTGAAAGTGCAAATTGGCCAGGGAGTATGCACGATTCCCGAGTGCTGCGTAACTCTGCGATAAGTCGTCTTTTTGAAGAAAATTGGAGGCCATTTCCCGGAGCGGTGTTACTTGGCGATAGTGCATATGGATTGAAAGAATGGCTTATACCTCCCTTACACAGAAATCCAGACAATTTGATTGAACAGCGTTTTAACAGGGCCCACAAAAGAACACGGCGGATCATTGAGAATAGTAGGGTTTTTTGATACTTTTGAGACAAACCTGGCGGTTCTGTGATGAAGCTGAAATTTGGTAAACACGTTGGTATATCGTTTAAACTTTTGTAACAATTTTAAATAGTTATTAAACACGAAGTATTTATGCTGTAATTATATTTTCGTTTCATTTTAATGTTTATTTTACTTGTACATAATTGACGGTTAGGTAGCTTCGGGTTAAGTATGGAATATGGGAGTCCTAATTTGCATTGTTTACTAGGAGATAAGGGTTTGAAATTTTATTTTTTAGAAAGCGCAATAAAGGTTAATGTAGTTAATGAAAGCACGTTAGAATGAGGTTCTAGTTAGAATGAGGTTCTAGAAGAATCTCTGTAAGCATATTTCGTTATAAAGGGGCTTTCGCTGTCGTAAGTAATAGGGTATTAAATTTTCGATAAAATCAGGAAATTTATTTCAATAATATCAACAAAAGTGTTTGGCAGCAATTGGATTGTTTAAGGATGAAAGACGCACTGCCGTAATTTTGTTACTCTCAGTTTCAGTAAGCAAACATACAAAGCTATTCCTAAATGAAACTGGAGAAATATAACTGGGATATGCAGTGGGAATTTTCCAGTCAACATACAGGAGTATATGCAAAATGTGAATAAGTACCCTACAATACAAATCCAGGACAATTATATATATATATATATATATATATATATAAAAAAAAAAAAAAAACCTACAATACCCAACATGTGAATGCAGATTAATAAGTTTCTTTACATCACAACTGAATAATATTTTTTTACAACCTCGTTTGACTTTCAGTAATTCTGGATCGATGTTGCGGAACAAATTAAGTCAATGAAAATATATATGTAGAGCAAGCGTAATAATTCTTTGTAGGCATTTGAGTAGAAACTAAAATGCGAACGATCCAAAGAAAGCTGGCATCACATCCACTTCTTCCTTATTTACATGTATTAATAAAATGTTGTTTAGATTGTTAAAATACGAATCTATTTAAACCAAGAACACTGGTTTAAACCGTAAAAACCAGGTTTTTTGTTCATTTTCAATAAAAAAAAACGGATTTTGCCAACTCTGTTCACACCTGGCAACAGGACATCACTTTCTTTCTTTATAGCTTTTAGTACCTAACATGTGTGGGAATAGGAGGGAGATTGGATACATCTTTGATGTATTTTGCCCGTAACAGTGTACCTGAATGCGATATTATCCTTCACAAAGTCTTTTTGTTTTGAATCAATAAGAAGCAATTGTGCAAAGTTTCTTCTACTTCTGGCAACTTGAGTGGTACCATAAAAGAAAAGCCATATTCTCAAAATAGGACACGTAGAGATGACAAGTCATTTTTTTTACAGGCATGGTACCTTCTTTGACCGAATTAGCCTGCGGTATGACTTGCATTTACGAACAAGCACGATTAAATTCTACCGTGACCTATATCAACTTACCTACCTACCTACGAGCTTTGACACCAAATCCAGAAGCAATGGATTTGGTATAAAAAAAAAGTCAGAAACCATATTTTAAAAAAAAGTTTTAGTTTACAAAAAGAGGGCGCCGATAAATGAAATGCTGTGGAAATCAATTATCAAATACTTGAAGAAAAGCATACAAAAATGTTCCATAGCTTCGTCCGCGATTCGAACCACGGATCTGCTGATTACGCGTCAAGCGCTCTAGCAACTCGATTAGCTTGACCGTACGTATTTCTATGCTTATTTGGTGATTCCTCTTGACTCAACCTAACCAATTTTATTGTATTGAAAATTCAAGAGAATCTTTTTAACTACATGAATTTGCAGCTAGAAACACTTGCTATTGTTGATTAATTGCTTGATTGATCCTAAAAGAAAAATCACTACATCAGCATAGAAATGCTCATGCTCTCAACAGCTCAATTGGTAGAGCGCCTGGCGTGTATCAAGAAGTCCGTAAATTCTGACCAAGGCTGTGAGAGTTTTCTATGCTTTTTTAAAGATTTTCAACCTTCAGAGAGCTTTTATCTGAAAAACAACGAAGATTTTTTCTGGTTTTTGTATCGTACCTTTACTGGTAAAAACGCAAAATATGGTGGCCAAAATTGAAGGGGTGTAACAATTCATGACTGTGATCGGTAAGGCGAAGTGGCCAAAATTAAATATTAAATTTTAATGGATATTAAGATCCAAGCATAAAACTGGTAGATATGCTTATGAATAACAACGGTATTTCATCTCCTGTGTACCTTGGAGAATCTTACCCACATATCAGTGGTATTATTCTAACCTTTGAACAGCCAATTTTCATTTAAATAAATCTGAATTTCCATTATTTTTACGCAAGCTGCACCTAAACTGAAAACTATGTATTTCAGCACCTTATTGACGTGCCAGCTGGACATATCTTCTACGTAATCTCTTCTATTTGAACTTTTTATTCTACGTCCTAAAGAAGCTCCAGTTGCGAAAACTTGAAAATATATACTGTCCAAGTGTATGTAAACGTTTTTTAAGAAAAACAAGACCGATCCATAGAAACAGAAACTTACGGAAAGCTACCAAAATAAAAAAAAAAAAATCCTTCTGTGCCTATAGTTACACAAAACATAATATAATATCTAATTGATGTGTATTCTTTAGTATATCTATTACAATATTATTACCAGTTGTGTAATTATAAGCGCGCGCACACACACACACACACACACACACACACACACACACACACACACACACACACACACACACACACACACACACACACACACACACACACACACACACACACACACACACACACACACACACACACACACACACACACACACACACACACACACACACACACACACACACACACACACACACACACACACACACACACACACACACACACACACACACACACACACACACACACACAGAGAGAGAGAGAGAGAGAGAGAGTGAGTTTTGTTGCTTCCCTAAAGGTCCTGTTTCTGTGGATCGCCCTTTCTACAAAATCCGATTCCATTATATTACACCCTCGTTTGTGGGAAAGCAGTATGACCATTAGTCGGACCACCAATGTTTGCCCAATCCTACTGGTAACATTTGAAAATGGTAAGCACGGTTTGAGTCTGCTACAAAAATCTATTATGGCTATGCCAAGCTCGTACAACCTAACTATTGCTCATCATCATCAAATTAACAACAATAACAAATTCTGAAAGTTGTTTTTAATAGTATCCTTAACTACATTCCAGTTGAAAATTCCGGTATGTTAAGTTCTATAGAACAATAAGTACTTTGATCAGCAAAATCTTTCGTAATTTCAGATGGTGGTATACCCAGTTCCTTCTCCTGTCTTAAGGCTTTTAATTTTTGATTATAAATTTACAGTCTTAGAAGTTCGCACTTTAAACGTTCCTTTTCTGACGCAGAACTTTCTGTTATTCTAACAAAACTTCTCTTCCTTTTTAACACGTTATTGCGAGTAGCCGAACGCGGAACGCTGGGTTCCGCTTCAGAGACAAGAGATTTGCTCTGAATGCTTTTCCCAGTGTCGGCGTTAGCCGTTGCCTCAATTTCCAGCAGACTTTGAGGTTCAGTTGGCTGAAGTTCTGCATACGATTCGGGTACCCCCAGATCATCGATCAGTTGATTCTCTTTTTCCAAGATGTGGAAGACATATTCATCCACAGGATCTAATTTGGCACCTCGTCCCCCTTGCTGGCCAGTTGTTCTTGCGTTGTCCCGTTTTGCCTGGAAAAGAGGTTATGAAATATAGATATCTAGTATGTCAATACACAGCAAAACAATTTAATACAAAATGTTGGTGAATTTGTGAGAAACACTTGCTAGTGTCCACAGAAGAACTTATAAAGAGGAAATAAAAATGAATACTAATACATCCAGCCAAGGGGTTAACCATTCGTACCACAACCTTAGGCATTTATAAATCTCGATTTTAATATTTTTTTTTTAAAAATTTGAAATTCGATTAACAGTTCTATAAAAACATCTCTTTATGTGTACTAGACAACAATATTCTACATTCACTTTTTTTTAAATCCGAGTGTGTTCAATGCCGTGGTGATAGCCTCTTTTGTAGTTTTGTCTCAACTCACTTAGCCTCCTACAGCTGAAATTTGACAAATGTTATATAGATTATTAGGTCAGTATTTTTTTTTTTTTTTGTTGTTGTTTTTATTTTACAAATAGTTATAAATAGTTAATTACAAATATATTCAAACATGCACTGCATAGGTGGCGCCATCTTTTAAAGGATACGATAATCATCCCCGCCCAGTTGATTAATGTTCTACTTTTTAAAAAAGAGATAAGTAAATTTTAACTTAACAGGGTTCCTGTATGAAAAAGAAAAGCGTCATCAATTGATTTGGGAAACTAAATTATATCAGTACCTATACGTCAAATGACCCCCCTTTCATTTTAATACCATTAATAATGTTGGTTTTCGAGAGAATGAATATGAATATCAAGCAGCTTTAGCTTGATCGAGTTTTATAATCAATTTGTGAGCGTGAAATTGAGTAAGGTCTACGGGTAATAAACATCTTTTTTGTTCTAGAATAAAACTTTTAACTATCTCACAAAAAAATGTAGTTTCAGTTCTATACATAGTATAACTAATGCAGAAGTCTCGTTCCTACATACAGGATAGGGTAGCAGTTAGAAATGTCTATTAGAGATTAAATTTGATCATTAGAATAGCAAGATTGAGTATAGCTACTTAAAATATACAAGGATACACATTGTTTGAAACTTGGATCTAACACTTACACCTGACCATGAATTATTTATAAAGGGCCAAGTTCCGAAGTTGGTGGGCGAAAAGATTGATACGAAAATCTAACTGAATCTAATCTTACCTATCTTAATCTAACCTTACCTAACTGAATCTAACGTTTACCTTATTTAATCTAAAATTTTTCAATTTTTTTTTTTAACTTTTTAAGTATATATTTTTCGTGCGAAACAAGGCAACCCACCAACATCGAAATAAATGCCTCTAGCAACGTAAATAATAGCTAGTTGTAATCATAATATTACAACTCAACTTCAAAATAATTTTGGAAATTAGTTAGCTTCAGGATAAAATTAGTGCTTGTACTCTAATTAGGCATAGAAATAGAATACTTCAATCTCGTCGTCGTGAGAAAATGTTTTACTTAAAATAAATAAATGAATAAATAAATATATCTGGACAAAGCAATTTAATCAGAACTAAAACTATGCAATAGTGGGACAGTTTCGCCAGACTAACTTCTGGCTTCTTCAGACGCACACCCTAATTCATTATTACTAAAGCAAAGAACCCAAGCTCCATCCGACCTAAACTGTATTGAGAAGTTCTGCTCAAAGTAAAGACTTGCCATGAAAATAGAACACCAATAATATAAAGGTACAGATAACTGGTCCACCTTACATCTAGCACCAAATAAAATTGTTCCGAAACAAAGAAAAAGTCAAAAAGATTTGGGTCATCGTTCTTCATGAAATTTACCTAGAAAGTACAGATATCCCCATAGAACCCACGCTTGTTAGAATTTTGTGCTCAAATGAATAGGGGTTCAGTTGCAGAGAGTCACGTTACTGTAAATCACGTAGTCCTTGAGCCCCTTTTTAAAGTACAAGGGCCAAAACTATTTTGTGGCATTAGAAAAATGTACGATTGAAAGAATTAAAAGTTTATTTTCTTTCTCTGAGTTTAAAAACAACAGTGTTCCTGTTCTGTGGTATGCTGTGTCCAATGGCATCAAATAGAACTAATGTTCGACACATTGTATGTAACTTTGGAGCACTAGTTAATAATGTACGCTAACCAAACCTTACCGTAAAGTCCAATGTGGTGGACCAGTTACGGCTACCTTTATAAAATTATTTTATCTGTATTAAAACTATAGATACTCACAAGAGCACGACTTTTTCACAGTCCAAACAAATTGTCCCTGGCGTATGTCCAATCTCTATTCTTCCCTGCAAGTTGAAGAGATTTGACCTTCTCCAAAATCTCTTTCCAGGCTGTTTCATTTGCTTGGTCAATTTGTTCCGAAAAGAACACTTCTTGTTTCTCTTACAAGATGTAACAATGTTAGTTTTTTCTCGAGAAGTTCTTTTTTCCCCATTATTTTTGTTTGAAACTGCTAATTTCACAAATCGAACTAACAAGTACAACAGCTTACTAACAACAACAACAACTAAAAGTGTGCTCTCGCTTTCCAGCATTCAGTTGTCCCCACTTTACAAAGACTTTGCAATTTTGGACTTCCGGTTCATCAAACTGCAAAGTATTCACAGAAAAATGGTGGAACGCGAAAATTTTGCACTTAGCAATCTTTGCAAAGTGCAAAGTGCAAAGTGAAAAGTTGCAAAGTTAAATGGTGGAACTGGCCCCTGCTCCAACAGCTCGTGTTGATCCTTTTAATCCCTTCTTTCTATTTGGTCTATCATCTTTTCCCATAATTCATGTATTACAAGTCGACTAGACCAATTCATCAACTTCTCCTTCCCGTACTTCTTAATCTACTGGGCTTCTTTCCGCTTTCTTGTCACACTCCTTTTCTCCCTTTCTAATCTCTTTATTCCTTCCCAATCTATCTCATGTCCTGTTTCTTTAATGTGTTTAAATATTGCGTTGTTCTCTCTTTTTAGGTGACGCGGTGGCTCAGTGGTAGAGTGTCCACTCCGGTGCTTGAGGTCCCTGGTTCGATCCCAGCTCGCGCTGTGTAGACCTTGTGGTGGACAAACACCGTCCTCGTGGGTTTTCTCGGGGTTCCCCTGTTTCCTCCCACTTTCTTCATTCCACCATTTCACTCATCTCTCATCATCGCCGTCTCCTTTAGCCTAACCGGCATAATCGTGGGATGTAAAACTTAAATATTTCATTTTATTTTTTCTCTTTTTAGTCTAGCATCATCCTTATGTTGTTTTATCCTTTGTTCTAATCTCTTTCCTGTTTCCCCTTTGTACTTCATATCGCACTCTTTACAATTAACCTGGTACACCACTCCTTTCTCTTCTGACCTTATCTCGTTTTTTCTCTAACTCTATTATCCTCTTTCCTCCTTTCCTGTATGTTTTAATCCCTTCCTTCCTCAACAGGTTCTTTAGGACCTCCGTTTTCTCGCGTAAAGTTTCAATACCAAACCATCCTTTTCCTTCTTTCTCTGCTTCTTCCTCTCTTTTTTTCTAAATCTTCTGTATCTTTAGAAGAAAGAAAGAGAGGAAGAAGCAGAGAAAGAAGGAAAGGGATGGTTTGATATTGAAACTTTAGGCGAGAAAACGGAGGTCCTAAAGAACCTGTTGAGGAAGGAAGGGATTAAAACATACAGGAAAGGAGGAAAGAGGATAATAGAGTTAGAGAAAAAACGAGATAAGGTCAGAAGAGAAAGGAGTGGTGTACCAGGTTAATTGTAAAGAGTGCGATATGAAGTACATAGGGGAAACAGGAAAGAGATTAGAACAAAGGATAAAACAACATAAGGATGATGCTAGACTAGAAAGAGAGAACAACGCAATATATAAACCCCATAAAGAAACAGAACATGAGGATTAGAAACAGAAACAGAAGGATTAGAAAGGGAGGAAAGGAGTGTGATAAGAAAGCGGAAAGAAGCCCAGTAGATTAAGAAGTACGGGAAGAAGTTGATGAATTGGTCTAGTGGACTTGTAATACATGAATTATGGGAAAAGATGATAGACTAAATAGAAAGAAGGAATTAAAAGGATCAACACGAGCTGTTGGAGCAGGTGTACTACGGAGAACAGCAGATGGGCAATAGCGAATAGAAAGTGTAAGTGACAAACACCAAATTGAAAGTTTCACAACAGGTGCGCAATTTTAGCCAATTAAAAGTATACTTACAGTATTACTTTTTAGAGCCAATTAAAAGTTTACGTTTTGTAAAGAGAGAAGGGCGTGTCTTGCATCTAGATTGTATATAAGCTGTCAAAATTGGATATTTCTCTCATAATGTGTCTGAGAAAGGCTATGTTATATAGCCGAAACTGTAACACAAATGTATAATCTTAAAATATATACACTACTTTGGTCAGTTGGAGTTTTATCAGTTATCTTGAATTTTCCAATGCTACAATGAATAATTTACATGATATCGGCTATTTTCATTCATTTTTATATACGTATATGTCCCCTTCCCCCTCCCCTAAGTTGCGAGAGTGAATTTTTATTTAAACAGCATCGGAAGTGTTACTGTTCATTTCACCAACCCCGAAAACTATGGATTTGACATTAATATCTGTCATTTTTGATCATTATATATATATATATGTGTGTGTGTGTATATGTATGTATGTATGTATGTATATACCCTCCCCTTCTCCCAAGTTTCAGTCCTGAATTTGAATTTAAGCTTCATCGGAAACGTCACTGTTCATGTCAGCAACCCCGAAAACTATGGGTTCGACACTAATATTGATCATTTCAATATATATCCGCGCTTCCTTCCGCCAAGTTGCACCTTTAAAGTGAAATGATAAAAACTCAGGCCCGTACCTCATTTATGTTGAAAATTTTTATCGAGATCAGTCTGGTGGTTCAAGAGTTGTAAGTTACAAATATAGTCATTTTTATTTTAATATATACAGATAATTTGTCGCCCTAGAGAACAGGTATTTGCCTACATACAAAATTTTGTACATAAAGTTTATATTAAAGTCTGTAGTTGAATATTAAATAATAGTAATTATATGTCTTTGTGCATGAGTATTATTGAAATTTGCCTACTGCTCTTTCTTTTAAGAAGTAATTTGGTTAAAATTAACAACATTTCACAAAATCAAAGAGCACAGTAAGAACTCAGTTTCATTCAAGAGCCCTATTTGTTGTAACAGAAACGCTTCATGATGGTAGATGTGTATGCAATTGTACAAGTTCTGTAATTGATGGGCATCGAGGAGTAAACGACTAAAAGGGCACATAAAGAAGATGAGTGCAGGCTATTAATTTTCAAGAATAATTACAACAGTTTTATTTTCGAATGTTTCTTTTTTAAATATTCACAATATTGAAATTTTTCAACTTACATTTTTCACGCGTTCGAAAAAAAAAAATGTTCCATTACAAGTAAAACTAACCTAATACAAAGATTTTTGTTATTTTCCCAACTTTTCCGGAAAGAAACCGAAAAAAATTTTTTTTTTACCAAGAGGTTTAAAATTTCCGGAATTTTACAACACTAGACAAGACACAGTGAAATTAAGTACTAATAATTATATAATTGGAAAGTAAAATACTTCTAATACTATCAGTGAAATACACCTTATTTGAAATGCATTCGTCTTTAGTCTAACAAAATCGCATAATACAATAGTTAAAACGGCCTAATAATGTCGGAAAACATTCCTGATAATTTCATACGTCGGTATGAGGTTTTGATCTTGCGCATGACATTATTCACAATAAAGGGACGATTGCCAATTAGAGTAATCGGTCCGTAATATATGAATCTTGTGTCCAGCTTATCTGTATTTGTCACGTTTGGCCACACAAATGTGTTTTCTGTAATCTCTTTAAGAAATTTGACATGAACCCTGTCCTTGTCAGTCGCAGTAATGTGACCCTGGTCAATTAATGGTCGTTGCAGGTCACCTGTGATCAGTAATTGACACCCCCCTAAAAACTGTTTTACTTTGAAGAGGCTATATTTATCGGTTTAGTATGTTCTATTAGTCCTTCAATTACCTCAAAAGATCTGTAACTCCTCAGTTTCTATTTTGATCTATTTGATATCCACGGAATACAAAAACACCTTACCTTACGCATAACCGTTACGAGAAGGCTGAAAAAAACAGTTTACTTCACACTGTCCATCGATGTTCTGCTTCTTATGGAGTACTACCACCTAGTGACAAATATTAGCAGTAGTGTAGGATAGACAACATCACAAAGGAATAAAAGGTGGCAGCATGTGCTGGTACCTAGTCTCGCAGTCTTATTGCAGCGAAAGAAAGACGACAGTGTCAATTACTGGTACAGTGTCACTCTAGTTTGTACTGGGGACATGCTGTCTAGACTATTTACCTTATGATATAGAACTTGTCACGTATGTAGTGTTTCACTTGCTGATCCTATTTCTTGAGACTTTTTTGTTGAGTTAGAGACGAACTTCATGGATCATTTCATCTGAAATCATCAACGGAGTATTGTGGGGGAGAGGAGTTGCTCAACCATTCGGTTTATATATATATAAAGTAGCTTAAGTGGTAGAACGTTGGCTTCGCATTCGGGAGGTCGTGGTTTCGATTCCCGCTGCAACCATCGTGACATGTTTTCCATGGTTTTCCTCAATCCTACCAGGCATATTCCGGGTTAGTACCTACTAAGCTGACCCTGGCTGATACCTTCTCAAATCCTTTCCATTGTTATAATTAGTGTAAAATGGCCTCTGAGTTGTATCTAGTGATAGTTAAATAAATATATCATGGTATCTCAAAAGTACCGTGACATAGTTTTACTCCCATCAGTGTTACAATAAAATGTACGAGGGGAAACCGTCTCTCAATATGATGTTTTCAATCTGAAGTGTAGGAATTTTTTAAATCGGACGAGCCATTTGGGATGTACACTCTTTATGCGCGCAATGTTAAATGAAAATGCGAGATTGCCATTTACCTGTACTCACAACATAAGTGAATGAAATTAGTATTTGAAATGGTAGCTGGCCATGGACATATTAGCATAAAAGACAATAACTTCATTTATGTTGTGGGTCCAGGTAATTGACAACGTTGTATTTTCAATTAGCATTGGGCGCTTAAAGAGTGTACAGCCCAAACAGTTCGTCCAATTTAAAAAATTCCTTCACCTTAGATTGGAAACATCATATTTGGAGACGGTTTCTTCTGTATATTTTGTTGTAACTCTGATAATAACAAAGTTACCCTTTGTCAGGGAACTTTTGAGACTGTGTATATACAGGGTGTTAATGAATTATACCGACAAACTTTAAGAGGTGATTCCTCACACCAAAATAAGAGAAAAAGTTCATATGGACCTATGGCGAAAAGTGCATTGTTTCAGAGCTAGGGCTGTCCAAAATCGCGAAAAACACAAATTTCAAGAGGCCATATTTCGAATTCCAGACACTGTATAGGGTGGTCCTTATCAGCTTAAAGGGAGCCACGCATACACTATTCAAAAGTGCATATTTCATCTATTTTCAACAGGTATATAGGGTATTCCCTACAGGGTGTAATTCTCAGATATGTTTTCAATCGAGTTTTCAGATATACCCTGATTTCAAGAAGGATCCTAAGGAGACAGATGGTAAACCTTGACGACAATGGACATCCAATGCTTCGGACTTAAGTCGAAAGTGTTAGGAACCGGCAGCTCCATGTTTCTTTGTGTTCGGTATAACGTGTGATGATATGTATTCCGTCACGGTATATTTCACATTTTCTTCACTTATATGCGTGAAAGAAAACATCGCACCATGCGTTTTTCCGAGTACGAGAAACCGTGGTGCTGACGATCCTTAAAACTTCCGACATCATGGCAAAGGATTCCGTGTTCAATGCTATCAAGACTTATCGTTTGCCTACTTTCGACGAATCATAAAGTCAGAGCATATCTCAAAATTCGGTTGATGGCATGCCTGGAATTTCACCCTGCAGGGAATAATCTGTACACCCATTGAACATTAATGAAATATGCACTTTAGGATTGCGTTTGCTTAACTTCCTTTTTGCTGATAAATACCACCATCCACACTCTCTCGAATTCGAAATAGAGCCTCTTGAAATTTGGCATTTTCGAAATTTTGAACAGCTCTAGCTCTGAAGCTATGCACTTTTCGCCATAGGTCCATATGAACCTTTTCTCTTATTTTGATGTGAGGAATCACCTCTTAAAGTTTGTCGGAATAGTTCATTAACACCCTATATATAGATAGATAGATAGATACATAGATAGATAGATAGATATAGATAGATAGATAGATATAGATATATTAATGCGTTGGGACAGGTTATTATGTTTTTTCATCTACCGTCATCTTAGATTTACAGTCATTTTTTTTTTTTTTTTTTTTTCACTGACGCGCATTCAGATAAAAGTTTTTCAGTGGTATAGAAAACATTCTGCCGCGCGCTTACTATGAAAAGTAGGAAGGTGCGGTTTGTACTGCCTTAAAGCCTAGATTCGACCTTTCGTAGAACTTACATAAAGACAGAATGATGTTTCGGTAAAAGAAATTTTGAAAATCTCGAATGCCATCATCAAAAACACAAAATTTGTCAATTTCGAAAGTCGGTTCACCATACTGCATCAAACAGAAGGTAAAAAAGTGCAGAAACCAAAGAGGAATTCAACAAGAAAAGATCACTCTTAACTAGCAGGCTTAACACTGAACTAAGGGAAAAAATGTCGAGCGCTATATGTGTGGAGTATTGCACCGTATTGTTCGAAAACTTCGACATTACGGACATGGAGAAGAAATATTTAGAGCTTCTAAATGTGATATTGGAGGAAGATAAAGATGATGAAATGGACGGAGAGAGTAAGAAATGAAAATGTTTTGAAACTGGTAGGAGAGAAGATAAAATTTTATCCGGCATCCTTTTTACAAAGGCCAATTGAATTTGACACATCTCGCGAAGAATTTGTCTTCTTCTTACCGCCATAGAGGGAAAGATGTACTGGTAAGGAAAGCGAATAGGACGGGGCAATCCAAATGAAATCAACAATTTCAAGCTCAAAGGTTGCTGACAAAATTTATTTACTTTATATATATTTACCAAACTTCGTACCACATTCAGGAAGTTCAAAATTGGTAATAATTTATTTTTTTGTCGCTCAGGTTTGTTTGTAGCGGCCACTTTGAATACACGCGTGTGCATATTTTGCTCTTTTCAGAAGTTTCTGTTAAACGCCGTAACCTCTTAGTTTTTAAAGATAATGAGTTCAAATCAAAACAATATGAAAGATAATGGAATGGACAACGTACTGTATTCTGTGCACATTGAGACACACTTTAGAACGTTGAAAAAGAAAGCTCTCAATATTGAGGATAGAAACATAGAAATGGCCATTTTGGAATGTGCTTTTTGGAACGAAATAAATAGGTCTCACGGACAATTTTTTGTCTACATAGAGACTAGATAGTAGACATTCCCACTGCAGATGTGATATTCACAGTAAATCCAATCACAGCAACTGGTCATACATACACTACCAAAAAAGGAAGTGAAAAAAAACGTGGAGACAGTTCAAGGTTTGTCATTAGAAACAGTAAGTGATACAAGTGCATTTTTTTTCCTGTATATGTGTGTGTGTCATGCACTGTAACTTCTGATCCCATGGAGATCCCAGAACAAAACTTAGAGTGTTGTGAGGAGACATTATGAACTTATTTTGAGAATTTGTCAAAATTTTAAAATTGTCACTTTTTGAAAAAAAATAATTTTAAAAATTTCAAAAACAAATTTTGAATCTTTTTTAAATAACCCATATCAAGTGGCAACTCGTATGAATGCCCATTAAAAGAGATTTTAAACAATACCACTTCCAGGTCTGTATCTTAATTGGTTGCTGCTCTGCATTTCATTAAAGATTTCAAAACGCGTCCAATTTTCTCGAAATTTTCAAATTTCAAAATTAAATAACTTAAGAACCAATTGAGTAAGAGACCTAAAATTTGATATTTTATCATAGGTCTATGACGCCAACATCTTTACGAAAATTCATTGAAATCCGAACAGGTCAGTCTGGATTACTTTGTGGAGTTGACGTGGAATGACACAACAGTTTTCTCAAAGTGGTGCTATTTTTTTTTAGACGGACTATATACCTAGGTATATACAGGGTAGTCCATAAGTCTTAGTACAGTGGATTATTTTGGAAACAAGCATGATTAAAGCAAATATGACTAGCGTAGGGCGGACCTAGGTAAAGGAGCTACCGATTGATGCAGATGGTCGCCATCTTGGATCAAGGTTTTTTTTTTTTTTTTTTTTTTTTTTTTTTTTTTTTTTTTTTTTTTTTTTTTTTTCAAATAGGAAGATAGGCATCCGACACATCAATTAACACTGCTTTTTGCAGGAGAATACAGTTCCGCAAGCAGAAATGCGTTATGTCCCGTTCCAAAGTTGTGACGTCTCGAAGTTGACGGTTTTCTGTTTCCTTGCAGGGAGAGCGACATGGCACTAACTATGCAAGAAAGACGTGACGCCCCAAATTTGACAAGTTTTCTTTTGATGAGGATTCTCCATAAGAACAAGTGGCATCCCTTCAAGCTGCAGCTTGTCCACAACCTTTCAGAGGATGATCCAGACCGGCGCATGGAATTCGCTAATAGGGCTTCGTCAAAATATGACCGAGATCCGCATTTCCCAGCCAGCGTTCTCTTCACAGACGAGGCAAACCTTTATTTGGATGGGGAAGTGAATCGCCAGAACTTGTGATATTGGTCGGATGCAAACCCACATGTGATCAATCCCTGCGAGATGGTTACCCCTGCTCATATCATGGTGTGGTGTGGCATATGGAATACTTCGATTATAAGACCCTTATCCATTCCTGGTACCCTAAATGGTGTCCGATATCTGGACATGTTATAGGAGTTGGTGTTTCCGTTGCTTCTCCGCCCTGATGCCACCTTTCGACGATAGTTTCAGCAAGATGGTGCCCCACCGAATTATGCACTGCCTGTGCGGTAATGCTTGGATCTGCATTTTTCTGGACGTTGAATCGGTCGCCGAGGCCCTGTGGAGTGGGCACCCCGTCGCCGGACCTCACTTCCTTGGATCTTTTATGGGGACACTTAAAACACCTGGTGTATCAGGAGACGATTCGGGATGTTGCACATCTACAGGGACGTATTCAGGACGCCTGTGATGGAATCACCCCCACTGTGTTGTGGCGGGTTCAGAGGACTGGATTAAGAGACTCTGGTTGCGTGTTGCAATGAACGGGCAACATGTGGAGCACATCCTGTAGGTGAGACTTTAGGGCGTCATAAATTTGAAACGGGACGTGATAACGCATTTCTGCTTGCGGGACTTCATTCCCCTGCAAAAAAACAGTGTTAATTGATGTGTCACATGCCTATCTTGCTATTTGAAAAAAATAACCTGGATCCAAGATGGCCGCCATTCACCACGCATGCATCAATCGGTAGTTCCTTTACCCAAGTCCGCCGTCCGCTAGTCAGATTTGCTTTACTCATGTTTGTTTCCAAACTAATACACTGAACTAAGACTTATGGATCATCCTGTATTTTGTATGCGGTGGCTCAGTGGTAGAGCATTCACCACTGGTGCATTGGATGGTTGATTTGAACCCACCTCGCGCCAAGTGAGTTTTGTGGTGAACAAACACCGTGTGCGTGGGTTTTCTCGGGGATCTCGTTTCCTCCCACTTTCTTCATTCCGCCATGTCCTTCATTTCTCATCATCACCGTATCCTTTAACCTACATGGTATAACTGTGGAACGTAGAACTTGAAAATTTTATATAGCATTGAATTGAATGGAATGTATGGGCCTATACTATGGGAAAGGTAGGGGCCAGGGCCACTTTAGTATAGGTACCATCTCGACATTCAGCTGGCGGGACTAAGGAAAACCCCAGTCAGGGTGGCCGGTCCAGAAATTTAACCCGGATCTCCCTAATTCAACACAATGTTGTACCAGTAGAGCTACGGAGCTGGGTGTATATATACGTCTGTACATCTTTATATCTTTCCATTCTATATAACGCAACCTTGTGAACACATTAACTTCCGTAACTAGAATTTTATCTCAATGACACTTGCCTCATACATTGAGTGAGTTAATACCACAATTCAGTTCGACGATGGATGTCATGCGTGCAAGGGGACAGCTAACCCCCTTTCCCATATAGACGTGGCAATGACTATAGAGCTAGAAAGACGGAACAAACGCCCTCACAAGCTTTTGCACAACTGAACACAAAAGAAAGCGGGCCTAGGTGCTGAACCACGTGTAGTTTTTGAGATCTAGCATGAAACATATGCAAATATTTAATTTTTTCTGGGTTGCGACCATCATCACACACGTGCTTTCTTCCTGTTTTTACCATGTCCTCACTTTTTTTCTCTATGTAATGTTAGTCCTGATTTTTTACAATAGTTTATTCACATACAGAATTATTTTGCGGCCTAAGTAGCAATTTTCAGCACTTAACCCTCCTGAGATATTACGCACCAAAAGTGTCATCAAAATTACAAACACCCATTTTCGAACCCCCCATTAATCTACAACAACAGTAGCACCATAGTTGTGGATATTTCTGCAGACTCTTTACATAAAACTTATTAATTCCCCTACTTTATACCATTTAAACGTGCAATTTTCTGTACTTTCTCTTGTGATTTCATGTACTGGTTTGCAACCGTGCATATTTATTTAGGAGTAAGAGTATGTATTCTCCGTGTACCTCAGTTTTTCCTGTAAACATTCATTTTTGTTTCGTGTTCGTATGATTGGTACACCCTGAGGAACTGTAGTTTTCCTAAACGCTTGCAAATGCATAAAATGGCACACCACTGACAACAAAGATGACCGCCATTCAAGAATAATTGTACAGTTCTCCAAAACAAATGCACGAGTAATTTTTTCTAAGTCCTTTAAAATTGTCAATTTGGCAACAACGCATTCAGAGTAATAGGTAAAATAATGGGAAAAAGAAAAAGCAAGACTTACGAACACAGCTCACAGTTTGCTGTTTGAAATTCTCAGTTCTTTTGTTACTTTATATGGTGATACTTCCAGAACAAATCAGTGCCTTAACAAATGCAGAAACCTTTGGTAAAGAAAACACGTACACGCTTCTCGAAAAAAGAAAAAATAGAACGGTTGTTAAGGAGTTCCTTATCTATCAACACAACTGACGGAATGTTCTATCGTTGTTACGATATCTGTGCGTGTGAAATAGTCTGTTTTTGAGAAGATGAAATACTTTTTAACTTGGTTCGAATCCCACCAGCTGATTTTGTTTTTTTTTTTTTTTTAAATTTTTTCTGCTATGCTTGTCATACAGTTTTTAGTTCTTTTTCTTTTTTTACACGGGAGTGATTCACAACTTTCTAACTTAGCTAAAATTTAGAAGTCGTACAGACATAAAGCCTTTTCTATATTTCCCAATGTAATTCCTCCTTAGTGCTTGTCACTTCTTACGGCGAACCGTAAGATTTTCGTACACCTGAAAAAGAAAATCTGGAGGTCTAGTATTCAGGGTAATTACTTTCATAATAATGCTTCCATCAATACCAGAACGTAATTCATTATTGTCACAATAAAGTATACTGACTTTTACTCCTCGAATCAAACTTAACGGGTAAAACATTTTTACTTTTTCCACTGATCGCTATGAAGAAACACGATAATAGATAACTAGAACAGGGTTGCCACAGACCTGGAAAGTCATGGAATTTGAAAGTGGTTAGGGAAAGTCATGGAAACAAGGTCAAAATGGATGAAAGTCATGGAAAATTGTATGAAGATGTATGTTTTAAATTATTTTGCTGTTTTAACACTTTTTCACAGACTAAGTAGGTATCTTAGTAATGGTAGTAGTGCATAGTTTTGGTTTGTGTGACAATAATAATAATAATAATAATAATAATAATAATAATAATAATAATAATAATAATAATTCTTGAAATTACAACATACGAACAACCCAGTGATGATAGAAGAAGTAATATGACTTACTGTTTGCTGAGGGTTAACGTTGTAATGCATATAAGGGTTAGGGGTATTCACGACGAAGAGATCGCTATGATATAGAAACGTTATTGCTATAATAAATATTTTTTATTTAATTTCAGCTTTTATAGTTCTGAAAAAAATGATTTATCTTTTTAATTATTTTGCTATTTTTTCACAGAATATCTTTTTTCAGAATGATTTACTTAATGTTTTATTTGTTGTATTTTTAAATAACATCACAATGGGAAAAAAAAAAAAAAACTTCATTCAGCAACCAGTGGCTGGAATCGTCATTTGTTGGATGGCTGAAGAAATCAGAGGACATACATCATGCCTATTGCAGCCTGTGCAAAAAGGACGTGTTCTTATCTAACATGGGAATAGCAGCAATCATATCCCATGCAAAGGGATCGGGTCACCAGAAGATGCTTCTTCTCAAGTCATCACAGCCGACCATAGGAACTTTTTTCAAATCCAAGACTGACTGCAACAGTGGTGAAAACAATGCTGAACAAAGTGCAGTTCAGGGTCCTTCGACATCTACCAGTGACACACTTGCACAACGTTCTGTCAAGTGTTGCGCGTGCTGATGTAACTTTGGAAATGCAATGGGCTTTGAAAGTAGTGAAAGATAAATTGTCTCGTAACTCCTGTGAAAAGATTAGTGACGATTTCAGGTCCATATTTCATGATAGTGCAATTGCCAGCAAATTTCAGCTGGGTTGAACAAAGAATTCATGTTATAAATCATGACCTAGCCCCATACTTTGATACTGAACTGAAAGACAGATTGAGGTGCTGTGAGGACTTTGTGATTTGTTTTGACGAAGTCTTGAATAATGTTGTCCAAAAAACTCAGTTAGACCTGTGTATTACGTATTTCGACACTAACAGGAGCCTTGTGTATACACAGTACTTGGACAGCATATTTTTTAAATGAAACCACAGCAGGTGACATTCTGGGAGCCTATGCCCGTGGCATAGCAGATCTACCAAGAAGTGTGTTGCAAGTATCCATAGACCTTATGTGAACTTGAATTTTTTGAAGAAACTGAAAGAGGACACGTTTGCAGAAGATCCACATGGAAAGCAGCTATTTGATATTGGCATTTGTGGGTTACATGTCGCTCATGGGTGCGAGGGGTTGGAAGGTGAACTTATTTCTGAGAGATTTGTAATATATTTTTAATAACTCACTAGCAAGACGTAAGGAATATACAGCAGTTACAGGTAGTTCAATGCTCCCTATGAAGTATTGCGCAACAAGATGGCTGGAAAATGAAAAATGCACTGAAAGGGCATTGCAAATATTTGAGGATGTAAAAAAGTACATTCATGAAAAAAAAAAAATAAATAAATTCTGAGCCATACAAAAGGGTTACTCAGCACATGCGAGACCCCTTTCTGAAATGTAAGTTGAATTTCTTTAAGACCATCTCATGTGATTGCCAAGGCTTTTTGAGAAGATTCCAGACTTCGGATCCACTGTCTCCATATTTGTATTGAGAGCTTTTGCATTTGTTGAGGGTCCTCATGGCTCAAATTATCAAACCAAGAGTAATGGAAGAAGCTACTACTGTCAAGCAGTTGTAGGCTGTACACATGGATAGAGTCAGATACCTTGCTTCTTGTCTCCAAAGTAGACATTGAATTTAAGTGGGAAAAGTTTTTAAAACAAGTGAAAGGTGAAAAAGATGTCAGTGTTTTACAATTTCAGAATGAGTGTAGGACATTTCTTATGAAAATGGTGGACAAGTTGAAAGAGAGATGCGCCCTTCAATATCCTGAAGTGAGAGGAAGGTCTTGTTTTGATCTAGCAATTATAATGAACGAACCTGAGGTAGGGAAATCTAGAGCAAATGTTCTCCTTAAGAGACTCTTCAGTTTAAACAGAATATGTGGAAATGTTGCAGAGAAGGCAAAGCATCAATATTTTCAACTATGTTTTGAGGCAAACGGTTCTTTGAAGAACATATTCGAAGAACATGCTAATAATAGACAGCAATTAGATGATTACATATTCTTCAGGATAAAAGGTATGCTGAACTGTGGCAAGTTGTAAAGCTAGTGTTGATTGTTTCGCAAGGTATTGCATCTGTGTAGTCTAGATTTTCGATCAAGAAAGACTTCATGGTTGAGAATCCGAGTGAGTTCAGCATCATAGCATAGAGAACTGCTTATGAGGCCATTCAGTTTCACGGTGGCAGAGAACATAACCATTACAAGTAAAATGTTGGGATCTGTTCGAGCAGCAAGACAAAGGTATGAAAGTTTTTTGGAAGAGGTACGAAAGCAGAAGAAAGAGAAAAATGACAAACTTAGGATTGCAAAGGAACTACAGAAACTGCAAGAGAGAAAGGTCATTAGGATGAAAGCCCAGATAGAAGAGGAAGCAGTTAAAATCCGACGGTTGGAGAACGATAGGAAAAAGAGAACCACTGTTATTCATAACAAATCATTTAGATTTCATAGTGAGCATTCAAGACAAGAATCTTTCTTATTCTCACACAAAACTTATTGTTTCCAAGAAAGTGAATTATTGTTATATTTAAAACGCATGTAAACACATACTTAACGAATCATCTAGACTGCATTGTGATCGTTTTTTTTTTCTCTCTCACACAAAACATATTATATCCAAATTTTATATGCATGTAAATATATTTTGTAAAGTGTACAAAAGAAAGAAAATAAATAAGGTGTGTGTTGGGTGGCTATGGGGATGGTGGAGGCCGTAAAAAATATGTATTATTTGAATTTTTCATCTAGCGGTCATGGAAAATAAGTACAAAACAGGTGGAAAGTACGGAAAATGATTTTAAAAATTTTGTGGCAACCCTGTAGAAGTAATCTCTTCATTTGAATTCAGTATGGTAGGATATTTCTATATGTAAGAAATAGCTTTACATGGACTTGTGTAGCAGATAAAATAAGAAAATATTTAGAAAAAGGATACAAAGTATTGGAAATTCATCAGATTTGGACTTATGATGTGGTACAATATGATCCAAAAACGAAGTGTAGCGGATAGGGATGCGCACGAGTCGAGTCGAGATTTAAGCCTGCCTCGACTCGTCTCGACTCGAAAATATGTTGCTGTCTCGACTCGACTCGAATTCGAGTCGAGACGTCTCGAAATTCGAGTCGAGACAAAATATACGAGTTAAAATATACACACACATCAGCCAGACCATTATGACTACCTACCTAATTGTTAGTATGTCCACCTTTTGGCACGAATAACAACGGCAACGCGTCTTGGCATGGTCGCAATGTTCCTCGGTGGGTCGCTGGAGAGAGTTGGCACCACATATGCACACACAGATCATCCAATTCCCGTAAATTCAGGGGAGAGGGTGATGCATCCTCACGTCAAATTCAATCACATCCCAGATGTGATTGATTGGGTTCAGATCCGGAGAGTTTGGGGGCCAGCACATCACTTGGAACTCGCTCCTGTGTTCCTCGAACCACTCCATCACACACCTGGCCTTGCGACATGGTGCATTATCTTGTCGAAAAATGCCACTACCGATGGAAAACATGGCCGTCATGAAGGTGTGTACGTAGTCTGCAAGCAGCGTGCGACGCCTCGGTCGTCATGGTGCCTTGCTCGAGCTCCACTAGACACATGGATGCTCACCTGAATGTTCCCCAGATAATAATTAAGCCGCACCCAGTTTGTCTCCGTCCCGCAGTACAGATGTCAAGGGGCTGTTCCCTTGGAACACGACGTACTCGCACCCTCACATTATCATGATGAAGAAGATATCGGGATTCATGAGACAATGCAACGCACTGCCATTGTGCCAAGGTCTAGTGGCGATAGTCACTTGTTCATTTCAGTTGTAGTTGCCGATGTCATGGTGTTAACATTAGCCATCGTTTGGAGTGTTCGGTGCACTGTGTGTTCGGACTAGTGTTGTGAAGGCCTGTGAAAAAACGGAAATTTTGGGTTAAAAAAAAACAGTTTTTTTTTTTTTTTTTTTTTACGGTTTTCCCGAACTGGGGAAAGAACGGAAAATTTGGGTATTATCAGAATCATCATTTTTGTTAATCACAGAATCATTTTAGTTAATATGTTAATTCAAACATATATTTCATAGAGATATCTTCATTGTTCTATGTAAAATTCTGGAAATTTTGAAATCATTAGAAAAAATAATTTGTTCGGATATATTGGCAAAAACAGGAAAATATAGTTTAAAAACTATTTGTTGGCCTGATGCTAGTAATCTTACTTGCTGTAACATGTCTGCAACATATACAGTGGGAAGTCGAAAATCCGAACTAATTGGGACCACAGGTAGTTCGTATTTTCAAATTGTTCGGATTTTCGAAAATGACCAAGAAAATGCCATTTAGGCTTACGGTACGGTATCGATACAGTGGTTATTCAGTACATACAGCAATTACAATACCGTACGTAAGGCTACTTACATTTAATGTTTCTGAAGAACCTCCTTGTACTCTAAATAACACTGTTCTTGTAAGTCACACTTTAAACTTATAGGCATAAGAAAAAATAAAAATACATGATAAACAATTACATATAAATGAACTTTTGTAAAAATACTGACTTCACATAACGTCGATGGACATGCTATTGTTTGTTTATCGCTAGCGTTAAGACAAAATGTAAAAAGCTTCTAGGGACCGCGTTCGGATTTTTGACGTTAGGATTATCGACGTCCTACTGTATATACAATGTATTTCGCTAATGGAAAAATACTTAAAGCAACAGGTTTTAATTCTACTTTACACACACATACCGCACAAGTGAGTAAATTTGAGCAGCGAGAAATATATTAAGTGAAACTTTCGTTACTTATTATTACAGACTAGCAGAATATCCGTTCTTCGCACGGGGGGAATACTTTCATTTTGGACACAAAGGGCACCAAAACTGTCATCAATGAACTTGTGGAGCCCCAAAACTATGAATTTGACATTAATATCGATAATTTTCAATTATCTTTACATGTCACCATCCCCCGTACAGTACTGATGGGGCTGTATTTGTGGATTTAAACGGCATCTTCTGTTCATCTCAGCGAATATGGATTCGAGGCCATTTTCGATCATATTATATATATATACAGAGGCGGATCTAAGGGGGCTATAGCCCCCCGCCCTTCACACTCAAGTATACACTTCATAAAATGGGCTTCAATTCTGCTTTACACTGGATAAAACTGCTAACTGGTTTAGCCTCTCCCTTGATCATATTCTGGACCCGCCACTATATATATACTGCTGTATAATGCTCAAAAAAATTAGGGGTTCAGTTGAAATATCACACAAGACCTTAGGATAGTGTATGAATAAGCTTGTGTTTGACTCATATATATCATACAAGAAGGAATGCTTTAAGATACACTAGAAAAATGGGACACATACTGGTGTTGGGGCACGGAAAACCTTGTTCACATGGCTCATGACACAAGACTGTTATGTGTGCACCTCTCGAACTGCTCACAAACAGGCAAGGCAACAACATTGATTGTTCCTTAATATGTCATATGATCACTTCGAATAGCCAACAGAGCCTCGCACACCTGCGTGGCATGGATTCAATCAGATTATCAATGAGTTCTTGGGGGATGTTGTGCCACCCATCCAGAAGAGCGACTTCCAGCTCGGGAATGGTTGTTGGATTTACTGGCCTAGCGGCAATTCGTCTGCCAAGCATATCCCAGATGCTCAATTGGAATGAGATCCGGAGAGCATGCTGGCCACTTCATCCGAGAGATACCCTCAGCATCCAGCATCTCATCCACTAACCGAGCTCTGTGAGGACGAGTATTGTCATCCATGAAAAGGAACGAATCACCAATGGCACCAGCATAAGGAAAAACAAGAGTTTTCATTATCTCATTCCTATATCTGAGAGCCGTCAAAGAGCCATTTCGAATGATGTGGAGCTCAGTACGCCCACCAATGCTGATTCCTGCCCACACCATCAGTCCACCACCATGATACTGAGATCTTTCTCGCACAAACATGGGATTGTGTTCCACACTCTCTCCAGATGAAAACACGTCGATTATCAGGCTCCACACTGAATCGAGACTCGTCAGAAAACAAAACATTGCCCCATTCATTGCGTCCCCACCCACGATGTTCTTCCGCCTATGCTCTTCGATCAACACGGTGTCGTGCAGTTAATGGGACACACACCATAGGCCTACGTGCGTAGAGACCACCTTCTCGAAGGTGATTGCGGATCGTTTGAGTGGATATTGTGCGTCCTGTTGTTGTTCGGAAGGCTCGCGGGAGCAGAGTTGTATTCTGACGCCGGTTTCGGCGGGCTGTTAACAAGAGATAACGATCGTCTCTGGCTTTGGTTGCTAGTGGACGGCCCTGTCCTTGTCTTCTTCGAACACTTCCAGTTGTTTGAAATCGATTCCACAATCGGGAAATCACACTTTGTGCCACTCCTATGGCATGTGCCACCTCCCGCTGTGACTGACCAGCTTCCAACCTGCCGATAGCTCGCCATGCCAACGATTCTGGCAAATCACGTTGTTGCGCAATTTCACTACGTAGATTTGTGACGCACTAAACACAATAACAAAGGTATCCTGGAGCTGGAATGTGTTGGCAGCGCCACACTACAAAATGATATCTGGTAGCGCCACGTCACTGATCACGTGCACAGATGTTCCAAACGGTTCGTTTGCACGTTGGGCCTTCATGATTTTAATCTGAACTGGACAAGGTACAATGTTCTCACATTATTCGTAAGAAGTTTTACATGTGTTTTCATCTGATTCCCTAATTTTTTGATCAGTATATATATATATATATATAAGCTAAATATACCCATTCTTCGCATGGAAGTCAAGGCCTGTGGAAGTATTACCCTCATTTCCGCGACCGTGAAAACTATGGATTTTACACTAATATCGGTCATTTTCGATTAGTTTTACTTATCTCGGTATCCCCCCCCCCCGCGCTGACTCCCGACCCGCATACAATGGTAGCTGAATTTGCAAGTGATCGCTAATAAAAGTGTCACCATTCATCTCAGCGACCGCGAAAATTATGGATTTGACACTAATATCGGTAATTTTGGATTACTTTTACATGTTTCGGTCACCCCCCTCCCCCGCTGATTCTCGGTCCGCATACAATGGTAGCTGAATTTGCAAGTGATCGCTAATAAAAGTGTCACCATTCATCTCAGCGACCGCGAAAATTATGGATTTGACACTAATATCGGTAATTTTGGATTACTTTCACATGTTTTGGTCACCCCCCCCCCCCCCGCTGATTCCCGGTCCGCATGCAATGGTAGCTGAATTTGCAAGTGATCACTAATGAAAGTGTCACCATTGATCTCAGCGACCGCGAAAACTATGGATTTTACACTAATATCGGTCATTTTCGATTAGTTTTACTTATCTCGGTATCCCCCTCCCCCGCTGACTCCCGGCCCACATACAATTGTAGCTGAATTTGCAAATCCTCGCTAATGGAAGTGTCACTATTGATCTCAACGACCGCAAAAACAATGAATTCAACTTTAATATCGGTTATTTTCTACTACTTTTACATGTCCCGGTAAACGACCCCTGAGACCCACCTGGTTCTAAATTTGACAAAATCGTTTAACTCTGGTCTGGAGCCTGGACCAAGGTATTCGTGACTAAAATTTGGTAACTCTCGGTCAATTTGTCTGGTTCCCAAGCCGGTTCCGGTAAACGCCCCCCTTAGATTCCCCTGTTTTGAAATTTGAAAACAACTTTTCGTCTTGATCTCGGGCCTAGGCCCTTACCAAAATTTGGTAACTCGGTCCACTCGTCTGGTCCCCAAACCGCACATAGACAGAAAAACACAAACAAACTTTTATTTTATTTATATTAGACAGCTGAATATACCCATTCTTCGCATGGGGGCAGTATTTGGAAGACAACGCCTGTTGAAGTATTACCATTCATTTCTGCGACCGCAAAAACTATGGATCTGACACTAATATCGATCATTTTGGATTACTTTTACATGTCTCGGAATCCAACCAGGGGGTCTCAGGGAGGCGTTTACAGGGGCATGTAAAAGTGATAGGAAATGGCCGATATTACTGTCGAATTCATAGTTTTCACGGTCGCTGAAATCAATGGTGAAATTCTGATCTCATTAACTTCCAAATTCACCCTATTCGGGCCGGGGGCACCGTGGGGCGGATGCCGCCCCCTGAGACCCTGCTAACTCCCGGCTCGCATACAATTGTAGCTGAATTTCCAAGTCTCACGAATGAAAGTGTCACCATTGATCTCAGCGACCGCGAAAACTATGGATTTGACACTAATATCGGTCATTCTGGATTACTTTTACTTGTCTCGGTATCCAACCCCCCCCCCCCGGTGACCCCCGGCCAGAATAGGGTGAATTTGGAAGTTAATGTGATCAGAGTTTCACCATTGATTTCAGCGACCGCGAAAACTATGAATTCGACAGTAATATCGGCCATTTTCTATAACTTACATGTCCCTGTAAGCGCACCATGAGACCCCTGGTTCGAATTAAAAAAAAAAAAAGATTCGTCTTGATCTGGGGCCTGGGCCAAGGTACCCCTGACCAAAATTTGGTAACTCTCGGTCCACTTGTCTGGTCACCAGGCCGCATACAGACAGACAAACACACAAACAAACTATTTATTTTATTTATATTAGACTAGATAGATTCTTGCAAATTATGTCAGATTTTCATATCTTTCCGAACTAATTTTAAAGACCTGCTCCTACTTATCTTTATATATATACAGTATATCTATATTTATCTATATCTATATATGTATATAACAAACGCAGGAATTACCCCCTAAATAACGCTTCTGGAGGACCCCTTCCTCAAAAAATTTGCTGGGGAAACACTTGTAGAAACTTCAGTTTTCGTTCCGGACGATTACCGAGAGCTGGTGGGAAAAAAAAAAAACTCCTTTAGCGATCGAATTTTTTAAAAAAAATAGTTCTCCTCAGGCTAGTATTCACTGAGAATAATTTTATAAAATTTAAATTTGATGGGTAAATCAGTGGACTTTGACATCGTATCCACTGAGTTGCGAAATTGTGTACCTACAAACATGGGTGACCGAAGAAAAATTTTAAGGGGGGCATCTTCAATGTTTGCTATATTAGTCTGGCATTTAATGTGCATGATTTGTTATATTACGTATACATTTTCGTGAGCCAGGGAGGTTCATTCCTATCAAACACGAAGATTATGAAGGAGCAGATCTACTGTACAAAATATAATAAAAACATCTCTTTCGGATTTCTATCATCCCGCAGTCCAACCAAGAGACGGAAACATAAGAGCTAGGCTATTTGTTTTTAAACAAGATAACGTGCCCAGCGAATGCTTTACATTGTGAAGATTATATTAGCGAAAATTACACGAATATAATTTTACAACTTAATATACATATTACTAAATGTTGAGCTCCCCGTTGCTACTGTATGTGGTTAGCGTATGCGCCTTTCTCGAACGAGGTTTGATTCATGGTGGGAGCTCATGTGTTTCAAATCTGACGTTAAACTGTACGTTCACGTCTTGTAGAGCTTTGCTCCTGAAAACGACGCTAAACTATGATCTAATTTAATATTACTAAATATTAAAAAATAATGACTTACCAAGGTGACGTCAATTTGGCAGTCATCAAATCCATTTTATACTTTCACTTAATCCAGTGGATATTAATATAACAGTTACAAGACACACGCGCATATAAATACTCAGAAACAAGCACATACACACGTACACATACACAAATATGAACACTTCAATCTATTTACATGTGGTGGACTGCGCTGCATCAAGCATTGTTATCTTCGTCATCTTCTCATGTATCTGCATTATTTGATTCATCCACAGATTTGTTATTTGTAGGCATCATTCATTTTAGCATTTTCGGGAGGATTCAGGGTTCTTTTTTCATTTAAAGAGTCGGTTCTCTGTATTGGAAAGAGAATCAGGGGAGGAAGGGGGAATTTATACTTTATGAATGGATAACATTTTAAGTAATATATATACAAAACATGCCGCTTCCGACGCAGTACTGAAGTATTTCTGACGATCATACCCCCTCCCCTCTCAAGTTGTAAAGTGAGAAGGGACAGAAACATCCCAGACACTCAGGGTTCAATTGACAATAATAAAACTATGGGTAAGTAAACATCTTGTGCAGAGTCACGTTTTGCTTATTTTTGAACATTTCTGTGAATTCAACTATACAACAGCAGAAATACTAACTGGTTTTATTACTCCAACCATCGCTTCAACTAAGGAATAATTCCCAACGGTCAGTGAGCCATCTAAATTTTCGTTCTTTTTATGTTCTCCAGAGGAAAGAATGAGATTTTGCCAAGATGCTAAAGTCAAGATGCTAGATCCTAAATAGGAATGAATTATGCTAGATCTAGCACTAAGATGCTAGATATGGCTTTACTGGCGGGCTTTGATATCTACAGAAAACATACAAAGAAACAATAGCACAATAGTTTCGATAACATCTGTGTGGTCCTTCGGTAGGCTACACATCCGGTAAGAAGCTCAATCCTAATTGTAAAATTGGTAGAAGGAGAGTAGTTTGGACTGCACTCGGGCCAAAACAAAAGACTCGTAGCCGGCTTGTATAGATAATTGAATTCAAATTTGTATTGTATTGTGACGTGTAGTCACATATTAAAAAAAAAAAAAAAAAAAGGTTTTGTGAATCTTGTTGCAAGTGGTAATGTTTTGCTTATTCAATAAGAGATGGCAGCAGTAGTAGTCTTACTGCTTGGTGTGCTTGACCACGCCTTCTCTTCCCCGCAGCTTTCGAGCGCCGTACCTGTTGTTTGTTCATAAGGGAAAGTAACATCGGATAAGAGCAGATGGGTCTTCTGTTAAGTGTTTTTCGTTACACGAAGTTTGATTTTGGTTTCCGTCACGCTGTATGTGTGCGTGTGTGTGTTGAGTTAAAGCGAAAAGAAGAAAAATGCATAAAATTGCATAAAAATGCATAAAAATGCAAAAAAGAGTGCATAAAATTGTAACACGTAACTAAAATTCTAAATGAGCTTGAAACTTAATACGTTGAAATTACTTCTTTTCAAAAAAAAAAAAAAAAAAAAAAAATTAAAGGCTTTCTTCAAATAGGTTAAACCAAGGGATTAATTTGACAAGACCGAATTAAAAGGTTAATTTTTGTCCTAGTATGAAACGTGCTTAGTGAAATTAATGTAATTTAAATATTCGAGAGTAAAAAATCAGGTGCTTAAATTTGTTGTTATAAACTATTAGGTAAAACTGATAAAGATAACAAAGATAAAGATGTAGGTAATGTTATTTGACTCATGTTGAAGAACGGGTGCTTCTTATTAAACTTAGTTGTTTTAATTCTCTCTTTTTGCATTTTTGTGCGTGAATTTTTTTTCAAAACTGTTTAAGATTCTTAAAAAGTGAATTATCATTCCTTAAAACTAATACGTTTATTGATTAAAACCAGAAAAAATATAGAACGATAGAACTTAAAAAAAACTGTAAAAATGGTAAAAAGGGGAGTAATTGAATGTAGTTAAAAACGGTTAGAAAATACAAGAAAGGGGAAATTAAAAAATTAGGATTTGTTGTTTGGATAAGAAAATTAAAAACTTGTTGCAAAACATAAAATTACTTGAAATAAATTTATTAAAAATAAAATCCATATGCAAATTAACACCGGTTCATTTGACTTTAATTAAAATGAGTTGTGCACAATAGATCCTTAAAAATTTATTAATTGTTTTGAAACTTCTGATTTAAAAGATATACTTAAATAATTGTGTGAAAGAGTTGAATGTGAGTTGAGTCAAAATTGGCAAATCCTTTCTCCTATAACACGGAAGTAAGTACGAAACTGCTGAGTTTTGGTAAGTATTGAATTTTTAAAAATTTTTGTAGATATTAGTTGGATGTACGTACACTGCACTGAATGTTGAATGAGAGTGATTATGAATTAAATGATAAAAGTACTTTAAAATTAAAAACTGAGTGAATGAATTCCGAACTAAAGATTGTTAAAGTTGATATTTTTGGAATTTCAAGCAACGGTAACAGTGGAACTTTACCATTTGCAATTTGATATATTACTACATTAAAATTTGGTTTGTGAAAGATAATTAACTTTACTAGAAGTCTTTTCTCCTCTTGCAAAATAATAACTTTGATAAATTATAATAAATTGTTTAAAATCTAAATGTTCTTTTGATTATTTCAAGAAGTTACTCTTTTTATTAGATAAGGTTAAATTGCGCAGTGCACATAATTGAATGTGATGTGTGGAAGCTATTGGATATTTTCTTGTGTTTTTCTTTTCCAGGATAAATTGCACTTTTCGCGTTTAGGTCTTGAAATATGCCTTGCATATAAGACAGTTGGCAACATTAAACCTTTGTGCTCTTTAGTTGCGAGGAAAAATAAGTTCAGTTATTTCACAAAACGCGTTTGGGCATTACATTTAACAAAACCGGTGAATTCCTCATGTATGCGACAGTATCCATTTACTGAATACCCATATCGTGTATGCATGCATTATTTAATAAGTAAAGAAATTACACAAACAATTAATTATGTCAGTGATAAACGGTGTTTATTGGGAAAAAAAAACCTCTCCGAACAATGAAGATTAATCTTAGACTGGACAAATGGTTATCCTTCGTTTTCATCATCATTTGGCCATGAAACAAACGCCTGACAGATATAAAACTATGTGATGTTGGAATATATAACTCATAGGGTATGATGCTTTACTTTTTCAAAAATTTCAGTAATTCTAGTGAAATGATATCTTTAGTTTTACGTCCCACGCTTATGCCGGTTAGGCTAAAGGAGACAGTGATGATGAGAAATGAATGAAATGGTGGAATGAAGAAAGTGGGAGGAAACGGGAGAACCCCGAGAAAACTCACGAGCACGGTGTTTGTCCACCACAAAGTCCACACGGCGCGATCTGGGATCGAACCAGGAACACCAAGCACCGGAGGTGAACGCACTACCACAGACACCGCGCCCCCACAGTACTTCTAGTGTACCCCTAGAAATGTAATAAAAAACTAATTGTCATGTTTTTTTTAAAAAGTATATTCAATTAGAACTGGACAATTTACACAAAATTTGGAATCGACAAATGAAAACGATACGTTTCTAGCACTTGTTGGGTCGAGATCTCATTGTTGAAAGGATTGGAGACAAACATATAAAATTTTCTTTGAGGAGAAACATATACGCGTAAATCTAGTATTTTGATATATAGATAATAATTGGAATAGTTTTATTTTCGAGTGCTATTTGTTAATATTCGCAATATTGAAATTTTTGAACTTACATTTTTCACGTGTTTGAAAAAAAAAACGAGATATCATTACTAGTAAAATTAACCTAATACAAACATATTTTTTTAAAAAAAAATTCCCGGAAAATCGAAAAAAAAGTTTAAAAAAAAAACAGGTTCAAAATTTCCGGAAATTTGACAACACTAGTTCAGACACACTTGTACTTTGCCCAGCATTAAACTCTGATCTTAGTTCCGACGCAGTTCGCTGCCTGTTCTGTTTTACCAGTCTGCCCAGCCTACGACGTCCGACATCTGTAATGAGGTGGGGGGCGCCCAACCCCTCGACATTTGGACGTCTTTTCCCCTTGGTTTCGCCACTTGTTGAAGACAATCACCTCAGCACTCCTCGAACACCTGAAAAGTCCTGCAGTTTCCGAAATTCTCGTGCCGAGTGTTTCTGAGTGAGTACTTTCTTCAAAATAATAAAAATTATAGAAAGATTTTCGAGACATTCGAATCGAGTCGAGATTTTAACCAGCTGTCTTGACTCGAAAATTCGAGTCGAGATTCGAGACATGTCTCTACTCGTGCGCATCCCTAGTAGCGGATTATTTCTAAATTTTATGGATACTTTCGTTAAAGCAAAACCAGCAGCTAGTGAATGGTCGTCATGGTGTTTAGCAGAATAATTAGGGAAACGCGTATTTAAAACTTTTATTGAAATTAGTAGTTTGGCAAAATTAATGTTACACTCATTTTAGGCAAAACTAATGTTTATATTTCATTAGCAATCCTTTGGAGGAGTTTATCATTGTCTCTCCAAGAATGAAACACAGCAATCTTCGTACACTAAACAAAGCTAATCCAAAATTACGTAAAGCTATATTCAGAAATGCAGACTCTTCAGTGATTCGTAGTATTTGTGAGTACTGCTATAATATACTAAAAGGAAAAGTACCCCTCAAAAGGACAGAGAAAGCAAGATTACGACCGACGATACAAGAGTACAGTCCGATATTTAGTGAACAGAGGAAACTCCATACGTAAAAAGAGAATATTTATTACTACAATGCAATGCATTTTTACCTCCAATCCTAAGTGTTGTGTTATCAAGTCAACTATTTCGTCAGTAATATGAAACACACGAAGAAAGTGATTTTATTTTCGCAACATGTTCTGAAACGTATACAAGCATCACCATCAACCGTGAACAAACGTGAATCTAATTTAGTTGAAGAAATGCAAAGGACTTTATATTTAACTGACTCAGTGATGAAGAAAAATGAAACCATTATAATAATCTTCAAGAATACCTTCATTTATTGAGAAAACATGAGCCTATGCCACTTTTCCCGTTATTTCTATGAATTTGGTGAAACATGAGGTGGAAATGAAATCTTTTAGTTTAACGTCCGACAATTATGCTCTTTATACTTGAGGTGGAGGAAGAAATTAGTGTCTACATCACAAATGAATCGTAAAAGACCAGAATTATTACTAAATCGACTAAAACAAGATAACATATGCAGGATAAAGAATGTGTTCACATTAAATGCAATGCAGTGAACTACGCGAATCTCACATCATAGACTTAATTTGTGAACGGATCTCGCACAGATGCAATTTGATGAGAACAAGTTTGTATCATTAACACTCTGCCAGAGCTTATTCAAAGTCCAAAGGTCCATAGTCAGTGTTGTCAACACAAAAACAATCTGTGAAACCATTTTCTTCACAAGAAGAGGAAGAAGAAAAGTTGCATCTCCTTTAAGAAAAACTAAACTTCTACAGAAACGTGCATTGTGGTCAACGTGTAAACCATAAATAATCAGTCAGTTATTACAATCCCTCACTTCCTGCTTCATTTTCTAAAGCCGAAAAATTATGGAAGGCCACAAAGAACAAAACTGCATTACCTTTTAAAAAGAGGGTTACTATTCTACGTGTTACAGAAATCAGTGCGTCGGCACTTGAACAGATATGTGTTTGATGTACAATATTATTGACGGTCAAAGGAAAGCGATATCAACGATCTTCAAAGCCTTCATAAATGTAATGGTGATTACCGTTACGTTTTTACGGTGATAGAGTATTCAGTAGATACTCATTGGGCTCATTGCTAAAATCTAAAATAATAAATGATGTGTAAAAAGCATTCAAAATTATTTTCAAAAATGGAAACTAATATTACGAAATGATAACGGAAGTAAATTCACTAATAAAACAGTACAAAAGTATTTGAAAGGTGAATATATAAAACATGTTACAACAAAGATCTAGATGTGAATCTAGTATTGTCGAATGTTTTAACAAAACACACTAAGAGGAAATGTGGGAGTACTTTACAAAATACCAAGCTACAATCATGGGCGGCAATTAGAGGGGGCAAAGGGGGGCAGTAGCCCCCCCCCTTTTTTTGAAATGACCCATTAATGTATATAGTTTCATTTGGAAATATGAAGCTTTGTAAGTAGAGATGCAAGGGCTCGGAAAAAAACCGGCTTTTTTGGAAAAAAACTCGGTTTTTTCTGCTTTGCTTTTTTGCTTGGGAAATTTTGGGCTTTTTTCAAAATTCTGCTTTAAATCGATAAAGCAGACTTTGTTTCGCTTCTCTATAACACAGAAAGTCATTTAGTTAGTGGTTGATGCCGATAATAATATAAAACCTCGAAAGTAAACCAGGAATTTCGAAAAGATATTTTACTTCAATATTTTTACATTATGAATTCCAAAGGATTAACCAATGTATATAATAAACACATTTTAACCTCCTATATACAAAAGTAAGCAGAGTTGGCAAGAACCATGGTTGTTTCTGAAAATGCCAAAAACCCGTTTTGGGGGGCAGTTTAAACCAGGCTTTTTTGGGGTTTAAACCAGGTTTTTTGATTTAGATATTTTGCTTTATGTATTTGTATTACATATTCACAGAAATAAGTTTGTTTCGCCTTGGTGTTATTATTCAACAACGGGGTTATGCTGGAAGAGGTCCCATAAGCTTAAAGAAGTCCGGTCAGTAAATTTCTTAAATTGAGAAACTCCCGCCCTAGCCATCGGGAAAATCCCGTCATTCTTTTAAATGTAAAACAATAACGGGAAAATCCTGTAAAATTTAATTTGCATGTAAAATTTAAAGGTCAACGTATTATAATCAGTACGCTAAAACTGAGTGACACACAATCATAGTCAACGTTTTGCGAATAAAATCAGAAAAATAAATACACTGCTGAACAAGACTGCACTTATTTAATATAAAAACACATTTACACGTGACGTTTCGATCTTCTATCCAAGATCCTCATCAGACGTGAGTGTACGTCTGATGAGGATCTTGGATAGAAGATCGAAACGTCACGTGTAAATGTGTTTTTATATTAAATAAGTGCAGTCTTGTTCAGCAGTGTGTTTATTTTTCTAAAACTGAGGTATTAAATTACAAATTTAGTATGTAGATATCATTGAAAGTCCAATCCAAGCTAATGTTGGAAGCTAAGTAGGCAATCGATAAATTTTACCAATTTTAATCAATATATTTAAGCAACCTTCGCTTCTTTATAAAACAACAGGCATGCAGAAATATATAATTTGGTTTCGTTTTGTATGTTTAGGCTTAACATCCTTACGTAATACCGAGGTTATCAAGGAGAAGACTTTCGCTTAAAGTGACATTCGAAAGAGTACTTGGTTTACACATGAAAGAAGGGTTGTGGTTCGACCGACAATTGAACATGGGACACCTTGATTAAAAGGTGAAAAGGAAATCAGACTAATGCAGATGGTTTGACATGTGAAACGTCACTATGAAGTTCACACGATTCGCATTTTTGTTCTTTTAATTTTTTTAGTTTAAACCAGTTATTAAAAAAAAAAAAAAAAAAAAACAGCTGGTGTAAACGAGCCAACCCTAAGAGTAAAAACTTCTTTCAAAAAATACACAAATAACTAGCAAAATTGTATGTAGTATTTTTACTTCAAAATATTCCATACCCTCTTTTTGAAACAAAATAAAATTAAAACATAAGAGAAATACTTAGATTTGTATGATACAATTAAAGGCTACACATGGTTCTGTATATTCTTGAAATTCTACAGTCAAGTTTTTTATAACCACCATCAAGGGTGCCTATCAGGGGGGTTAAGGGGGCACTTGCCCCCCCCCCCTAGAGGAAAATGTACTTCAGAATATTGAAAATCCAATAGGATTTTTACATTAGTTACAGCAAAATTTGAAACTATTTTTGAAACGTCGCTTATACTTCCCCTCCTTGGAAACCACAACATGGGCGCCCTTGACCACCATCACGGTTTACCCAGTCCTCAAGTTTTCTGAATTTTTAACAAGAGGGATTCAACATATCATTACGGAACAAAAAGAAAAAAAAAAAAAAAACTACGGAATATATTTAAGTTAAGCTAAATACAACTGCACAACAAACGTGACTGAGTGGTTGGCTTTTGCGCTTCTATCGGGAAGTCCGGGATTCCACCCAGCATTCGATCATTCTGACAAAGCCTTCCTTCATTCCATCTGAGAATGTAGAAATAGTGCGTGTACTGGCCGACTAGGAGTGTAGGAGTTGGCCGATTTCCTTTCTTATTGTTTTTAAATCGTTATTATTACTAATTACCAGCAGTGACGGTTTTGCGAAGGTTAGAGGATCGGTCTTTCGGACTGAAGCCTGTTCTCCAAAGTTGTGGAATGTCTAAAACGAACGAAATATCTATTAGTTATGCCTTTACTCATAAACTTTAAGCTCCCGTCAAATAAAAATTACGAATGTTTAGAAAAACTAAACATTAGTAGTAAGAAAACCCCTCCCAAAACACTTTTTTAAATTCGCCACTGATTCTCAGTATAAAATGATCTTCAAGGTTGTATCCGGAAGATTATTGCTAAACATATAAACGAACCGAAATATTAGTTATGCCTGTACTCATAAACTTCAAGCACTTCCCAAATAAAATTAGGACTTTTTAGAAAACGAAACAATCAGAGAAACCCCTCCCAAAGTACTTTTCTAAATCCGCTATTGATTATTTGTATAAATTGGTATTGAAGGTTGTATCTGGAAAATTATTGCTAAATCATTGCACAACTATAGTATAACAGAAATGTGCAAATACGGTTTGACGGACATATTGAAAAACGTATGCTTTGACGGATATATAGAGAAACGTAAGTTTAACTTTCGTGCTAGAAGCTGGAGTACTAAGCTCTTAGAAATGAAACACGGATGACAAACTAAAATCATCTAAAGAAGGAAAAAAATGTCGATAACTCAAAAGTTAAAATAAAGTTAAATAACCTGTAAAATTGCCCTCAAATACTACATTCTTCATGTTAGCTTTAATTCGTAAAATATGTGCTCCATCCATCTTGATGGTGAATTACAGAGCTAAATATGGCATTCAGGTCGTGGAAATCTTATCTAACTATAGAATATACTATAAGAAAGCTATTTGGATAGAAAAATCATGAAAATGAAAAAAGCCAAAATTTCCAAAATTCTCGGTTTTTTCCAAAAAAAGCCGGCTTTTTATGTGAAAAAAACCATCGATTCAAAAAAGCCGGCTTTTTTGCATCTCTATTTGTAAGTATTATTGGTTCATAGAATAAAAATGGTGCCATAAAATATTTACCGTTTTGTGTGTACGTATTGGTTGTCTTCCCGTGGAGTTAAGAAAGATACAGGAATTGCGATTTAATTGCCGCGAAAAAATGGCCCAAAAATTAGCCTATTGGAGAGGCACAATTCGAGCGCACTTTCATTTCTTCTTACAAGGGCTCGATATGTCAGTCAGCCGCTTTGGAACTAACTAAGATAACATTTCACAAAAAAAAAAAAAAAAAATTCTTTAAATGCACAAAAATCGACAGTCCCTAAATTGTATTTTCTTCTTTCTAATAGTAAGGAATAAATTGATTTGATTTTCTTTGAGTTTAACAGCGGGGCTATATGAGACGTGTACCTAATGATTAACGTGGAATACGAAACACACGAGCTCCCGCCGGGGATCGAACCCGAGTCTTCCACGTCAAAGGCGCGTACGCTAAACGCTTAGTCACGAAGGAGTTCAGTAAGGAATATTAATTAAAGAGAAAGTAATAAGAAACAACTTCTATCTTTTCCATTGTTTTGCAGTGTAATATACGAGTTTAGAAGTGTACATATACAATTAAATTTAATGAATTCAACATAATTCTAGGTTTTAGGGTTATTTTGTATAACTGGAATGTGGAGTGACTCTAAGTATTGTTGAATTTTGATATATTCGAAGAAAGTGAAAACTGTACCTAATGGCAAAGAACATGTTTCGGGAAGCTGCAAAAGTATTTCTTTAAATGTCGCAGCATTTGCTTGTAGTATTCATTGTCTTTCAAAGAGTAATAACATATAATAGCATGCGTGGAATTAAAAATATAAGTTGTTCATTAATTCCCAGTTCCAATATAACTTTTGCAAAACAACCCTAGTTATTCATTACTATGATTATTTGATTAATACTATCCTTTCTATTTATTTGTTTTGCAAATTCGTTATTAAATAGGCCCCTAATCTGATCACACAATTTTCCAGACAGAATTTTAAGATGTTCATGAGCAAGAAATCAAATCTCGTCTTACATCTCGTTATTTAAGAGTACAAAGGGCTAGTATCTACTTGCGTTGCTCTTGTCAATTTACTTAAAAGAAATATGTAACACGATATGTGGTATTTTAACTGAAAAGACAGTATCCTAATAGTTATACAACCTTGCGTCAAACAAATTGTTACAAGCAACCAGAAAAAATAACATTGATATACAAATTTTCAGATCATGCCAACCCCCCCTCCCCAGTTTAACGTCCAACCGCCGCCACTGGCTACAATGATGTGAATGTTAAAACTTCAAGTAAAGTCATACAACGTTCTAGCATTAAGATGGCATCTGCAAACGTTTCGAAACGACTTGACTAGAAGTGTGGTATAATCAGTATGATAATAAAATAAGGTGAATTTCGTGAAGTCTAAAGATTGGTGATACAGTGCGTATTTGTAAAACAAGACGTACGTTTGATAAAAGATACATGCAAAATTGGACTTTGACAATTTTTAAAATTAACAAGATAATATCCGGAGAACCACTTGTGTATCAACTACAGGATTTAAATAAGGAATCACTCGATGGAATGATTATAGAGAAAAACAACCTGTAACGCTACCAAACAATTTTACATAGATAAAACCATGCGCACAACAAGAAAAGAGCAGAGAAAATAATGTCAAAAGCATATCAGTCTTCTTTTGATTCCTGGATACCTGGATCTTCTATAAAGAATATCAAAGAAAACAATGGGATCTGTCAGATTTTTTTCACGTCACTTCCGAGTAACAGTTAAATGGAATATTTTTCAGGTAACATCCTAACATCCCACACTACTAAACTTCATTGCAGAATAGAATTTCGTTGAAAGTGGCTATACTGGAAATACATTGTCTTCATATAGTATTAAATATTAACGAACAAACAATAAACTCTTTTACAAAGTTTCATAGGGTAATGATGAAATTTATACGTATTCCTGTACGTTATTACACGTATCAACGAATCACTTAAAATTATTAGTACGCACAACAGATTGACAGACGTACATATTTCTTACAATACTGAAAATAATGTGTTTCTTGAGACGCCTTCATAAGAATAAAAATATGTCAGTTGTATTGTCAAAAATTTTTAGCACAATGTTGCGATTTGAGCCGAAAAGAAATTACAAGAAATGCAACAAACACAATGACGTATTCCAAACATACGTCTAGGATTTTCATCTAAAATGTATATATATATATATATATATACACTGTGATATTCCATTGCAGATATTGTAGCACCGTTATTACGTATTATAAACACATACTTCTAAAAGCAATGCCGTAAAACTTTTTAATCCTCCATATTATGTGCATAGAGAAAAGATGCATTTTGAATGAAAGACAGTACTGGTCCTCCCTTGCCATCTACCTTCTGAACTGTGTACGTCAACCTATATTTGCGACTGGTACAACAAGAAACATGAATAATCCATACTTTATATTAAAAACAAGCACATTCTGCACCAGGAAACGTTTGTTGGATTGCCGTGTGAAGTTTAATTGGTATTGGAAGTAAAACTAGGAAAGGAATTACTAAAATTAGGAGCAAACATTATTCATGGCGTCATCATTGATAATCTACTTCTTAATGAATTTTTCATCAACGAATGGGAAAAGCGAAGACCATCTTAGAACAAAAAGCTAAAAATAAACTGAAAACGAAGCTAGGATCAGGATGTCAATGAAAGTGTTAACCATTTTCTCGTTACTCCTTAATTATTAACCATCAGCAAGAACTGAAGAAAACAAAATACGAAGATAAAATTACACAGAAAACAAAGAAAAATAAGTCGTAATGAAAACCATAAGACATTTTTGATTAAATCATCATTATGGCTTTCTTACATGTCAGTCGCATTTATGTGTAAAACGTGAACTAGATATTTCAACATCACCAACACAAATTAGTATATTAGACAATTATATTATCGACTATAAACCAATCAGTTCACTAGCGGATAATGCAAGTATATAATTCACTGTTTCAGGATCTAGTAATCATTACATTATCTTCCACATCTTAAGTGAAGTGAAAGTGTGTGTAAATAACTTACTTAATTTCCATCTCATAATCGTCCTTATTGATCATACTTCAAAAATCTATTAAATTATGATGATTTTGCTAAAATTACACATCTTCAATATGCAATGTGGCTTCAATATACTTGGATGCAACGATTAGTGATAGAAGATTCCAACAACGTTATGGACTGACCAAAAAGCAGTGTAATATTTCACGTACTTGGACATTTTGATATTTTTAACCAGGAAAAATTATTAATTCATGGAGTGGAACTACGCAATGAAGTGATTCCAGCTAAAACTTTTTTTGTTTTTGTTTGTTTTGTTTTGTTTTGTTTCATCGGTATTTATCCTGTGCAAGCAAACGTAAATGTCCTAGACGCTACTTTACAAATCAAAGAAATATCTATTAGTTCTGCAATAAAACTAACAAAACAAGATATGATAATTGCAAAAGATTCTCACAAGAGTGCAGATAGTTCTTAGGCATTCCCAAAGATCTTGAATTAAAAACAATAGATTTATGTGAACGCTAACTAAACTAGTAATTGTTATTTATTAAGTACTACGCTTTTACAGAAATAGTGAACACCAGTCCATTTCAAGCAATTCGACATTAATTTCTTCTCCTTATACGTGAATTCAAAACCTGTTCATTCAACCAAATTTCAGAGCAATCTCAACGTATTCTCATACTGCACCTTATTGTGGGGTTCTGGCATTTTTCTAACCATAACAGTATCGATAAAGCCGACTTTCAAAAGGATATTCGTGTCCTTGACATCACGCGAGATTCTGTTCGTCATTAGAATCTAATTCACCATAAATATGTGAGAATGGAAGAACACTTGTAGACGGCACTACCTACCCCAGCCGCTTGCATTATTTATAGTGAGTTCCGATCTCTTTGTGAGGCGGATAACGAGTGACACATCATCATGGATTTGAAAAAGCATATAAAGGTACGCTATTAGTAATAATAATGTGTTCTTCCTTTCACTTTCACTTAAATGTAACACACTATATATAAAAGCATTTTTATCAAAGATGTCAACATAAGAGCTCTTGATTTTTTTTTTTTTTTTTTTTTATTATTATTTTCATAATCATTGTGTAAACATGTTTGCAGTGGGTGAATTACGTTATCTTCATGCAGCTGTATAGTAAGTACCGACCCCTCCACAAAACAAGGATTACACTGAATAGCACTGTATACTAATAATGAAGGATATGGTGATTATTTTCACCCGTTCTTTCTCTGTTGTGGAACACTTTTTTTAAATCGTAATTGTTCGTGTTATCATTTTATTAATAAACAAGTCTAAAGTACAAAATCACTTTTTGTGATCAATATTGGTACCCATATGTATATTACAGAGCATCAGGAAAAGCAAATTATTTTCATTGAGTACTCTCATGTATATCTGTTGCAAATGGTATTATATTATTACAGGAAATAATTATATTTTATTATTTATTGGTATTGTTCTTACAGTAATTAATATAAACAGTTTTCCATTTCTCGTTCATATATTTTTTTCATTTCAAGAACGACGTATCCTACCTTCAATACCTGGTCATCACAAGGGAATTGTTATAAACATTGATGTGTGGTGGATAGGAAAATCAATCAATAATATAGTCCTAGAGCTCAACATAATCATCACCGGAACAGCCACAACAGCTATTTCGTATAAAAGTGATTTTGTGTAAAGTTTTTTAGAGATTAATCGTTACTGTCTAGATGTAGGTATGTCAAGAGGAAAATAATAAAGTACATAATCATCATCTGCAGCAGGAACATCGTTGAAAAAACTTTCTGTAAATACTTTTTCTTAAAATCTAGTATTACCAATGAACAATTACTATTCTCAATGTCATATCAAGCAAAACTGAATTTTTTTAAATATTATATAAAATCATATTTTCATTATATCAATTTTATTAGAAAATAGATTTATCTCCTGTTAATCTTAGTAAGAGATTTTTATTATAAAACAGTCTCTTTTCTCGTTACAACGTAATACCTGTTTTCCAATAAGATTAGTTTTATGTTCTATTTATTCATTCACCTCCAACACAAAACATATTTCTTATATATATATATATATATATATATATATATATATATATATATATATATATATCAGGTGATTTCAAATGATTAGTGTATTTTTGAACAAGTATGTGCATTCCAGGCTTTCCAATGCTCCTATTTTTCCTATATATTTGCATCTCTTCCTATAAACTCTTATATTTCCTATATTTTAACGAAACCCCCTATACTTTTGTGGCATTGCTACTTCCACTTGTGAAAATGACATACGGAAATAAGCTGTGTGTGCTTGGAAGGCTTTTTGTCTCCACAGTAGGGTGGTTGAGTGGAGACTCTTCTGTGTTTCGTAGACATAAACATAGTTAGCCCGGACAACAGCATCATTACATCTCCACCATATAGATTTAATAAAACATCTCTGAAGCGAATCAGTTAATAAACAGCGGCAGTTACAAGAGTAGAAAAATGAACTAATGCAGATACTGGGGTTGGAGCAGCCATTGCTGCAGGAAATCAAGCAGAAAAGGGAATTTGAGCACTCTGTTTCTTAGTGTACGAAATTTCAATTGAAAATACAGTAAATTTCAAGACTGAAAATCAATGTATTTTTTAAAAAGGAAATAAACTTGATAAACAATATTCTCAAATGTGGGGTCACTAATGTGAGTAATGAAATTCAATCTGTTTTTCCATAATTGCATTGAAATCCGGAATAAGTTTTGTCACCATCAATTTTAGGTCCGATTCCATTTTAAGACGATTTCGCTTTAAGGTTTTAAGACAGCGAAGAGCAGAAAAGGTCTGCTCAGTTAAATAAGTGATAAGGAAAAGCATCAAATGTTGCAATACCTTTTTAGGCAACTCTTCATACTCACAGGGCGGAAATTTACTAAGCATAAAGTGGGAAAACATGTTAATTTACAAACGTAGATATAATTTCTAATTGCTATATTTTTAGTAACGTAAAAAATACTTCTTGCATAACATTCTGTGTTCTGAGAGTTCCATTCTGTTACAACAAATTTCAATTTTTAGACGTCGCGGACCCCCCGGCTAGGTCCCGCAGACCGCACTTTGAGAACTACTTCTCTAAACTATAGAACAGACATTTATGCAACAACAACTTGAGGTGTCTTTTAAACTGCAAGTTTGGCATTTGACACAGTTTGGCAATTTATGTTGTGTAACGAATTTTGAGTTTTGTTAAACGGAAATTTTGTATATGAATATAATTGGTTGTTCTAATGTTGTATTGGTGTAGTTCCGAATTGAGTTGGAAATTTCTTTTATTCATATGTATGAATGTTTCGAGAATGTATATACACGGCAATGGTAATACTTTTAGTTTCTGAGACAGTAATCTGCTTGGTGTATGAAACGGAACTGATAACTTATTTTGGCTTGATCCAATCAATTTTATCGAACGGAATCATTTTCTGGGGTAATACCCCATGCAACAAAAGTATTTAGAATGCATAAGAAAGTGCTACGAATAATACTGTTTTCACTGTTTCCGTAGTTAGAATCTTACGAAGTTTACGTATATAAGGTAGACTCTCGCGCTTAGTTTTCTCAAGAAATCATTCACATGTTTATCCCATAGAGTGGGTGGGGGGAAGATGCCATAGTTAGTTTTTAATCATAAAACAATAGCAAACAGAAAAATATGAGTTGAAGACTGAAACTTACCGGATAAGTAGTTTGGTCCTTCCGCTAGACACTGTGTGACGGTCGTGAAAGAACTAGATACGGTAAGTGGTTAGAGGGGCGGATAAGTAAACATCTCCAAATAGGCATCTTTTCCGCACTGTCGGTGTAAGATGCCTATTCCTTGTGGGTAAGATGCTACACCTTTTTGGCATGGATATTACCGTAAGATTGGGAAATAGAACGATATTTGTTTATTGTGATGTCTAATAAATTATGCACCGATACAATACTGATAGCGGCTTAGTCTAATGTACACAAATAAACTATATGGAATGCGTGAAAATAATACAACAGTTAATACACTCTAAGAAAGACCATCGAACATAAAGAAAATCGTGTCTTTACTACGAAAACAAAGTAATTTGGATAGTCAGCGGCGGCTGGTATATATGTTGCATGGTTGTGCAACCGGATATTTTTAATGCTAAAAATATGTTTAAGTATTGAAGTAGTGTATCAGTGGAAAATAAAACTTTCCTTTTGCGCGCAAAACAGTATTGATACATTTCTAAAAAAGAATTAAATTAAAAAACTGAAAGGAAGAGAATGATTTACATTTCTAGTTGCCGAGACCGTTGCCACTGGAAACAGTAACATTGAGCATATGGCAGCGAGCTCCTATCTCTTAACATGGGGAAATGGATTTATTCTTGCATCGCTCCTATCTTTCCGTATTACCCGTAATAGTTAGCTTCTGGTCAGCTTCTGTAATAGTTACGAATTCCTCCGCTTGGCATCGCTTGACTCAATTGGTATAGTGACAGATACATACGCTCGGAAGAAAGAAGTTATTCACAAAACACGAACTCGCAAAGAACAAATACAGGTCTGGTGGTATTAGGGACGGATCTAGGCTGAAAGTTAGGGGGGCAGTCGCTCGAAGTCAGTAGATTTTATTTAACATTTATAATACAACGGTAAAAATTCTTGGGGTAAGTTTTATTTTTAAAATAAATTATCCTATTCTGGGGGGGGGGGGGATCGAGTGTCGAAGAAGAAAATGTCTTACCACTGGTTTAATTCCTAGCTCTGTGTCTTTCGTACACATGATCCCCTGTTCGATTTCCGGCGGAGAGCATAAAAAATTAATCTCTAATCATTCATTTTCAATAATCATCTGTCTTCTTTAGCCTAATTTGCTGAAATGGTAAACTTTTTGTACATTTTCGAAGGAAAACATCTTAGATTTCATGCTTCTCTATAGTAGAACAGCAGACAAGAATACGTGGTTTCTGAAAATGGACTTTTTGTTCCTTATATTCATACAAAGAAATGCTAACAAAATGTTTATTGTCGCAGGAGAGAGGTGTTTCTGTACCCTAAAGAAAAGAGAGCGGAAAATATTTGCGGTAGCGATGCTTTCTATTCAGAAAAACTTGGCGAGCTGCATTTCAGAGTTCAATGAAGTCATAGAAAAATTTGAAGCTCGAAAAGAACGAAGAAAGATCTTCCATTTTAAAATAATGGATACTTTATATATTTAATTTTGTTTAATTGCGCGCATGAATATATGCAATTTTCTTGCTTTCTTTCTTCTTTTGGGGTTAACGCCATCATTCATGGCTTACAGCACATGCTACAAATTCGATTTATCTTTTGTTCAATAACATGAGTGTAGAAGTTTTGCGTGTCGCCACGTTTGGCCTAATCCTCGTTTCGCCTAACCAATTATCTGACACTTTTATGACAGATAAATGATAAGATTTGTGTCCGCCATTTTAGGCGAAAAAGGATCCTCGTTTGGCCTAATCCTCGTTACGCCTAAAATGGCGGACAATAAGAAAAAACCGTGGAAATTCAACTAGAGGGAAATTATATAAGAGAAAATTCCCTAGTATATAAAGAATTAAGAAATGCAAAATATATAGATTAATATTATATTAACTATTTTCGAGGAGTTAGGATTACCAAAACTCCTTTATGTATTTACTAGGACATGGATATATACGAATATATATGAGTAGGTGAATAGCAAAACCCGTTAAATTCACATTTTAAATTTTGTGACAAATCGAGAAAAATGTTTAAACACGTCATAATTGTAAAATAACATTAGAAACTAGAGAACATTAAAAATTTAAGAATAATGTGAGTGTCGGTCTGTCGAAAGCTGTATAATCACACTAGTCTTGTGAATTGCATTATTGAAGAAAATAGTTTGGATTTAACAGGTTTTGCGTATGTAAATGGAAATAACAGCTTTTGCATCTGGACGAGCGGCCATTTTTGTTGAGGCTCAAGATACATAAAAAAGAAAGGGAGTCAGTCAAAAATCAGTATTATGCCTACTAAAATATTGGGGAAGGGGGGGGGGGATGTATTATCAACTATACATTGCACAAGATTGGCACAAATGAATATGGATACATAAATGCTACATTAATTTTGTTCTAAATTGAAAACAATGGATCCAAATGTGCAAAAAATTGAGTTATGTAACCTCCTCTCCATCATCATCTACTAAATGGAAATCCATATCGTCGTCGTCCTCTGGTGCATCACCATTTTCTCGGTTTTCTATTCCTCAAAAACCTCTTTGTAAAACGTGAGCTTTGAGCTGCTTTCAATCGTCAAACCCTTCGTAACTACAAGCAGAGTTAATTATACCTATCCGTATACATGTCTAAACTGAATGACTATATTTTGGAAGAGTTTGTAACCTTTTATGGACTAACATAGGGTGAATATTAATTTGCCAATTATTCCAATATATGAATTTGAAATATAGCAAAACAAAATGTGCAAATGTTGAGTTTGAGCAAAACAGTGGCAGAAAGAGAATCAGAAATGGTGAATAAGTGGCATTTTTTTTAAACATGTTGTACTAGAAGTATGCTATAATTTTGAATAATAACTGACACGAGACATTTTAAGAAAGAGGTTCTGCTGAAGCTTGAAGAGAGTGTTTAGAGAAGAACCTAATCCAACAATGTTCTGTTCAAAGTAGTGTTACCCTGAAATACAAAACAAACGACTTTTAAGCATAGGATAGTCCACCCATCTTGTCTTTTAGGCTACATTTCGTTTCCAGTTTTTCATGTGTCTTGTACGTTTAATTGACAATTTTGGTGTTGCCTGATAACAAAATTATGATCATCGCTGCCTAGAGTACCGTTTTCTTTCGATTTTGCGTGCATTTGTCTAGTGATTATTAAAAAAAAAGCAAATAAGCACAGCAAAGTTTAACGAACAGTTAGGTTAAGACATAAAGTGCCTTCATTTTCAGTCCTGGGTGCGCGGTGACTCAGTAGTAGAGCGTTCACCTCCGGTGCTTGGGGTCCCTGGTTCGATCCCAGCTCGCGCCGTGTGGACTTTGTGGTGGACAAACACCGTGCTCGTGGGTTTTCTCGGGGTTCTCCTGTTTCCTCCCACTTTATTCATTCCACCATTTCATTCATTTCTCATCATCACAGTCTCCTTTAGCCTAACCGGCATAACCGTGGAACGTAAAACTAAATATTTCATTTTCATTTTTTTTTTCAATTTTCATTCCAAAAATAAAAAAAAAATGAAACCACACACTTCAAATTCTGTCAAATAAAATTTCGAATGATTTACGAAGAGTTGCAATAAATATTCAAATTACTAAACTAATCCTATACAGTACGAAACCTCAAATTGTTTGAAGTATGGAATTAACCGGGTTTGATTCTGCTTTTCTCATGAAGTTATTTGCAGGTTTGGGATTTAATAGTTTATGAAACTGAATATGGAAGAGGAATTTAACTGGTTTTGCATCTGTTGCCATGATGGATTTAACAAGTTTTGGTAATTGGCACATATTTCCATCTCAATTTTCAACTAGTTAAAATGGCTTTTTCTACTGAATACTATTTTGAAATAATAGCTTTCCAACTAAGGTTTCCCGAGTAACCACTATCTTTTTTTAAGTGAATTTAACGGGTTTTGCAATTGGCCTACTCATATATCGTATATACCAGGTGTGTTAGTTGAAATTTGCCGGTTTTTTCGAGAAAGAAAACACTTAATATTCAGGGAATCTCACAATTTCTTTATTCAAAATAATGACCATTGGATTCTACACACTTTGCCCATCTTTTAGGCAAATCATGGATACCATCCCAAAGAAACTTTTTCTCTTTCGAGCCAAACAATTCGATGAGCCATTTTTCGACGTCTTCAAAATTAGCGAAGCGCTGCTCTGCAAGTGTGTGTCCCATCGAGGCGAAAAGGTGATAGTCCGACGGGGCGAGGTGTGGAGAGTACGGCGGGTGCAGTAATATTTCCCAATTAAGTGTTTTTAATGTGTCCTGCACCAGTTTAGCGGTATGAGACGGCGCGTTGTCATGTTGCATGATAACCTTGCCATGTCTTCGGGCCCATTCCGGCCGTTTTTCGATCAACGCATGATACAAATTAATAATTTGTTGTCTGTAGCGATCCGTATTGACTATTTCACCAGGTCTTAATAACTCGTAGTACACTACACCACACTGGTCCCACCAAACACAGCGCATTGTCTTACGGCCAAAGCGAGTTGGCCTTGTCGTCGATGGGCCGGCTTCACCAGGTGCAAGCCATTAATTTTTCGCTTCGGGTTCTCAAAATAAATCCATTTTTCGTCCCCCGTGACAATTCGATGCAAAAATGATTCCTTTCCAACCGTTGAAGCAGGATTTCACACACGGTTTTTCGCTTTTCCATTTCTTTATCCGTCAGTTGGTGTGGCACCCATTTTCCATGCTTCTGGATCTTTCCCATGGCTTTTAAACGTTTGGAAATTGCTCCTCGAGTCACATTTAGTGTTTGTGCTAATGTTGCTTGCGATTGGGTTGGGTCTTTATCTAATAACGCCTGCAATTCCTCGTCTTTGAACTTTTTCGCTGCACCGGGATGTTCCTTGTCTGTCAAATCGAAATCTCCACTTTTAAATTGACGAAACCATGTCTCGCATGTTCTAATCACTGGATCATGTTCACCGTAGGTTTCTACCAGCAACCGATGAGCTTCAGCTGCTTTTTTCTTTTCATGAAATAAGAACAGCAATGCATGCCGCAAATGCGATTTACTTGGAACGAAACTCGCCATACTCACTGAGGTAAACAACTCTGACGCTATTCTGTTGTCCGAATGTGACTTGTGTATTTTTGAAGGTTAATGTTTACAGAAACAAATGACGTACATGCCGCATCATAGAAATGTATACATATTGCTAGAGACATCTAACGGTAAAACCGGCAAACTTCAACTAACACAACTGGTATATCGACACGTTCTCTAACGATCCAAACGATTTATGGTATGGGTTCCAAATCTTAAGAATAGATTTCATCTCAGCTTGAGTCTTCTATTAAAGTAAGAACTAGTACAATTTTCGGTTTCAATATTGATTCCTAAATATTTAAAATCGTAAGAGATAATGAGAAATCGTTTTGATGAGAATTCAGCTTCCGATAAACAGGTTGCATGTCTCACACTATCACTCTATTCCTGCCGTAAGTTATAGATATATTTCCGGTTTCAATATTGAATCTGCATAATTTGGAAATCTACAGTAATTTAACAATGTAAAAAAAATATTTAAAAAAAAAAAAAAAACACTCTCATGTAAGAGAACAAGGCATAAATAAATGTTTTCATAACTTTGCTTACTGCACCGAACACCAGTAAACCTTAGCCAAGACGGACACTCAACTGAATAAGGGGTTCAGCCGGATAGTTAGTAGACAGCGTTCGCTTCATCGTATGGACTTCAGAAGCCGATAACACACGAGCTTACTACTTGTCATTATATGTCACTTTACACTGGCAACAGAATGCCGTGACTGGACCATAGAAACGAGTAACATGGTGCGATGCAGGGTTGGCAAAAACCATGCTTTTTTTAAAAAAAAACAACAACAATAAACCCGTTTTTTTTTTTTTTTTTTTTTTTTGTTTTGTTTTGTTTAGTTTAAAGCCGGTATTTTTTGGGTTTAAACCAGGTTTTTTGTTTAAATAATTTGCTGTATGTATTTATATCACATATGGAGAGAAATAAGTTTGTTTCATCTTGGTGTTATTGTGCAACAACCGGGTTATGCTGGAAGAGGTCACATAAGCTTAAAGCGGAATCAAACCGCTTCTCGGCTTACATCCGAGAGAAATTGTCCTCCATTTGAACTCGAAACCGGGACTAATTGACCACAAATGCGATATGTCTGCCGACTCACTCATGAAGGACTCCTGGTAAAAATACGTTGTGCTGATCTTTAGGTACTTGTTAATGTAATTGTCAAGAGTCATTTCAGAAGGAGAAAAAGATAACCAGTTGCACAAGTGAAACCATTATACAGAATTACATATGGACAATTTCAAAATGCTGCAGAGTACAGAAGAACTAATTTAGTCCAAGTTAGTTCATTACGACTTTTATTAGTCCAAGTTAAAGAAATACAACAACAAGAAGAAACAGACTTAATTTGTATATCAGTAAGAAAAGTGAATAAAGATACGAATTATTTGAGTCCACTTTGGCTCTGAACCATTTATACATAAATAAATACCAAAGATACTTTTGATTTCAATAAATGCCTCTCGTGGGATTTGTATGAACCCTCTTCCCCCCCCCCCCAAAAAAAAAACTACAGCATTTCGATGTATTTTATCAATAGTGAACATTATTAAAAGGAAACAATATTTAGAATTTTTCTTTGATTGAAATTGCATAACAATAATAACAAACTATTTTAAAAAATCACAAAAGAAGCATTCATAAACTTATTAAAAAAATACAAAAGTTGCTTTTGTAGTATAATCTTTTTGAATAATGAATGGGAAATTTAGGTCTGAATATAATACGAATAATATACGGGAGTGAAACGTGATAACCCATAAATGTGTGTTCATCAAGATTTTACGAACACTTACACTTTTACGAACATTTTTCGTGTTTTGATTTAAACCAGCAAACCCTGGTGCGATGAGTCTCTGTTTCAATCTCATCATGCCGATAGTGATCTATAATTTGGTGCCAGCCTAACAAAATCATGTCAGGTTGGAATTGTACAAGATAACTGAGACCATGTTGATTTATAATGTGTTTTTCTGTAAGCAATGTTTTGGACCTTTGGTACCTACTATTCACCCGTATTGTATCGAAGTACGAAGATCACCAGAGTCAACTATATCTTTATTTCTGTCATACGAGTGGAAATGGAGTGTACCAGAGGACAACCACCCTCGTAACAGATCCCGGTTGGCCACCATCTGTTTGGAGGAGCATTCAACTTCTTGCTGAAACAACCACCGAGAAGCCCGGATTTCAATCTCATTGTGCATCTCAGAGACTTATGCTATGGACATTCCCGGTAATATGTGAAACTAGTGGAAATTCGACTCAAAAGTTGTAATTTCAAAAGTAATAATAAGAAATGAAATATATTTTTCTTCTTTCTTTGTCAGTAACACATTGAGATGTTTGAATTGTGGAATTATCCAAAGAGCAATTTGTCAGCAGAGCGATTTGTCACAAATCACTCATTTCGATCACAGTTGTCCATTGTTAAGTTATGAGCAAATTTAGGGATCTTTTGTCAGATCTAGCTCGAAATAGTTACAAATTTCATACGAATTGTAATTACAATAGAATCACAATAGGATCTCTTGTAATGCATTAACAGTTTCAAAAAAGCGTTGAAACTGGAATGAAATCGTCTGAAAGATCAGCAAAACCTACAATAAAATAACTTTTGCACCTACATAAGAAGAAGCACACAAACTATATTTCCTTTAACATACCGATTAGCAGTACAATTTGACAATATCAGATATTTGGAAACAAACTGCAAAGCAAAAGTTACTTTTAAACAGCACTCACTTTTAAACAAAATTTATAACAGGTGTAACTTGTTGTTTTTCTCTCATCTCAAATATAGCCACTATACACTCTATGAGGGCATTAATATTCTCAAAATGGAACGGAAAAATAACTTCGAATTGTACAATTGTCGAAACACGTTTCCGAAAGCAAATAGTCGTATTACAAATTAGTTATGGGAAAACTAATTTGTATTTCTCAGTTCTTCACATAATGGGGATTTTTTTTTTTTTCGAAAAATTCCCCTCCAGTTTTATCTCCACGATTTTTTTTATAGTCCACCATTTTAGGCAAAACGAGGATTAGGCCAAACGAGTATCCTTATTTCGCCTAAAATGGCGGGCATAAAGTTTATCTTTTATCTGTCATAAAAGTGTCAGATAATTGGTTAGGCGAAACGAGGATTAGGCCAAACGATGCAAGATCGAAGTTTTGTATATAAACAGTGTATAGACGTACATTGATAGTGGATGTTTAAAAAAAAAGGGGGGGGGGAGATAGCTTATATATTAAATCAATATTAGAGAAATACTTTAATCCATAATATACAAATAGAGCTTAAAAGACTTTCCTCTTCATATTTCCTGAATATTTTTTTTTGCATAAAACTCAAGAATGCTGGGGGAGGGGAACATTTGCGCCCAGTTTTGAATTCAGATATTTTCACATGGAGGATTGTGAACTCCTCAGGGGGAAGAGGAGTTTGAGTGAAGTAATTTCTACATTTTGTGATTGAAATTTTGAGTTTCTCCGGGGGAATAAATTTTCTTCAGGGTGACATTCAACCCGGGCTACCCCTGGATTCATCCCTGTTTGTGCGTACCTATATACCTTTTATATTGTAACATTGCAACCGGTACTTATACAGACCACGAATCGCTACTGGATACAGTTATAATAGGTTAAGTAAACATTAAGGCAATACCAGAAAATACAATAAACATTTGGACAATGGGTACAATGTCAGGAATGATCAACTATTAGGCATTAGAAATGTTCAGAAAACTATAACGTACAAACAGGCACTTGTAATGTGGTGTATTATTATGGAACATAGTGTGACATGAGCACAACCTTATATGCTCCTCAACTTGTAAGCAAAAACAAGTAGGGTCTAAGATTTCCTTAGTGTTGCGGTTATGTTTAAGGTTGTTCGTCTATTGCTTCATTTTGTTTCCTTATAACTTGTGTAAAAGACATACCATTCACCTAAGAACATTAATAAAATAAGAACCTTGAACCTATAAACCTGTATACCTAAAATACGAGTTAATCCCTTATACCATTTTAACATTATAATAATTACCTACTTGTTAAAGTAACTTATAAATTAAACCTATATTATTGTTTCATTATTAAAGATTGAAATTGATTTTTTTTTTTTTTTTTTTTTTTTTTTTTTTTTTTTTTTTTTTTTTTTTAAGATCTTACAATAACCTAGGATCTTTGAAAAAGGCGTAAGCCTAACGCGTCTTCCACCATGTGGTTATGTTTAAGGTTTATTTTAATGGGGGTACATTGTGAGAGGTTTATTTTTTTAAATATAATTAACTTTGTTTTATATTTTTGATAGAAGTGTTATGTAACATTAAATAAATTAGGAAATTTTAGGCGTGAATAAAAGATATAAGCTTTAAATGTGTGATTGATTTTAATTTTTAGTGAAGTTATGAGATGTTTGTGAATTGGTTTATGTGTAGAGACATTTTGGCAGTTGACAGATTTTTTAAGTACATACTTGATTTTTTTGTTGAAGATTATTGTTTTATGATAGTTACTTTAGATTTAATTTTAGCCCAAGTTTTTATTGATATAACAGTAATTTTTTAAATTTTATTTGATGTAGAATTTAATGTTCGAAGTTTTAAGACAAAATTGTTTTAAATAACTTAGTTACATTGAGACTATTAACGATGTAATTTTTGGTTGTTTTTTTTTTATTTTGGAAATATAGTGAGGTTATATACTATTTTTTTGTTGAGGTTGTTATTTAAAGTGATATAGATTTATGGCATGATTTAGAAACTTGGGTTTATGTACAAGTTGGAATTTGGTTTAGACGAAGAAATCTGTCAACGCAAGATTTACATAATGAGGAAGTTCATTATGTAAGTCAAATTGTCTTCAGCACATAAAACGAATTCGCAGACAAATTATATAATTTTTAATATTTTATTATAGAGTTTTAATTTGTATTTAGGTAAAGGAATTTTTTTTTTTGTTTTGTTTATTTTTAAGAGTTGAATTTAGAACCAAAGTATAACATAAATAAAAAGTTTATAACTGGCCGGTTACAGTGTGTACGATAACAAACAACTAGAACACTTAGCAGAATCTTCAGAACATGTAGCATGAAACCATTTCTGATAGGCAATTCACCTTATCCAATCCACTTTAGGACTATCTGGATCAAAATAATACAACCCACAAACACTGCAATAGTTATCCGATTGTGCAGTATAAATACTTCTCCATCTTTCCCTAGTGTTGATGGTTTTGGTGGAAATTTGTTTCGCAGACGTGTTCGAAACATCCAAATTAAATACAGACGCCTGTCATTTACATCGGACGTTTCTTGGCACGAGAACTGATACAGGACAAATGTCAGTGAAAGATACTCGGAGACGTTTGAATTGCAACGGTCAACTCTACATTGGTCGAAGACCGGTCAGAAGAAGCATAGCTTGTTGGCATATCTTCACGTGAAAGCTGGTGAGGCGATGTCTTCGCAGACCTAAGTGTGTTTGTAGTTCTTCTTCCGTGCTGAGAAAGGCGAGAAGGTCACGGCTGCAGCTCGAATTCAGCTTTAGTAGAGTTTTTTTGAGCATATCTGGGTTTGTACAGGGGGAAACGTGGCCATCAAGAATGAGTAATACCTTCCCGGTATGCGCAGGTCTACGTGGAGTGAAGTGCTGCTGTAACCGGGTCATGAAATTGTCAGAATTGACGCACGCAGATTTCTGATTCGTTATTATGGTTTCACCATTGGACAAAGTCTGCCCACTCCTGCTTTTTGTTCTTACCTTTAAAAATGCATGTAGGAGGCAGAAAGACATGTTCTGCTCTGCAGCATATGATAATAGAATGATTTCACCTTTTTCGCCAGACGTAACTTCGGTCGTTGGAGACCCTTTAACATCAATAACGTGTTCTACACGTGCGTTCATCTGCAGACGGTTTCATCGACATCGATGGAAATTGGTAGTATTGTGATGCCTGGAATGCATTCATCCCTCCTGTTCGTTACTGCGAATTGCAAGCTCTCTTCCGACCACTACGCTCGTTGAGACATCGTTGACATATTCGTGGAATTATCTGCAAAGACAGAACGAGGCATATTTAGTCACTATGGCAGCAGTACAATCGTGTATATCGAATGAGAACAGCAACTGTTATCTTAGCTTTTCCGTTTGTATCTATCTGCAGATATCCACATATTTCTCTTGCATTTTCTGCTGCCCTGGACATCTTGTACTACAGCATGCAACTCAAACATTATAGGCATCTTGCACCACACTTTTTTAGGCTTCTATCCCATTCAGTGGTTCAAGACACCTAAAATCTTGTCTACATACCATGTCTCTCCAACTGCACTTGACTCATATCAGTTCATGGCGTAACCTGTCTTCATGTTTCCTCCCCAGTTTCAGAATAATAACTTTAATATCTACTTATTAACCACTACTTACGTGCACTTCACCAACTATTTTTAGCAATAACAAAGGGTACTTACCGCACATTTTTCTTCTCTTCATTCACACACTACTTCAATCACCTTATTGTTTTGGGAAAGTAACAGACATACAATCCTCTCGGTGTTGCGCGCATTCCTCTGCCATTTCGTTACGTAAGGTTCAAGCAGTGCATTTGTAGACATCTTCGACGCATAGACATCTCACCCACTTTACATATTTTTTGCTATTAATTTCTTTATTTTAAAATAATATTGATCAGAAACATTGAAAACAGGTTTGTCATTAACTCATCCTGCTGTGGAAACCTTCCAAAATTTCAAACATACGAAGAAAACTTAGATATTTTCAGAAAATGTCATTAAAGAGACGCGTCGTTTATTTTGCTCACACTTGTGCCTCTGAAGTATTGTTGAATGGGTGTGGAAGTGGGCCAGCCTTGTAATCCTAATGTTTTAAGATGCATGCTCGCGTCCTATGGGTGCTTACAAACTTACAGAAGCTACCTTACTGTCATTCATTGCTATAAAAACCAGTTATGTTCACTTACTGTTTCTATAATGTGTGAGGTGGACGCCTTATGTTTCAAAGTGGGTGGTACCGGTCCTATGCTTACCTATAGGTTTTTATGGACTTCTAGAATGATAACTAACTCTCTTTCAAGGCTATTAAGGACTAGTAGCATACTCTGTGAATAAGTGTAAGGTGGACCAACCTTGTGTTCTACCCTAATGTTTTAGGATGGGTTCTTATAGACCTATAGAGGGTATCTCACTCTCTGTCATAGCTATTTAAGGCCAGTTATGGCATGAATTATCGTTCTGCTTCTTAGTTGTAGTCACATGACTCAGGCCATCTGAAACGGTTGAGGATCAATTACGTACACCTATGATTCCTTTGAATGGCTAAGGGTACAACTTTGACCTATCGGCTATCGGTGCTTATGGTCCTATTGAAGAGTACATTTCTTTTCCATAGTTATTGAGGACTAATTACGTATCCCATTTTTTCTCCCTTTTCTGGAATGAGTGAGAGTTGTTCCCGTTCATGAGTAAACAATTGAAAAAAGTTAAAGGATTTTGATGTTATTTGTCTTCTAAGATATGTGTGGTCCTATGGATGATCATCTTAATCTCTTTGATGGATACCAATGACCAGATATGTACTTTAGTTTCTTTTGATGAATGAAGTAGGCTAATGCTCTAAGATGGGTGCATATGGTCTTATAGGAAACAGGCTTTCTGAACATTTTATATATATATATATATATATATATATATATGACCACCTAGGAATAGATACGCACCTGTGTAGTTCCTTTATTGGGAAAGGATGAGCCAGTGCGCCCTTCATAAAAATTAAGGTGGGGTGTACGTATTCATTCAAATTAAAATCCCTTATAGTCCTATAAGATTTATGATAAGCAGCTTACCTTCTTTGGTAGCTACTTTGGATCTCTACAAAGCACTAGCTATCTTCTTCAAACATCAGTTTGACAGTAATTACCTGAACTTTCTCTGTGCGCATACATGTTGTGTTTCACACCTACCACCTGACATCACGTATCGTTCGTTACTTTTCATTACTCCTCCTATCACGTGATATCGCACACCCAGTGGAATACTGTTACAAGTCAAAAATACACATTTGAAGGAACATTACTGTTAGTTATAGTATCAAAATCGTTCCCTGGAATACTGGTATTTCTGCCATCTAGAGATTAATTTGTTTAGTTGTGTTTCTGCAAAAATACCACCAGGTAGAGCTCGCTTCTCTCTCTCTATTCTCTTTTGGGCAATGATAAATCAAAATTTCCATTTTATCAGTTGTAACACTCTTCCACCGGTGGTGCGATATATTGTCCTATGAGTTAGTAGTTAATAGCCAATAGAATATTTTCTTTTCACACATATCGATCTTATTACATTTTTAGTAGGTAGCTAAAATCAAGTAACAAGTTTCGTAAATTTAAACAAGTATCAATATGTCTTAACATGTAGAAATTGAATTCTTAAATGATTTGTATTCAATTTTGTTTGCTGAAAGAAATATGTGCAATAACTATTTTTTCTTTCCAGAAAAAAATGCCAATAAAGTTTTGTTAAACAATATTATTAAAAATAACTCACAAGGATTTTGAAACTAAAAACGTTTAACAAACAAAAATTTTAAAACTCAAATTTTATCAACAAAAAAGTATTTCAGTTAAATTTTTAACCAACAAATTTTATCAAACGAAAAATTACAAACCGTTTATTTTGCAAACCATGAGAGTTAAACGGTTAGCTGTGAAACTATTTGGAAAGTCTCTCAAACAAAAGTTTTGTGCAAAGAAAAAATTCAAACAAAATTATTTTGAGCAAACAGTTTTGTAAATCACAATATTCTTTGCAGAAAAAATAAAACGAAAATTTTTGTGAAAAAGGTTTTGTGGAGTTAACCGTTTAACTTTCTCAGAAGAAACTGACAAGACGTTTAGAGAAATGGAACATAGAGATTTTTTTTTTTTTTTCGAAAACTATTTGCAAAAATACTTGGTGATACATAGAATTGAGAAAAGTTTTTTTCTTTATATTTCACCTTCATAGTTAATCTATGCCATCCGAAGTTCTTGTAAGTAAAGTAGAAGGCTTAGAATTGTAGTAAATGTTTCTCAAAAAGTTTCTAAATAAAAGTGTTGTGCAATATCAAGAAAAGTCACGTAAAACAACGACAAAGAATCCAGATGCTAAAGCGTGTATCGCAGAAATATTTGAGACCCTGAAACATCAGATGTGGAAGTACTTTAACAAATATCAAACGTACCGCTACGTTGACGTATTCCTACTGCTTGTAAGAGCATATAAAAATATCAGCAGTTCAGAATTAAAATCACATCTGCAAAAGTACCTCAAAACAATTAAGTAGAGGTGTAGCATAACCAATACAATAAATTTCAACTTCACAGTAAGACGCGGATTTATCCGATACTGTACGTATTACTTACGTTACACAAATCGTATCTTTGACAAAGGCTATCTGCAAAACTGGATGTGGAAAATTTTCGAAAGCTATGATACCAAGGAAATCGCCTGTTTACCGACTAAAAAATTTGAATCAACAACCTAATGGTGTTCTCTACAGCGAAGAATTGCAAACAGTGCCTCTACCGTCGATGATCTTAATGGATAAAATAGTGCGTACGAAAAAGAAAGATCGTAGTAAGGAGTCTCTCGCCCAGTGGAAAGATTATTCTTTCTCTTTAATTCGTAGGTACCAGCATCATCGATAAAAAAGAGAAAAATGGAACCTAATCAAGATTTTTGCGTCGGTCTTCCTAGTAATAGTTACATGGACTACTTTCAAGAAAATACGTTGAGATCATACATTATATAATTACGTCGTATAGAGCTTCGTCAGAAAATGGATATCGCATTAGTGGAAATTACCTACCTACATTCAATGTTCAACATTAACAGTGAACCCGCGGGTGCTCATGTGGTTCGGATTCCACGTTCGTATCAGTAAGTCCCGTCTCATATAGCCTCGCTGCTGAAATTGACAAACCCAAAATCAACTCAATAAACAGTGAAAATGGTACAATATAAGCCACTATGAAGTACGGAGATAAAGAAGGCTGTGATTATTCCTCTACTTATTACAATGATTTACGTGAGCTTTTAATACAATTAATTTAAATCATAAAAGAAAAAAAAACTTTACATTTCTTACGATTCAGCAAACAATGTGTGTTTAACAATCAAATCAACATGTCTGTGCAGTTCTAACCAAGTATTAATACTGAATTTGATGTGATTTTTAAGATATTCAAAATGGACAATATACACAGGACATATGTCTTCCAAGGAGAAAGCAGACTGGTAAATGACCTTCGGGACCATCTTTTGCGAGCTAGTAGTGCACATTTAAAGTTAATATTACAAACTGAGAGAGGCAAATAGCTTAGAAAAAGCATCTTAAAGTTTCCGACTCGCCGCATTTATGATACGACCCGAAAAGTTATCACGTCACGGAGTGGCAAAAGGTCTAGTGTTCGATTCCCGCTCGAATCACGTTTCTTATTATTATTACTATTATTAATAAAGTAGCCATTTGTAACTACAAGTAAAATATTAAATTCACCATATGTTTATGATGCATTAAACAATAGAAATATTCAAATCAGTTATAAAACCGTTCAATGTTCCGTGTTAACTAGCAACAAAACATAATCTATTCCGTAAATTTGTTGATATGAGTTATATCATGGTTACTACAATCGTTATGTAAAAAAGTGTTCTTGGCACTTCGTGTCTATATCTGTGGAAAGTGCGTGAATTACAAGGGGAATGAAGTGGAAATCCCCTTTGGAAATACTGGATGTATGATATAGCCATTATCTATTATAATTTTTGTAACTTCACCAGAATACTATATTCCACCATAAATTACAACTACCCAGTTAGCAGGAAGAATTTTAAAATTAAGGTGAATGTTTGGTGGAAGTGTGTTCTACGCAGTTACTGTAGTATTTTTCTTGCCCCTTCTAGAAATGTTTGAAGCTGTGGCAATGTTAAGAATTTTAATACCTTCAACTGGAATACTTCATTTTCTCAGGGCTTTCAGATTTTATCGTTTCTATGCATTTAGCATCAATATTATCACTTCAATCTGTTACGTATTTAAGGTTTTTGCTACTTCGCCAAAATACTTTGTTGATTAAGTAATTACATCTCCTTGAGACATCAACTCCATTCCAAAAAGGTGTTTAATATTTCCATCAATACCATCTGCTATTTCTTTATCATGTGATGTTGCGAAATATTTCCAGGTGAATTGTTTATGTTGTTTTTGAGATGGGATTTGGAATAGTTTTACCATGTATTTGTTTATAAATTCTGATCATGGGCCATCACTCCAAATGACCTTTTGTTTGTAGTATCATTTGTGTTCAAAATTGTAGTATATAACAAATTTAAAAATGCAAGACAATATTTTTGTCCTTGTTTGAGTCTGAACAATTTACACATGTTGAACATTTGTCATTGTGAAGCAGTGCCGCTGTAATTAAAGAATACTTGCATGAACCATAAAGCACTTTGAACTTAATTTTGATATTCACAGCTGAACGACATTGAAAATTAATCTGTAATACTCTTTTGACATTACAGATTCCTATCTGTATTTTCTTCCTTTCAAATCCTCTTTATTGTATTATTTTTGTGTTCACCTATGCCATCATCTTTGGGATATCAGCAAATAATTTCTCATACAGAATGGTTCACCTAAGGTGGCCAATTTTACAGAACTGATGACAAGCACAGCATAGGAGAAGGAACCAGAAGTCAGTAGCCCGTAAATCCAATGGTGAGTCACGTACAACGCTGTGAGGAAGTTGTTGTGGTGAACAGCTATTATGTCTGTTAAAAGTGACACCTTATTGGGAAGGGTACATATGTGCACTTTCCGATGCACAATTCAGTGCGTCAGCGATTGTGAAAATGTGTACGGCAAGGAGCAACAATATCAGCAGGCGTACAGTAGCAAAGGTAAGCCAGCGCTGTAAAAGCACCAGCCCTAAATGTCAAGATCAAGTCGTGAGAGTGAAAAGGAAACGGGCATGTCCAGCCAGGACACCACGCGTTGTGAGAAACATCAGAGCATCAGTTGTGAAGGAGAATCCAATCTCCCAAAGCAACCTTGCCACCTCATGCAGGATATCACAGAACAGTGTGTCGTATCATAAAGGACAATTTGGGACTGAAAAAACGTCATAAGGCGATGGGGTATAAATTATCACCAACGCACATTCAAGAGAGATTGTATGACGAGTACCTCTCAGGTGACAAATGGCAGTGGTTATCACTCTGCATGAAGCCAGGATCTACCTTGACATCAGTAAGCCCACGGCCATTTTTTATTCACCACATGATGCGAAGGGCCGCGGCGAGTTCACCCGTGCATGTCGTGAGAAGTTTTCGAAAGGCTTTATGGTGGTGGCAGGTTTCTGCGCCCGTGAGAAGTTGCCAATGCATCGTGTGGATTCGAAGGCCAAGGTGAATGCAGCCTACTTTCTAACGAACATCATGGAACCCTTATACTCAACGCACATCTCACAGTTGTATGGCAGGGACACCCAGAAGGTGTGGATCCACATGGACAAAGCATCCAGTCACACTACTCGCAGTTCTGTCGCGTATTATCGACGTATGGCCACGGAAACTGGTGTCTGTTATTCCCTTCTCGTCCATACCTGTGAAGCCATCAGATGCGTCACCCATAGATTTCTGCGGCTTTGGCCTTCTGAAACAAGGCCTCGCACGAAGCTCTGGGGGCTCTGGAAAGTTTGTCAAGCGCTGTGGTCCTCAATTCCCCTCACACACCTTCGACGCGAACTGCTTCAGTGGAAATTGCGTTGCAGGGCGATAGTTCAAGCTCGTGGCCACCACATCGAGCACAACCGTTGGTGGAGGAAGGGATTGTCGTGAGCAGGTGAGCGCGCAAACTTTGGCCATCTTAGGTGAATTGACTTTCTGTAAATATCGTCTTTACAGTCCTCTTTTAGGCAAGTCTTAATTGATCGTCATCAATTTTTCCCGTTCTTTCCACTTTGCATTATTTTCAGGTTCACTGAATCCAATATTAATTTTCCATTCACACATCACAAGAATTTTGCCAGCATACAGAGTTAAGGCTGTTGTCACAAAGGTAAGTCTCCCAAAAGCCATTTGAATGTATTATCTTTAGAGCTTTGAGTTGTAATGTAAAGTTTTGTATGTACTAAGCATCTGCTTTGTTCAGCTGGTGTATCTTTCAGTAGTAAGAATTTTTATGGTCTAAGACTTCAAAATTTTGAAAAAACTGTTTCGAAATGTAAATTCTCTTTATAAATACGTGAAGTACTTCTTTCAAACAAATAATAATAGTAATAATAATCTTGTTTTCAATTTTGCTTTGTCTTTCCAAACAGTTAACACGTCTGTCATACCAGGAAAAATATAAGAAATCACAGAAAGAAAAGAAAAACAACTTTATTACAGTATCATAATCTCAGTTTGAGGAGCTAGATGCAAATTAGCCTCCATTTTCTGTGTTAGGCTGAGCCCGATACCTTTGCTAAGCCTACTATTACCACTTTCGGTGAATAGGGAGGTGCACGTACAGTCTTCAATATTGCATTTGAGAGGGAGTGTTTGCATCTTGACGGTGACTGCGAAGTTGATGATTCTGGTTTTTCTGTGTCATTAACACTGTTTATCCTTTATTGTAGATCCCTTTCCTTTCAAATTAGCTCTTTGACGTATTTTTCTCTCTATCTTTCGTATTTCTTCAAACCTTCTTTCTGCTTTTTATTCGTCAGAGATTTTTTTCTTCCTGACCTCAATTATTCTGTCCCTTTCTCTTTGTAAGTACCCTCTAAGATCTCTGGCGTTTTTCTCTCTCCTATTTTCTTCAAGAGTGGTGCATAAGTTGTTTTGCACTTGACCTCGAACTCCAACCTAAAACAAAAGAAACATGGCACATATTTTAATTAGAAACACCCATAAAACAAACAGTAGTGACATAAACGGGCACGCATTGAGAGGGTGTATTGAAGTATGTATAATGATGGAAGAAGTTTAGGAACCAAACAGAAATCTATTATGAATATTCTATATAATTCTGTCATACGAAAACGATAATAAACACCAGTTCATTTTCAGACATTTTGTGTCCTATTGCAGTTACATTAAATCTCTATATACTAACCAATTACTATACTATTGATCAACAATAAAAGCTGTCGCGTACGCGACAAAATAATAAAATTGTTTTAAATACAAACTTTTCAGAATGTAGAAATTGATTTGAGTATCATTTATTAAGTATGAAATAAATCCATTTAGGAATAGTAACAAACGGAATTTAAAAAGGTTTTTCTGTAGTAGACAAACCATAAACACTTTACTATCACGTATGGGACAGTCAAAAGTATATATTTTTAATAATACATTTGTAATTATTAAAGTTTGTTATTTTATGTTTAAAACACCACATTAGCAATATAGAACATGTAAACTTTATATAAAGGTATCCAATAAATTTCTGTCGCTTCTTGTGGAAGTCACACAGTGAGTTGAATGCGAATGGAGATAAGGCGGAGATCGGTTGTTTGTGTGGATATATCCAACATACTACCTGGTTGTGGCAATTAAAGATCTTCAGGTAGCAATTGAGGAGAACAGTGGCCAGACATGTGAGGAACTGGGACTACAATTCAGTGTGAGTGAACATATCATTCGGCAGCACCTCCATCAACTTGGGAACACTACAAGTTGGGTCGATGGGTCCCACATGATTTGACTCCGGGCCAGAAGGCAACGCGAGGGGACACTTGTGTTTCTTTGCTGTCTCGTCTGAAGAGTCATTTCTGGACAGGGTGTTGACATATGATGAGAAGTGGGTCCTGAACAAAGCTCCACGACGCCGTCATCATTAGTTAGTATCCCATGAATCAGTTCCAAAACAGCCAAAACCAGCATTGCACAAAAAGGACTTCCTATGTGTTTGAACTATTCGCGGCATCGGGGACTGGTACCAGCTGTCAGAGCATCAATGCAACTGTGTACTGTCAGCAGTTGAGCCGTGTTCAAGAAAAACTCAAAACTGTGGAGCCAGCAATTCTGAATTGCAAAGGGGTCCTCGTGTTACAGGACAACGTTAAGCCCACGTAGCTAGGATGACCCGGGACACCATTCTACGACTTGGATGGGAAACTCCTTGGACGGACTATTGTATCCGCCATACTCCTCGGCCATTGCACCATCTGATTATCACGTGTTCCATTTCTTGAACAATCACCTTAGAGGACGTCAGTTCAAATCCCTAGTAGAGGTGTAAAATGTACTTGATATCTTCTTCGCTTCACAGCCCACCAAGTTCTACCGCGATGGAATCAATGACCTTTCAGAACGTTTGCAGAAGGTCGCCGATGCTGATGGGGACTGTGTTTGATCTTCGAGGTACGTCTTAGGTGACATACCGATATTCGTAGGTGGTGGATAAAAAAGCGACAGATCTTTCTTGATTACCTTTATAATACTAACCTAATGTAAGCTTTCAAATAGACAGACAGAAGAGGACGACCATCTTGAAAGCAGTATTGCAATATTATAAAATAAAAATTAATGAAAGTTTCTTCCAAAATTAATATATACGTTTTTGAAAGTAATAAACCAAGTGTGGCAGGAGACAGCTTTATATATACAAAAAATTGCCTTTTTGTCGAATACATACAAACCAAAGTTTCAGTACTATGTGGGGTGTATGCTTATTATTATCTATGGTTGCAAAGCTCAAGGCAAATCACTACGGTAGTTTCAGTGTATGCTCACAACAGGGCTGCAAGTTAACGAACTCAGATTACTTGAATTTTTATTAAAGGTAATTTCGTGACACTTCTTACTTCCCTTCTTTCATCAATCAATACATTTCTTTCTAAACAATTGTTTTGTTCTTCTCTTTACAGAACTTACAATAGCAGATCTTAAAAAACGATGCAATGCTACCTGGAGACAAATCATCACCACTACAAGAATGAACAAATCGAACCACAGGTCTACAAATGGATTTGTAAATAAGCTTTAACTCTCAAGTTATGAATCAACATCATTCACACGTAATTATATTTCTAGCAAAGGTGTTTAGTTTGTTAATACAAAAAAGCATCTTGAATATTACTTCATTCACTAATTAAACTTCTGATTTCAGTTCCGAGTTTCTGATTAAAATATGTAATACCAGACATTAGCTATGAACTCAGGATGAAACAGAGCAATAACAAGATATTCCGATTGCATACATCAACTATGAAGATTATAACCATTTATATACTTTTTTTTTTAAATACTATGTATCACCAAAATTATTAAGTAAATCATAGTGCTTGAAAAAGAATCTTTGTGAACAACTGAAGTTGTGATGGAATACATTATTAATTATTGTAAATATTATGTATTTCCATATTATTTTGTAAATATTGTTCAAAAAATATTTCTTTCGTTTCATTTCTTTAAATACCTTGTCATTATCTGCTGAATAAATGAAACGGTTAACCGCACAAAATTTTTGGTTTCACTTTTTTCTGCACAAAATTTTTCTTTCAAAATTCTTTTTTGCGCGATTTTTTTTCTTTTAATCTCTTTCTGTACAATTATATATTAATCTTTTCCAAGTAGTTTCACGATTAACTATTTTTCTCCATATAGTTCCACGATAACTGTTTAACACCAAACACAAAATAAATAGTTTCAATTTTTTGTTTGGTTAAATTTTAGTTTGTTAAACTTCAGCTTAAATATTTTTTGTTGATGTTTTTTTTTTCTTCTAGATTTTTTACTTTCAAAATTTTTGTCAGGTTTTCCTTAATAATTTAATTTAACAAAATGTTTCCAAAAATCGTTCTTGCAAAGGAAAAAGGTAAGTTTCAAAAAATTACTTACTGCAAATACTTCTTTTAGCAAACGAAATTTAATATAAATTATTCAAGAATTCAATTTCTACATGCTAAGACAAATTGCTACTTGTTTAAATTTACGAAATTTGTTACTTGATTTCAGCTACCTACTAAAAATGTAATATGATAGTAGCTAATAGCCAATACACACACATACCTAAGTCATAGGACAATATATTATGTGATAAGAAGAGTAATGAATAGTAACCAATGATAAGTCATGTCAGGTGGCAGGTGTGTAGCATAACATGTATGCGCTTAGAGAAAGTTCAGTTAGTTACTGCCAGGGTGGCGCTTGAAGATGATTAGTGCTTGACAGAGAACCAAGGTACCCACCAAAGAGGGTAAGTTGTTCATCATAAAACTTATAGGACTATAAGAGACCTTAATTTGAGTGAGTACATACCCCCACCCTAAAATTTTGGAAGGGCGCACTGGGTCACCCTCTCAATAAAGGAACCACACAGGTACGTATCTGGTCCTAGGCACTCATCAAAAAGAAAAAAAGGTTCATAGTCTGATACGTATAAGACCATATGTACCCATCGTTGAGCATGAAGGGTGCAAGATTATCCCACCTCATTCATCAGAAGCAATTACAAGATACGTATCTGGTCCAGGTACCCATCAAAGAGAGTAAGATGATCGTCCATAGGACCACACACATATCCTAGAAGACATACAACGTCAGAAACCTTGAAACTTTGATTTTTTTGCAATTTTTTAATAGTCAAAGGGAGAATCCATATCTTAAAAAAAATAGAAAAAAAAGGGCATTGTAATTGGTCCTAAATAACTTTGATAAAGAATAATGTACCCTTCTATAGGACCACAATCACCCGTATGTGAGCACAGGACCACAAACACCCATCTTAAAACATAAAGGTACAAAGTTGACCCACCCTTACCTACTCACAGGAGTCATAGGTGTACGTAATTGATCCTCAACCGCATCACGTGGCCTGAGTCATGTGACTATCAATCAAAACGATGATTCATGTCATAACTGGACATTAACAGCTATGAAAGAGTGAGGTACCCTCTGTGGGTCCATAAGAACCCATCCTAAAACTCAGAGTAGAATACAAGATTGGTTCACCCCACACTCATTCACAGGTACTTACTAGTCCTTAACAACCTTGAAAGAGAGTGAGTTACTCTCTAATTTCATAAACATCCATACGTAAGCATAGTACTGCAAGCACCCATATTAAAACGTAAGGGGTCCAACCCAAACTCATTTAAAGGAACCATAGGGTATGACTGGTCCTTTTAACCATGAACGAGAGTGAGGAACACTATAATTCCATAAACACCCACACACAAGCATAGGACCACAAGCATTCATCTTAAAACATGAGTGGTATACGGATGGACCACGCCCATTCACAGGAACCACAGGGGTATATAAGTGGTCTCTAATAGCGGTGAAAAAGAGACCTCCTTTATAGGTCCATAAACAGCTATCATAGAAAAAAAGTCACAAAATTTCCAATTTCTGGCAATTTCTTATCCGCCCAAAAACGACCTAGGACTCCCGAATTTTCAGGGGTACGTATTCAGGACACACAAACCCCTCTAGACTTTTTAGTTCCCCAAAATTCCCAAATTTCGAGGAGGTAGTTCAATACACTCCTCCCAAATTTTTGATAGTAGGGATATGCATCTTTCGCAAAATGATGATACCAATGACCGCTATCACGTCATACCACGTGACAAAGGTTTCCCGCCAATTTCAGCTCATCAGAGAAAAGTGTCCTGTACGTCAGCTCGTCTTACCGACAAACTCTCAACGCGGATAATGCGAAGTTGGCTAAAACGCATAATCATGGCTAACTGACGAACCAATAGTTGGGAATTATCATGATCTGGCTATAGAAAGGTCTTGATATTGTGACGTATTTGGATCAGAGAAGGCAATGCTTTGGAGCCCAAGCCTGTACACTGGGTTGAACTTTCATAAAGTTGAAATTACAGGAAGAGAAAAGCGAATGTTAGGAATAAACTAAAGTTGCAAGCTAGAAGGAAAAGAGGTGGTTGGCAGGTGATTGTCTTTGCTAACTATACTTTTATTTTTCTTAATTTTACAATTAAGCGTTAATTTTTTGTGCTTAGCATAGTTTGATTAAATAATTCTTAATGATGTTAATAGTTTTTGACGAAATGGCCTCCAATCAATTCCTCTATAATTGTAATGTATTTTTTGAGCCGAATAGCCAAGAACTTCCTACAGGACGGGACCTCTGGATCGAAGCCGTTGGGTGATATAATCAAAATCCTATGGAGCTAGGCTTCTTGCTTCTCAACAATAAAGGCTATAAAATCTGAAAACTGTCCACAAAAATTTAATGTCCAACATGCTTCAGTTTCTCCGTCAACCTCAGAATTATGGCTTGACAATTTTACACCAACAAACTTCAGTTTGTGAAATGTACATCCATCCGTTCCTACAAAATAATAACACATCTAGAGCAAGCAGTTATTTGTTGTTCCAATATATACCTAATAACATCATATTTGTATTTAAATTGATTTGTATCTTGTTCATTATAGCTTTGGAAATATTATCAGTATTAATAAAACAAAACTGACCAAAGTACCAAATGTGTATTAATAATACTTGTGTAACAGGTTCAGTAGTATAACATCGCCTTCATCAGACACGTTACGTAAGATCAATCCAAGAATAATAACTTAAATATCCACAGAAACTGAAAAGAGAACACGCCCTCAGTTCCCAAATGTCAGTGTCAATCCACTGACAAGTTTTCCATTGACATTTCACATCCACCTATACAAAACGCACTTTTCTAATTAGGTCCTTGTCACATACTTTCTCCAACCAATTCGCACACCTGTTCTGAATTTTGACACCTGCTCATCTGTAGTGTTGTTTTCAGGGTTTGCCCAAGTGGGCCCAGCCCGAAAAAATCCGCTGTTTTTTGTTGGACCCACTTGAAAAAACCACCTGGGTTTTTGACATTTTTGTTAATACATTATTGGTACAACTAAGGTGATCACATTGAAAGTTATTTTTATCAGATTTTGAGCTTTCCTTGGGCGAATTAGATGATTTCACGTAAAGGTAGACAACAACATTCAAGCGTACGCGCCTTTGGCGTGGGAGACCCGGGTTCGATTCCCGGCGGGAGTTCACGTGGTTCGGATTCCACGTTAATCAGTAGACCCACGTCTCATATAGCCTCGCTGCTGAACGGGACGTTAAACTCAAAATCAACTCAACTCAACAACATTCAACACAAGACCTTTATAAAGCTCTGAATGCACTGGATGAATGAATAATATTTTTTAAAAAAAAAATAAATAACAGCTTGAGATAATTATTGAACAAATTAATGTATGGATTATCTTATAGCCTACTTGAAGAAAAAATTATATAATTTTACATTTTAGAAAATACTTTCCGTGAATAGTGTGCTCCCCGACTCGGCGCCGCCGAGGGACGTTATCTCATACTTTGACGGGTTTAAGGCCATAGGTACCGGTACTACCAGTAAATATGTAAATACATTAATAAAACTATTAGTATTATTTCTTACCTTTGATGGTAACAAAAGTATTCAGTAAAATTGGGTTTTCCAACAACAGTTTAGTTCAGTCATTTGTTGCTATAGGCAACCAGGGCAAGAGTGAACATTTTTTGTAAATCAAAGAATTGTGGCGCAATGGTAACAGCGAAAAACACAATATGTCTTTGATGTGAAAGCCTGTTACGTCTAATAACATATACAATTGCGACAGAGAAAGCAGAGGATATAGAAGAATAACATAGTTCTGACGAAGGAAAAATGTTCTACTTTTCCCCATATGGTGGGGTAAGAGTAAACAACGGTTGGAGCAACAGTGTACAGTCGAATGAAAACATATAAGCGTAGACATAAACGCCAAGAAACACGTTGAATCAGAGATGTATATGTACTGGTTACATGGAACTAAAGGAAGTTATAAAATACCAGACAGATTAGTGTCAAATGAAACTGCCAACAAAAGTTACAGTACTATATCATACATATTATTACAAAATATGAAAATAGGGGAAATCAGTTCAACATCCGTCACGAAGCACAGAAATGTTACGTGCGGTGCTATATACGTACTTAGACTTCCTTTTATCAAAATTGGAACATTGTTCGTGAGACCACTTGTTGCATATTATATAGGACATCTACATTTCACCGTTTGGGGTATCTGTAAAACAATTTTCCACAGAATGGGGAGGGTGTAACCATGTCGTCCAATACAGTTATATTTGTCTAATGAGTGATGCTTTGTGGTTGGGTGGATGACTTTGATGCGAACTGCTTTTTTTTGCTGTTCCTAGCTTTACTTGACATTTCCATGCGACATGGCATGTGCTCAACAACTTAGGCTGTGAAATTCTATAAGATAATGAAAACGTTTTTTAGTAGTCTATGGCCGCCAACCTCTGTCTTACCTCTGCAAATGTCTTTTACTCAATGTTACATGTTGGCCTATATTTTCTTTATCCAGCTATACCACAAGGGGCAAGAGTGATCGTTCACGCTTGCCCCGTACACTCTTGCCCCGCCTCAGGCATCTTCTAATCATTGCCCGCCATCTCCCGTGTGAGCATTTTTTTTTTCTTCACTACTGATAAGAACTATGAACCGATACAGCTTTTCCACGAAATATTTCCAGTCTTGTACCTTCAACTGAAACTACACTACATACTGTGACACGTACCTACGAATCTTTTACTTCTTTCCTTCTACAACAAACTTTCCACTCTGCTGCTCTTCAACTGCACACACACGGTTCTCCTCCTTTCCCATTCTGACATGTCATGCTGAACCAGTTTGCAACATTCGCTTATCTACCGACTTTGCCACTTCTCCGGAAATAATGTTTTCACCCTTGCTCCAGCGTTCACTCTTGCCCTGGTTACCCATACTCTTCAAATAAGCATTCTGTAGAATCAATACCAGCAATAGCGTAAAACTTCTTGTCAAATTTAAGAAGCTTAATGCTAGGACTTCCGAAGGCTACTTAACGCGTACTATCTCAATTGATGAATTCAAACTTCCCTGTTAATGGAATTTTCGATGTACAGTAAAGCAAGCTGCATTTTCAGGGAAAACCCGTCGTAAAAGAAGTGTTCGGAAAATTCCCGCAATTGAACCCACAAAGCATTGGAACTGACTACTTCAACAATATAACTATTTATTTTACGCTGGAAGATATTTAATTTCATTCAAGACATTTTGAAACATTTACTTTATAAAATATGAATTATGTCTTTGTTAATTGTTTTAAATTAATTTTCGGAAAAGAGCCGCCTTGCAACAAGTGCTCGGAAAATTCCCGTAATTGAACGCACAAAGCATCGAAACTGAACTTCAACAATAAAACCATTTATTTTACGTTGGAAAATATTTCATGTAAGACATTTTGATTAATTGTGTCTTTGTTTTAAATTAATATAGCTATTTGGTATTCATATTTGACGAACGTCACTGAGACTCCTGGGATGACTCGATCTACATTTCATTTGTCTGCCTGTACCACACAGTGTTCAACTTTCGGTCGTTTAAATTTTCAGGATACAAGCCGGAGACACTCAATTTCCTGCATAGATTTTGCCTGTGTCACAGGGAGTTTTATCCCTGGAAATCTTTACCCCCTTGTCGGTTTCTGGTAATTTCAAAGAAAAAGTCAGAAGTCACATTAAAAATTCATATCATTGAATGTGATATCTCAGTGTGTGCACTCACTTTGGGCAAGAAGGCTTTAAATCGGAAGATTTGGTAGGGGGTAATAATTTCGTAGGAAATTACCTTCTGTCGGTTATTGCTTACTTCAAAGACAAGCTGAAATGTTAACATTATAAATTGGTATCATTCCATGTTATCTGTTAACGGAGGCACTCACTTTGGTCAAGATTACTTTGTATCTGAAAATTTGATAGGGGGTAATATTTTGTTAATGAATTTATATAGCTTGTCCGTTCTTGCTTATTTCAAATACAAAATATGATGTTACTTTATAAATTGATATTATACCCTGTTATCTCTTAACAGACGCACTGACTGTCGGTAAGATGGCTTTATATCAGAAATGTTATAAGGGGTGTTTTTTCCCTAGGGAATTTATACTCTTGTATTGGTACTTTGCTACTTCAAGGATAAGGTCAAATTTTTACATTATAAATTGATGTTATACCGTTTTATGTCGTAACAGACGCACTCACTTTGGCGAGGATGAAGGATGGTTTTATATTCGGAAAGTTTATAGGAAGATAATATATATATAAAAAACTAAAATTTATTTTTATTTTAAATGAGATGTTGAAATACCAAATTTGATGACTGGAGTCCGAAAATGTACACGTTTTTATAAGATAATTTTCACCCATATTCTTCGCTTCCACTTCGAAATTCCAAAAATCGTTTCTTTGTGGTATCTTATGTCTCAAATCCTACGTACTGACCAAGCTTTGTTTTCAACTTCATCGGTTGTACATACGACTTCAGAATCTTCTTTTTACAAGCCTTGCACGCTGTTCTAGTGGCTAGCTCGCGCTAGCTAGCTACGCCATTTTCAACAGTGTTGACAACTTTATCAATGTTTATTATATCTCCGGTACGGTTTGAGATATCGAAGTGCTGTAAACGGTAAAATAATTTCTACGTTCATTGCAAACCATACATGTGACTAGATATAATATTTACGTAAGATTTTTTTTTTAAATAGACTCAAAAAATTCAAAATTTTCAACCCCTGCAACTTCGTCCCTATTCATTTGAAAAACGTCATACCATGACCATGGTATTCAGCGCTAAAGTTCTTTCGACGTACATTATCTTGTGCATCTCTGTTGTGCTATGTTTGCGTTAGAGGCTTCCAAACTTCGGCTCTTTGTGATACATAATATCCTTAGCTTGTAACACTGAATAATAAAAGTGGTATTTTAAGTTTACATTTGACATGTTGGTTTGAAAAATGTAATAACCTGATGTAGTGCCATTTGAAAAAATATAAACTTATATTTGGTTGGCAACACTGTTGTGAATTTCTGTCTAAACCCGTTATAGCGGATGATCATGATAAATTGTCCACCAGTTATATAGGAAGAGAGAGAGGAATAAATTGCAATATCGTTGTTTTTAATTGAAAGATGTATTTTATATTTTCAATCATTTATGTTATAAACTGTGTAATAACAGTTATCAAGATTATAAGGCAACTAATATCTAATATTTTACACTGCAAACTAGGTAATATTTTGGAACTAGGAATAACAGAATTTAAAGTTACATTTACTTACCTTTGTTTCAAAAGATTGTTTATTCCCAATGTATTTTTCTTCCCACGTGTTCCACATTGTCAAAAGAGTCAAATCGAATTTCAAAATCAATATTTTCCTTTCGACGCTACTGAATGTTTAAATCTCGACTACTGGTAGAACAAATCAAGAGCTGCTTTCACGAACGAAACTATGAAATATTTTTTAACAGTGCAGCGTTTCGGAGGAAAATTTCTTCTTCCTTTTTATACCAGGCTACTAACATGTAAGATTTGAATTGTTCCTCTTGAAGAGCAGCTTATACAAATTTCATTAATATAATAGGAAAACAATTAATAGAAAATAACTTTGACACTGCAACAATCTTAAGACATCTGGGGGTGCGGTGGCTCAGTAGTAGAGCGTTCACCTCTGATGGTTGAGGTCACTGGTTCGATCCCAGCTCGCGCCGTATGGACTTTGTGGTGAACAAACACCGTGCTCGTGGGTTTTCTCGGGGTTCTCCCGTTTCCTCCCACTTTCTTCACTCCACCATTTCATTCATTTCTCATAATCACCTTCTCCTTTAGCTTAACCGGCATAACCGTGGGACATAAAACTGAAAAATTTCGTTTCATTTTTTTCTTAAAAGACACCCTCGTCAGACAGCAAATCACGCGCAAAACTGGAAAACCAATTACTTCCTGGGAAAACATTACCAACTATCAAGTTTTGGGATATGAAGCCAAATTTTCGGAAATAAAGCAATCTTCGCCAGAGTGATTGCGTCTGTTAAGAACTAACACTGAGTAGCATCAATTTATAATATAACATTTGGTATTGTCTTTGAAGCAACCAAGAACCGACAGGGGGTATAAATTTCTTTGGGAAATATTACCCACTATCAAATTTTCGGACATAGTCATGACCAAAATTAGTCCCTCCGTTAACAAATAGCACTGAATGGTAATAATTTATAATGTAACATTTGATGTTTTCGAAGTAACCAAAAACTAACAGGGGAGGGTATAATTTCTAGGAAACTATTACCCTCTACCAAATCTTCGGATATAAAGCCTTCTTGCCCAAAGTGATTGTGTCTGTTAAGAGATACTACGGAGTAGTATCAATTTATAATGTAATATTTGAGTTTCTCTTTGAAGTAACCAATAACCAACAGAGAGGTAATAATTGCCCCCCTACCAAATCTTCGGATTTAAAGCCATCTTGCCCAAAGTGACTGTGTCTGTTAAGAGATACTACGGAGTGGTATCAATTTATAATGTAACATTTGAGTTCCTTTGAAGTAACCAATAACGGACAGGGGGATAAAAATTTCCTAGGAAATTATTACCCCCGTACCAAATCTTCGGATTTAAAGCCATCTTGCCCAAAGTGACTGTGTCTGTTAAGAGATACTACGGAGTGGTATCAATTTATAATGTAACATTTGAGTTTGTCTTTGAACAAACCAATAACCGACAGGGAAATTTTTATCCTCCTATCAAATCTTCGGATATTAAAGTCATCTTGACCAAAGTGAGTGCCTCCGTTAACAGATAACATGGAATGATACCAATTTATAATGTAACGTAACATTTCAGCTTGTCTTTGAAGTAAGCAATAACCGACAGAAGGTAATAATTTCCTAGGAAATTCCCCCCCCCCTACCAAATCTTCGGATTTAAAGCCATCTTGCCAAAGTGACTGTGTCTGTTAAGAGATACTACGGATTCTCTTTGAAGTAATCAATAACCTACAGGGGGGTAATAATTTCCTAGGAAATTATTACCCCCTACCAAATCTTCGGATTTAAAGCCGCCTTGCCCAAAGTGAGTGCACACACTGAGAGATCACATTCAATGATATGAATTTTTAATGTGACTTCTGACTTTTTCTTTGAAATTACCAGAAACCGACAAGGGGGGGTAAAGATTTGCAGGGGGCAAACGTTTCCAGGGGTAAAAATCCCTGTGACACCGGCATACCAACGTAAAATTTAAAAATGCAGCCATTTTTCATAATAGCGGGCATCCATGCTACAGGGTGCAATTTTCGGGCTTTCTAAGTTGAAATGTTCAGGGTAGAAGCACGAAACATTCTAAATTTGCTGTACAGATTTTCTCGGCGATCCAATATTAAATTTCAAAATGGCGGCCATTCTTTTCAAAACAGCAGTAAATAAAAAATGGTTGCAAATTGTGACATTGGCAATCTTGAAGTGTAAATCATATTTTAACACTTTTACCCCAAAGACATTGAAATATTTCCAAAAAACCAATTAAATCCGAAAAAACCCACATGGTCCCAGGTGGTTTGTCTTTTTTTTTTTTTTTTAAATACCCGGGTTTTTTCAAACCTTGGTTGTTTTTCTTTTAGTTCTTTCCTTTCTGTTTTGTCCAGCGCTGCGTTCCACAACTTATGATTTGTAAGTCCGCTTGTCCAATTCATCAATACACCCTTCTCGTGTATTCTTGATCCATTGAGTTTTTTTCCACTTCCCTATCATACTTCTCTTTCCCATCTCCAGTCCTCTGATTCCTTCCCAATTACTTCATCTCCTGTTTATTTAAGGTGTTTATACGAGACCTAGCTAAAAAGTAACGGGACTGACACTGTCAGTAATATACGTGGAGCAGTAGGGAGCGCATGTGCGCAGACCTTGAACCTTCGAGAAGAGAGTGATACATGAGTTGCCGCTGTTAGTCGGTTTAGTCTATAAGCAGTAATAGAAAAAAGAGGTGTGCAATCGTGTTACCGGAAGATTGGCAGATGGGAAGATTGAACAGTACATTAACTTGAACTTCCTTGTGAAATTAAAGAAATCACGAAGTGTGTAAAACTGTTGCAGGATGTGTATGGTGATAATACGATGTCACTTACGTGAGTGTTTGAGTGGTACAAACACTTCAGCAAGAGACGCGAGAATGTTGATGATAATGAAAGATCTGGTCGCATGTCACAGCAATAATAGAGGAAAATGTGGCAAAAGTGACTGTCTGGAAAGAGCGCAGACTCAGCATTCGAATGATAGCAGACTTGGTGAGCATCGACCTCGTATACTACTCATTCTTGTCTCTTCCTAATATGTCATCTTTAGGTTGTCTTATTCTTTCTTCTAATTTCTTTCCAGTTTTTCATAAAATCTTGAAGTTTTACGTCCCACGGTTATGCCGGTTAGGCTAAAGGAGACGGTGATGATGAGAAATGAATGAGATGGTGGAATGAAGAAAGTGAGAGGAAACGGGAGAACCCCGATAAAACCCACGAGCACGATGTTTGTCCACCACAAAGTCCACACGGCGCGAGCTGGGATCGAACCAGGGAACCCAAGCACCGGAGGTGAACGCTCTACCACTGAGCCACCGCGCCCCCTCCAGTTTTTCATATGTACATATTACACTCTTTACAACCGATTCGATATACTACTCTTTCCTCTTCTTTCTTTATATCTTTCCTCTTTCTTTTTTATCTTACTAAGGCTAAAATCCTCCTCCCCTCCTTTCTATATATTTTGATTCCTCCTTTTTACAGTAGTGTCTTAAGACTGTCATCACCTAAGCTCTCAATTCCAAACCACCACCACCTTTCTTCTATCTTTTCTTCTTTCCTGTCTACTCCCTTCCTAAATTATTATTATTTATTTATTTTTAGGGCCGCGCTGACTCAGTAGTAGAGCATTTACTTCTGGTGTATGGAGTCCTTGGTTCGATCCCAGTTCATGCCAAGTGAACTTTGTGGTGGACAAACATTGTGTGCGTGGGTTTTCTCGCGGTTTTCCCGTTTCCTCCCACTATTCATTGTACCATTTTTATTCATTTGTCATCATCACCGTCTTCTTTAGTCTAACCTGCATAATGGTGGGACGTAAAACTTAAATATTTCATTTCATTTCTTCTTCTCTTTTGCATCCATATCCTATTAGTAATGGGTATAGTATTTCCATGTCCTCTTGCCTTCTTCCATCGTCACTGTCCATCATTTGTGTCCTTATTTGCATGTTCTTATAAAGTTTCTCTTGATCCCTACATCTGCGTCACTCCTCTTAATGACAGTATATCCCCACAGAGCATTCTTTCCTGTACCACCTTGTCCATTAACATATATAAAAAAAATAATAATTGATTCTTAACGGTGTAATGGGTAAAGTGTATTAGCATACCACAATAATGGAACGGGTAGTATAGTGGGATTATAGTTATAGTGTATTGCCTGTCACATGGAGACCATTACCCAAATGATCCATGACATTTCATTCAGATGTGACAGATAGTAGAATAAGAGAGATTGAATAAAAATAATAAAAAGAATGCATAATGTAATTAATTAATATTCAGAATAAAAGAAACAATTACATATAAGTCAAATGCACAAATATATTACGGTACTAAAAGAAAGAAGCATAAAATAACTACGAAAGCATGTAAATTACTAATAGAAAGTCTTGACTTGTCATACTATACCATACATTAGTTATACTTTCTTTCTAAGTTTATACTTAATGTCCTGACGACAGCTACTCAGAGACTTAATGTAGAAGCTCTGAACGGAACGAAGTGAATCCGAAATGGTGGAAGCCGAATGAATGATCGATTGATTCCAAATGAATGATTCCAAAAGAATGATTCTTGGTTTATAAAATCTATCTTTTTATACTCGTAAATGTCCTTGTTTGTCACAACTAGTTGGCACTATATTTTTGAATCTTAGACCAGTCAAATAATAATTTTCTTATAAATATTATTGTTATGTATACAAATATAAAGTATTGGTTATTTTTCTTTTTCTGTTCAGTTTCGGAAAATCCGTGTATTTGTCCACCAGAACATCACCAGGTATTTTGTTCTTGCAAACAATAGGTCGGATCACAGATGCACATATCGAGGTCAGCTAGGTGTTACATTATAGCTTGTTGTGGGAAAGTTTATTTTCCAGTTCACACAACCTTGCCCTCAGGTTATTCTTATTTTTGGATGCTTTGACTATTCTCTCACCTTCCGTATACCAAATATTCGCACTGAAAAATATTATTTCAATTGTCCATTTTGTTCCATGTTAATAAAAAAAAAAAAAAAAAAATCTTAATGCACTATTAAGTGATAAATTCATTTATTATATGATACCATTTTCCACCGACTGTCTCTATCGTCATATCCATAAAGTTGGTATTTTGGTCAGTCTTGTTTTCTTAAATTAATTATCTGCTGTTGGTGATAGTGGTATTACATTTAGAATGAAATTAGTATTAAAAATATGGTTAATACGTCTTTATAAATTACAATAAGGCATTATTGTTTTTTCTTTTCCTCGTCGTCAAATGCGATAATAAGGTATCATATGCTTCCTTCTTTTTATTTCCAACCTTATTTGATAGATAATCTAATTTTTGAAAGTTCTCCACTATTACTCAAGCTGATACTGAAATTTAAAGTAAAGCAAATAATTGTTGCTGTTACCATCTTAACTTCACCAAATAAAAATTATCAGTGTAATTTTCATACAGTAATTGTGGAAGTGCAAAACATCTTTCTACTTAGGTAAAAAAATAAATTTATGTAATATATTTAGCATATAGATAATTCATTATTTTTTTTAAATAAATTAAATATATAACGTCCTTCTTGTAGGCCCTGGAATTTGTGTCGCATTGCTTGTCAACGGCCGATATAGAATCACTTGAAAGTGTCATGGATCAGAAAACACTAGAAGAAATTAAGCGCAATATGTCCAAATTTACAGCTCAACAGAAGTCAGAATTAGCAATTGTTAAAGAAGATATATTTTTCTCTTTTCCGTACCAAATTGGCATAATCTTCAATGACAACAACCGTAAGTAGTATTAAAACTAGAAATATTTATTATATTTGAGTAACCTTATAGCTACCCTAAAACCCGTTGTTTCCTTTCCTTTCAGTTTAACGTCCGACGATTAGTTTCCTTTCCAAGTCTATGTGTGTGAAATATGTGCCATATGTGTGAAATCAGCTAGGTAAAGGATGTTAATTCCCTGGGTTAACCATTTGTGAGTAATGGAGATAAAGTGTGGAGGAAAGAGTTCTATATCCGTAGGGAGCTCACGAGATATTTTAACAAATGTTGATCAAAATTGTTGGGTTTGTGCGATTGAAATCTGTTCAGCAACGCGCTACCTCCTAACTAACTGGATACTCCAGCCTGGTTGCATGATATTTACATGTACAGAGTTTGTGACTTCAGATGCATGACCTTAGTTCATCCTCCCTGTGTTGCTGCGGTGAGTTTCCCACCAGATGTTAAAGCGAACATTACATTCACACCAACCTAATAATAATTTGTTTAACTGACTAGGTGAACATTAGAAAGAGATCAGTTCATGGCATATTACATGACATTCTGCATGTGAGCAGAGTTGCAACAAGGTGAGTTTACAGATTGTTGACATCAAACAACAACAACGTATGCAAAGTACATGAGGCTTTTCGAACCTGTATCACAAGGAAAAAGGATGTTTCTGTAACCAAATTAGTGAATATATATGAATGCTGTAAACCTATTTAACCCTTAAACCTAAGAAGTGAATGAAAAGTGGAATCATGCCCCGTCCTCAAATTTAAAAAGGTTAAAATTCATCATTCTTCCAGCAATATCATGTTGTCCGTATTCTGGGATCATAAAGATGCGATCTTGAGTGATTATTTACAAAAACTGACTATAATCACAAGAACATATTTCAGGAACCTGGGGTAAAAGTTAAGCAACGCAATGAAAACAAAGAAAATGTTTTCTTCTTGAAAGTGTGTTGCTGCTAGCGGACAAGTACATTGATATACGACTAACAGAAAGACTCACTTTTGGAGCGAATGTGATTTACAAATCTTTGCCTTCACGCGATCTGGTTCTTTCTAATTACTTCTTCCTCCTAAATAAAAAGAAATATTTGCGGGGTAGACGTTTCGCTTATAATGAAGTCATTAATGTGGTGGAAACCTCCATACTCTTCATAGTTGCCTCCAACTTCGCATACTTTTATTCAGATGATTTTAACAAACTGATCTATAAATTAAAAATACAGGGTAACGACATAACTGAAAAAAAAAAAAAAAAAAAAAAAAAGCTGCAAAAGTTAGGAAATTTAAGAAACCGGAAAATGTCAGGGAATACTGTTAAGAGTCGGGAAATTTCGATTTGCTAAGAATGAGATTTTTAAAACGTCTGAGATGAAAGTTTTAAGATGATTTCAAAATGTTAAGTATTTGTTTTTTAATTGGAAACTTCAAACGTGGAAAACTTACCTGTTTCTAACTAACGATGAGTAAGGATCTCCTGTAGTTGTGCGCATTATCTTCTGCTCTCGTTTGTGCAGGGAATATCATATTGGCAAATCATATACAAAATGCAGTTAAATCAACAATCCAATGGGAAATTCATTTTTGACGCGATTTCAACATTTTCTTTTTCATTCGCACTTTCTTCGATTTTATCGTAGTTTCCTGTTCTGCATTAGCTTATTCTGCATTAGTGATTGTAGCTTATTCTACAAATGAAAGGATTTTGGAATGGTTACTCGTATTCGATCTTCTGTGTATTCATTGCAGGGTGGAAAAAAATCATGATTTTTTAAAAAAAAATCATTTTTGTTGATTTTTTTTGATTTAAATCAAATCTTTCTCCTCGTAAATTACAAGCCGCGAACTGAAGAAAAAGCCTTAGGAATTAGTATTAAATGCTAATTATGCCATTTAAGTGAAAGTATTAGGGTTGAATTTTGAATTAATCCCCAATTGTTAACCTATATCAATCCCAAACAATGTTTCTTAACCCTTTTAAATTATGGCTTTTTTTTTTAAGGTAAATTATAGACTTTCAGTCAAGCAGCTATAATATCATCGCTATTTATCCTAGGATCATGGTTCATACCTCATTCTCTTCAGAATAGAACAGCCTTTGAAACTGTAACATTCACATTTCCCTATGATGTCCCTGAAGCGGGCAATTTTGAGAGAAGATGGGATTTTTCTGATTTTTTTTTTTTTAAGTTTGATACCCTCTGGACTCTTTCGTGTTAACGCACATATCTCAAAATCAACCGGGAAATATTAAGGGAGTATTAAATATGTGTATAAAATTTCAAGCTGTCTTAAATAGTAAGGGCGGGGAAAATATTTAACAATGAGCTAAGAACATCCCCACAATGCCCTAGATAACCCGCATGTAATGTAAACATTTCCTCAGACATCCCTATTTATCCTAGGGTCGTGGTTTCTACATTATTCTCTTCATATAAAAGAAGATTTCCAATCGTACCATTCAAATCTCCATCGTGTATCTGGGGCGGAAAAATCACGGAAAAAGGGATTTTCTGTTAAAAATATCCTTTTTTACTTTTTTACCCCTCTGGACCAATCGTTTTAAGGTAAAGATCTGAAACAGTGAAAAATACTAAGGGGTGCATTGAATAAATGTGCAAAATTTCAATCTTCTAGGTGCAAAAGTAAGCCCGCGAAAAATATTCCCCCAAATACCCCAGATTACCGTATAAAACAGGATCTCAGGTAACAGTTTCCTGAAACATCCCTATTTATCCTAGGATCATGGTTCGTACATCATTTCCTTCAGAATAGAACAGCCTTTCAAACATTACAATTCATATGTCTCCATCTGAATTTCGAAAAAAGCTATTTTGTTAAAAATACCCTTTTTTTTTTACATTTTCCCCTCTGCATCCCCTGTTTTCACGCAGATCTGAAAACATCTGAAAAATACTAAGGGGTGCACTGAAGGACTGCAAAATTTCAGTCTTTTGAATACAAAATGTAAGCCTGCCAAAAAAAAAAAAAAAAAAAAAAAAAAAATAAGAATAATAGGCATCTGTGTCTCGACGCAGAAAGGCGTGAAAACATATGTAACATGTTCTACAATGCCTCCAGTCTTGAAAAAAACGAAATAAAAAGGTTTATTTGATACTTTTTTAATCGAATAATGAAGATTCGATTTTTAATAGAATAAAAATAGGTAATATAATTTAAAAGGTTAAGCATTAAGGAAAAAGTATAGCAAAGTTTATCAAAATGACACCTTTTTCACAAAAGTTACTGATATTTGGTAGGGGCGTATTTTTTAAAAAAATGGAACTACTTTGAGGCACGAAATACATAAATTTCGCCTAGTTATAATTTTTTAAAAAAAATCGGAGGGGGGATAGGACCCCTCTAAATACGCCCTATTATATGGGAACAATCAAGCAGACGCGCACACAAAAGAATTTTCGTCTTAAATGTCGATGGTGGAATAGTTAACGATTTAAAGACCCAAACCCATTGTTATGAAGGGAAGAAAGCAGGACTGCTCCGTTACCCGTTCAAAACGGGATTTTCCCTAATCATCCTCTGCATGACACTTATTTTCATACTATGCTGTACATTTGAGTCTCATTGTATTATGATTATTAACTTCCGTAACCGAAATAACAGAACAGAAACGGGATTTTACTTATTTTCACTTTAAATTATTTTGTTTCGGTATTTGATTTAAATCAACGATTTTTATTTAAAAAATCAACTGATTTAAATCTTGATTTAAATCGTGATTTAAATCAGCCTGATTTAAATCAATCCACCCTGATTCATTGTAATATATTTCAATTCGCAAACAGGTTTATTTCGGAAGTGCTATGAGTTTATGAAAATAGCTGATAAAGTTGCATATCAGCGTATGCGTTTGGTCAGTACACAGTAGATAGCCAGACTAATTTAATGGGACTGTAGATCTATAAATATGGTTTACGTCTAAGGATACCAAAGTATACTTTGTTTCGTGCTTATAATACAATATGTATTAATTATTATACATTTGTGGGTACATATTTAATAATTTTCCATCAATTATACATTTGTAGTAACTTAATTATGATGATTCCTCTCATAAATTTGAAAATTATTGTTTATACTTATTTTCAAATTATTCGGATATTTAAAATGATGCAGCAATTTCGGAATAACGTTTATGACACATGAGTTCAAATAAATTCTCATTTTCTTTTTAGTCATTCTTTGACCCAAATTTTTGTACGCTTTCACTGCCAACGAAATGTTCAAAGTTTTGTAAGACAAGATTCTTTCAGACAAGATATGTAAAAAAAATATATATATATATATATATATTTATATGTATATATATATAACTGGAATGCAGCTTTGAGAAAGGGGCACAAAATTTGTTCTGGGAGTTGGAGGTGTGCCTCCAGGGGAATATCGTTGATAGCACTATTCTTCAAAAATACGTAACAAAGATTAAATTTCTTTATTTAGCAATTCGAAGTGAAATGAAAGACAAGAGAAAGAGACGGTCAGAATTTGCGATTCAAATTATCGTAAAATACTAACTTCTTTCCAGTATTATGTGGAAATAAGGAAGTTTCATGATGAGGATTTTATTTTGTTTAATGTTGACATCTCCATACTTTTACTGTAAGAACAAAGAATCGTAAATGAAATCTTCATCTTGTCCTATGTTGCTGTTCTATAACTTGTTTTTCGCCAAAATCCTTGGATTTTGGAACTAAGCAACCAAGCAGGTTTTGTTCTTTCCTGACGGTTCATAATCGTGTTACATGGAATGAAGGAAATTGATCTAAGCAATCGACCATATTTCAGATTGCAGGTTTGAAATATTATCACCTTGCTACTAATTTAAACACAAATTATGTGACGTAGTCGGTACAGCATTCACTTCAGGGGTCAAAGTTCCTGTGTTCAAACCATGGTGCGCAATATGGGTTTTATAATAAATAAGCACGAAGTGGGCAGATTTTCTTGGGGTTATTGCATTTCTTACCCTATTCAGATTCCTTTCCTTCGTACATCAGTAACTCAGTAATTTCTGTCTCGCTTGTGGAAAGTTAAATTAATGCTTTAATGTGTAATATAAATGTTAAGCAGCTACTTTTCGTCTGTCAATAACAATAAGGCGCTTTTTGGAATTGTGAAACTACGAATTCGTAATTATTGTTCTTTCACCAGTAAGTGATGTTCCGAAACACGAATTTATTTATCTCAGGAATAAGCTGTTCTCTACTCGCTTTCTGGCGTGAGAATTTAGATTACTTTCGCGGTATTCTTTGCTGGAAAATATAATTTTGTAATTATCAAAATGCGCGACCCTAAAAGTTAATGCCAAATAATATAGACATTATTACAAGAAATTCCAAATGAATAAATAGCAACCTGAGAATGTATGTGTACGCTTTATTATGTTTAAGCGGGCGATAATATTTCATTGTTTACGTGTGTCAGCGTAGCATTTTCATTTCTTATCTTAGAAACTTAACAATGCTTAATCTCCTAGACTAGACACAAAAACTGTCTGTGACCTAAAAAGGAAAAGAAGTAACCAATCCAAATTGATTTCTGCACTGGATCGATTTGGGATACGTGACAGAATAAAAATATTTAAGGAAATCATCATCTGCAGGTTTTTATTTACGGCAGCATGTTGTGTAGATTGGGGGTCGAGAAGCGGAGGCGCGGAGTGCATAGTAACATCTTTCTGCTGGTTTAGCGTAGTCGTTCACGTTGCAGAGGCAGGATCGACAATGAAGAGGTGTTGTAGTTGTGGTGTTCGGTGTTAGTTGTATCCAGAGTTCTTGCGCAGATAACGAGCGTATCAGATTCCAAGGCCACATTCAATTCATCTTGATTGTTAGATAATTCTTTATCGTGGATTTGGGAAATACCAGGTGACAAATATTTTACTTGCTCCAACATTCACTGTAGCGTCGTTTCCGTGAGTAACATAGGATGGCAAGCGGTAGCAACTCAAATGAAAGGTAACAAGCATACGCAAATGGTCACATCCATTTTAATATTAGGAACAGTTATGCCCTTGTGAGTCAAGATAACCGAAGTACCGTCTGACTTGGAGTGTCATCCTATTCGTACCTCATCTGTACAAAACTTAAAGGTTGCGAGCCTAAATATAGATTCTACGATGTAAGTGCGTAAGAGTTCAAGAACGCTACAAAGTAATTTACAGGAATTCTTAGGAAGATACCATTGTAAAGGCAGAATTATTGTGGTGCATTCAAAATATATTAACATGCATCAATGCACACTGCTGCTAAAGACTTGAAAGTATCGCTTATATTCCCAAACAGTGAGATTATCGGGAAAATGCAGCTTCAACGTGAGAAAATATCGTACTCTTCAGTTTATGGGTTATAACCACACTTTAGAAGTGTACTAATTCAATTATTGAAGGAAACATAAATGTGCAGTTCTAGAGTATCGTAAAAGGGAAAGTGGCACGCGTTATTTGGCATTGGCAGTTTAAAGGAATTCTACAGCTTCTATGTTTTGCTTTCAGAGACGGTTTTACCCTTGAACTAAAAGATTATTATCATTATATTGCGAGCGGTGGTAATGATTAGAAATAATGTAAGTAAAAGGCTAATAGTCACCGCAAGAAACAAACCTTATCTCTAGGAAGTACTCTCGAAGAACATCGTCTTCATCGTCAGCCTAGGCACACTTCAAAAAGGATTTAAACCATAAAAAGAATTTTAAAAATTAACGAAGTAAATATCTTGTCACTATAATGAGACATTTGTTAATAGTAATTCACTTGTCACTGTTCACTGTTGTTTACTGTTTTTTTCTTCTTTCATTATCTTCCAGACAGCGAAAATGAAAAAAAAAATGAAATCTGTAAGTTTTACGTCCCACGGTTATGCCGGTTAGGCTAAAGGAGACGGTGATGATGAGTGATGAATAAAATGGTGGAATGAAGAAAGTGGGAGGAAACGGGAGAACCCCGAGAAAACCCACGCACGCGGGACAGCGAAAATGAGTAGCAAAGCATTGCTCCAAATGGCATTTATGTCACCCCTATCCGAATTGAGTGCCGGTGTCTCCTTATGAATGTAATAAGCTTCTTTAATTTTCCTTTCAGTTGCTGTTTTTGCTTTTTCGATCAAACATGAATTAACAATGTTGTGGTTATTTTCTTTGAGATGTGATGCCAATCCAGATAACTGTTGTAAGCTACGAGATTTGGACGTGCGAATGTGCTCAGCGATTCTGGTATAAATATTCCTTTTTGTTTGACCTATATATATTTGGTCACATTGACATTTAACCCTATAGACGCCACTACTTTGTTGGGGATCAGTAAAAAATTATTTAAAATTTGTAATATATTTTTCTATAGGTTTAGGAGGAACTTCGGAGACCTTGATGTTATATTTATGCAATGCCTTCTTAATTTTTGCCGAAATATATGGAACCAGAGGGACACCAATCCATTTGTCTTCTTTGGCATTTGTTGGTGGCCGATGGTGGGTGCCGTCGATCTCCCGCTGTACCTGTTTATACCACTTCAGTAATAAAGACTTTTGATAGCCATTTTGTTGTCCAATTTTAATTAAATATTGAATTTCTTGGTTGAGGTCACCAGGAAGATCAGAAAGTAGAAGAGCTCTTCTGAAGAAGTTTTTCCAACTATTCAGTTTCTGAAGCCATGAATGAAATAACTTAAAATTAATATACTTGGTACCAGCAGAAGGTTTACGATATACTGAAGTAACAAACTTATTGGCTTGTCTTTTGATGGTAACATCAAGGAAGTTAAGAGCTCCATTTTCTTCAAATTCCATCGTGAATTTGATTCTAGGTTGTACCTGATTAAATTCATCAAATAATTTCTTTAAATCCTGATATTCCTTGTACAGAATTCAGGTATCGCCAGCATATCGAAAATACCTGATATGAGGAAATTTTTTGGGAGAATATTGTTTTGGAACTTGTCCAATACCAGGTTCGAAAGTATTGGAGAAAGAGTATTCCCGATGGCCAATCCATTGTCCTGACGAAAAATGGTACATTCAAATTGACAAACATTATTTCTAAGCAAAAAACTATTAGTTGAGAGCTAGTTGAATTTCGTATGGGTTTACTTTTAGTTTAAGTAAGGCGAGTTCCACTGCCTGTAAAGCCAGGTCTACTGGTATTGATGGGTACATCTCCACTACGTCAAAAGATGCCATATGAATAGAATCCGCCGTGACAAACGAGTTCAAACATGTTTTTAACTCTAAGCTATTTTTAACAGTATATTTGACTGGTATATTAAAAGATACCAGTTTATTATACAACCATTTTGAACGTAAGTATGTAGGGTGGTGGAAATCAGCTATTAATGGTCTTAACAGAACGTTGGGTTTATGTAGTTTTGGAAGACCATATATAATGGGTAAGGCTGGATCATGGATTTTGTTTTGTTTTAACTTCGTCAGGAATTATTGGAGAATTATTAATCAACTGGTTGGTTGTTGCTATCAAAGAATGTAGTGGATTGCCTTTACACACAGTGAAACGTGATATACGAGCACATTCATGGATTTTTTCACTATATTGTTTGCCTTGATATTATTACATATTCGTTTCCTTTGTCGGCTTTAATGCAAAAAAAAAAAAAAAAAAAGTTTACGTAAAAGTGATCGTAATTCCCTTTTTAGCTTTCTTATGTGTGCAGTACAGTCATTACGTTTTATTATTATTATTATTATTATTATTATTATTATTATTATTATTATTATTATTATTATTATTATTATTATTATTTTCATCGTGAATTTGATTCTAGGATGTATCTGATTAAATTCATCAAATAAATTCTTTTAAATCCTGATATTCCTTGTGCAGAATTAAGGTATCGTCAGCATATCGAAAATACCTAATATGAGGAAATTTGGACAAGGATTTAAAGAAATCATTTAATGAATTTAGTCAGACATATCCTAGAATCAAATTCACGATGGAAAGAAAACTCCAATACTTTTGAACCTGGTATTGGACATTTTCGAAAACAACATTCTCCCAAAATTTCCTCATATCAGTGTGAGGCTCTTTCGTGTTTGGATCTTACTATTTGTGCAAGATCAGATCTTTGAGTGAATTGCATGAAGTCTCTTTAGCTGGACTAATTCAGTGAAAACAATTGGTTAAACGGTTACGGAGCAGATAGAGCCATGGGACAGTTCATAAAATTTTGTTCGAATCTAAATTATAAAAAAATTGTTAGTCAGTATTCTATAATTGGTCAGTGTAGATTGCTTTTGGCGAAATAATTGAGATACTTCAGAGTAAAATGATTTAAGGATGATGTTAAAATGATCTCTCATGAAAATTTAAATCTAGAAAGAGAATTTTTAATCGATTCACGAGGTGTACTAGATAATTTAAATGAACAAAATTTTAGTAGCTCTCAGACTTGTATACAATTCAGTAGCTTCGTCGGGTAGTCTTAAGAAACCTTCCATAAGGAAATCCAGGATTCATTATGCACGAAATACTCGTGCTTGTGTTGCAGAAACAATAAATCAACGACGAGAGGAACAGGATAAGAAACAAAAAGAAGCTGAATAGAAGAAAATAAACGTTCATTCTGAACGAGCTTGAAACTAAGAACACTAAAATAATGAAAAGTATGTGCAGTATTGATGAGGAAATAAAGCCCTTGCAGAAGTCAAATGAATTGCGTAATACTATTGATTTTTTTTTTTCTAAAGTTATGTTGTTAATATGCAGCAATCAGTTTTATGTACATAAATTCATTGTTTCCTCTGAGTGTTTCATTGTTTTTTAATATTTGACGAAACTTTCATCATGTGACTAAAGTTGCAATTCAAGGTGCAGGGAAGATGTGTAATTTGTTGCTATGTGGAGAAATTTACATTAGGTAATTTACATTTAGGGAATTTCATAAGGAAAGAAAAAATACGTTGCAATATTTTTCATATTATTCATTTTTCTAATTGATTAGGGAAAAATGCATTACTCATGTATCATCATTGTCATGATTTGTTGGTCTTGCTTTTCCATGAATATGGAAAAGTTTGTATGAGTAATTAGATATCAAGGAATTTTTTTTAAAAAAATGTTTTGGAAAACCGTGAAAAGTAAGGGAATTCTCTCTCTAAATTTTTGTCGCCACCCTGGAAGTGAAATGAAATGAAATTTTAGTTTAACGGACTATGGTTATGCCCTTTGTACTATAAGAAAGAAAAAAAACGGGTAGTTAATGAAAGTGAATGTGAAATTGTTTTTCTTTGTGTTCTCCCACCAGGAATCAAACCCGAGACCAAATGCACGTAAGGCGCATGCACTAGCCACTAAAATACCGGGAGGGCTATACATCATAAATGTAAACCAATATGAGTTAAATATATAGAGGAGAACGCGTGCATGGGTCAAATTGCAAATGCCAACTCATCTCTATCATGTTGACGGTAAGAACTGTGTGTGTACTCTAGATATTTGCGCATTTTTTTAAAAATTTTTTTAGGGACTTTTTTTTTTTTTTTAATCAAATTAGGATGAGTAGTAAAATGAACAAATATAGCAGGGTGTTTATCGTCCAAAGAAATCAATGAAAAGTCAGTAAATTAAAACTGTGGTCCAGAAGTTTTCTATCACAGTGATGAAAATTAAATTTCTAAAAGATCTTAAACATCTTCAGGTTGTTCATTTAGAAATAAGTGCAAAATATCTCTTGTTACACTGTCCACAAAATTGTTACAAAAAATTTCTTTGAAATGCGAAATTATCCGTGACGCTTCGTACCTCTCACCAGCAATAATGGGTAATGGATCTTGGAGGACTGGTCGTGTTACTGCAGTTCTTTAGGAATTTATACGCAGAAAGATGTGACACCATTACCAGTCAAACGAAACTATCTCCGAGTTTGTGAAGCACCTTTAGTAAAATAGTTTTTAATTTTGCTTGATCGCAATCAAGTAACGATTTCGTAACGAGCATTGTGAAGAAAGACAATGTATTAAATAAAGACTCGATATATATATTTTTATATTATCCTTACAATATTCCATTGAAACGCCGCTGTTGAACAAAGATTTTCAACTTGTATATTGTTCATTATACCTTGCGAAATATTTAATATGTATTAATACAACAAAACTGACCAAACCAACAAATATATTAATAACACTTGTGTAACAGTCTCAGCAGTGTAACGTAGCCTTCATCATACACATTATGAAAGATCAATCCAAGAATGAGAACTTAGATATAAACAGAAGGTGAAAGGAGGTCAGGTAAATTCACCCAGACCAATCAGAACAGGTTTTCCCTTCACTTTTCACATCCCGTGCACAAAATGTAAATTTAACTGCTCGACAAAATGAAACTTTTTGAAAGCTGTTTTTGATTTGACACCTGTTTTTTTTATAATTTGAGGTTGCTTATTAGGAAAGTGAAATTAGTTTTCCCCATCACGTCAGTTTTTTTCACAAATCGGAAAACATGATTGCGTAAATTGTGCAATTCACACAGCAACGCTGCTGATATAGAGTAACATTATGACTATATATTTCCAACAAAGGAACATTATTTTGCTTAATAACTAATCTGAATATCGATATTCTAAATTATTAAGGTCACCGATAAACAACTTACCTCATTTTTGTCTGTGCCTTTTCACTTGGAAACTCCTAAAACTAGACTTCCTTTTGTGAGTAGTTCATGAATCTTCACATACCAACGTTCAACAATAATCCGCCAGCATTGTTGTACTCCAACCTTCCTGATAGCGACATTCAATGTCGTGGTGAAATCTTTCACCATGTTCTTCACTTAAATCACCCAAATTAGAAGGAAAGCTGTGTAAATGTGAATACAGAAAATGAATCTTAAAGACTCATTTTGCACTCTAATCTTTTAAACTTCTGTAGCATATTAGACAAAATGTACTTGTAATTTTCGTATTTGTTGTTCCCGAGGAAATTATGACACGCGTCCCTGAATGCATTCCATGCTTCCCTTTCAACACTTGACATACATTGTTCAAAGTATGAGTCCTTGTGAAACAACTTTCTGATTTGAGTACCAATGAATATTCCTTCTTTTAACTTGACACTTAAAAGTTCTGGGAATTTTGTCACTACATACTAGAAGCACTGACCATCTTTATTCAGAGTTTTGACATTGTTTCATTAGGCCATATTTAATATGCAAAGGTGGTAGTATGACTTTTGAAGGGTCTACGAGGCAGACGTTTTTAACTTTTTTACTTTCTATATTGCGGCTTTCCCTGACAGGCCAATCAGTTTGAGTCCAGTGTTTATCGCGTTCTCTGCTGTTCCATTCGCAAATGTAGCATGGATATTTGGTGTACCCTTGCTGCTGTCCAAGAAGCATGCATATCACCTTTAGATCGCCGCACAATAACAACTGATGATCGGTTTTTTTTTGGTTTTTTTTTTTTTTTTTTTTCTTTTTTCAAAAGCATTTCTATATTTTCGTAAGTGTCCTTTAAAGTACAGAATGAGCAGTGGGTACAGACGTTTTTGGTTGCTGTTGTGAAGAAGCACACCCTTCAAACTTTTCTTGTTGGAATCAATGAAAAGCCTCCATTCCTCTGCATTATATTCATCCCCTGTGAGTGTTATCATGAGATTTCTGACGTCTTTGCGAAAAAACTAAGTTTCCGTCAGCAGAAAAGTATTGTACAAATTCTTTCTCACGATGTCTAAAATGTGAACATGATGTTCCTAAAGCCAATAAATTCTTTCCACTAAGCCTTGAGCCTAAGAGTTCCGCTGCTTGCTTGGACAGATTCAAGTCTCGCACAAAATTGTTTAACTTGGGTTATGTAAATAACTTCGGCTCAGCAGTTTCCTCTTCTCTGCCGTACTTCTTATCACTACATTCGGTGCTAATAGAAGCAGAATCTGTAGATAGTAGTTCTTGCGCTGGGTTAGGTACTGGAATACCAGGGCCGTGTTATACAGGTCGTAATGCAGATGGCAGGTTAGTATATGTAAGACTTCGATTGTTTTTAGTGGTAAAACCTTTAAACTCACACGAACAGAAATAGCAGTCATTACTATGATCTTTTGCTTCACGCCATATTATTGGTATTCCGAAACGTAGAGATTTCTTCTTACCTGTGTCCAGTTCCTTATGTTTTCGACATATACTTTACGTAATGTGTATGGAGCAAATAATTTCTCTTGATCCCCTAACTTTATTCCGAAATGGCGTAATATGCACGTTTCACAAACGATGTAATTTTTTGTCTGTTTCGACACTAAATAACAGCCACAGATGTAGCAGAAATAAGCAGGATTGTTTCGACACTTTCTACGTTCCATTTCGATTCAACAACAAACAGGACACCTGGACACAACAAAACTACGGCAACCCGTAGTTCTCGCATCACAGTTTACACAGCTGTTATTGCTTCCCTCAACGTGTAACGCGTTGTGATATCTATCAGTGCTACCAGATAATGTACATATTTTTTTAATGGTAGCAGAATAAGTAACTACACGTCTTTTATTACAAATTCAAAGATAATCAGAAGGATATGGCATTGAAATTATCTTTTTATATTTGTAATTATAATCAGTACTTCTTGCGAAATATAAATTTATACGGCAATTTTCCTCTCCTTCTCCACTCTGTTTTAAGAAAACTGCGTGATACATTTTTAATATTTGGTCTAGGAATTAATTCGTGCGGTTGGTACGCACACATTGAAGCTGTAGTACAAACACAAAATACATAAATACCTTAAGAAAAATATTGTCCATCGCTAGCCACCACTTTCGCCCATCTGTCAGGCAATGTACGGATTCCGTGGCGAAAGAAGTCCTCATCCTTGGAAGCGATCCAGTCAGAGACCCATGTTTCGATATCTTCTGAAGAAGTAAACCGCTGTCCAATCAAATCGTTGTTCATGTAATCGAACAAGTAGTAGTCCGAAGGAGCAACGTCTGGTGAATACGGCGGGTGGGGTAAAACTTCCCATCCGACATTTTCTAAATAGGTTTTGACCGGTTTTGCGACATGTGGGCGAGCGTTATCATGTTGAACAATAAGTTTATCATGTCTGTTCTCCCATTCTGGTCGTGTTCTGGCCAGAGCTTGCTTCAAACGCATTAATTGTCGTCGATAACGTTCTCCATTCATAGTTTCACCCGGTTGCAGCAGCTCATAGTACACCACACCTTTCATATCCCACCATATGCACAGCATAACCTTTGCACAGTGAATATCTCGTTTTGGTTGTGATGGACCTGGTTCACCTGGTTTCACCCAGGCCTTTTTTCGTTTAAGGTTCTCGTAATGGATCCACTTCTCATCACCCGTAATAATTCGATGCAGAAACCCCTTTCTGCTCTGTCGTTGAAGCAGCAATTCGCAAATGGTTTTTCGTCTTTCAACGTCTCTGTCTTTCAATTCATGTGGAACCCAATGTGACATCTTTTGAATCATTCCCATGGCTTTCAAGCGTTTGGAGACGGTTGTTTGATCAACGCCTAATGCTGCTGTAAGTTGTTCCTGCGTTTGACACGAATCCTGCTCGAGCAATGCTGTCAATTCTTCGTCTTGAAATTTTTTTGGCTGTCCAGCTCGCTCTTGGTCTGCCAAGCCGAAATAACCACTTCTAAACCGTGTAAACCACTTCTGACACGTTCGCTCAGCTAGAGCATGGTCACCATACACTTCCACCAAAATACGATGACTTTCAGTCGCACTTTTCTGCATGTTAAAGTAATGCAGCAGGACACCCCGCAAAAACACTTTATCAGGCACAAATTGCGCCATGTTCACTTAACTACAAACTGGTGTTGTTGACGCTTTAATCCACTGCCCTATACTACGAACGATACGCGATGACAGGGGTTTGCAACACATGTGTGGATACACGGAACTGTGGGACGCTCCGTTCGTTGCGCCATCTCTTGTCCACCAGCACGAATTAATTCCTAGACCAAATACATTTTTCGATTTCTCAGGTCAAAAACATTAACAAAACGTTAATAGTTTCCAAACAGCAAAATCATTGTAAAGCAGTGATTTTAATTAGATGCTCGTCACATACTTTCTTCAATTATTTACACATGTGTTCTTAATTCAAGACACCTGCATGTTTTCCGTGTTTCTTAATTCTTTGTTTATAATTTTTCCCGTTCTATTTTGTCCAGCACTGCATTCCATAATTCATGAATTATGAGTCTGCTCATCCAATGCATCAATACCTCCTAACTTTTTGGCAACAGTTTTGATAATAATTTGTAGCATTAATTATCACAATTTTCGCATTTATTTTTTTAAATGTAGCACAAGTGTTTCTTAGAAAAATTATGGAACTTGTGAACAGTATATTTTTAGTAGTAAGGTGTATAACTAATACAAAAATGAGGATATACCTTGATTAGGTATACATTCTAGCTAATGTATTTGTTGCAATATGAGAAATTAATGCAAAATTTTAAACACTTCCTCTAACCTCATCCTTAGTTAAAAGATAACATATAGCAAGACATTACCGATTCTTTTAAGTTTGTGGCATTGACACTCGAGACTGGCAACCATATTGAACGTAACGAGCTGACTGCAAATGACCTGTGGTTAATTTTAAACTGTTTAACAATGATACAGTGTCAGCTTCCGTATCTTCACTTTGAGAACTTTCATAACCCTATTCTTAAATTCACTGTAATCCCAGACATTGACATTACGCCGTGCAAGCTTACGGATTTTATGGAGAACTTAATTTAGCGTCGTGCATGTTTTCGGCAAAATGAAAGGATTTTTAAGTTAAATAATATTGGAAATGCGCTTTTTAGTTATTATTAGCAATAATTGGCAAGAGTTTCACTTTTTGCTTTTATTCGCATTTATCTCAAGTAGTGCCGAATTTCGCGAAAATATAAACATGATTTCTGGCTATGAAAGGAAAAGTTTGAGGTTGCCTGAAACATATACGCTTTTCGTCTTTACCTATGAGCTTCTTTCCACTTTCGTATCAGATTTATCTTTTCTCTCTCCAGCCCTTCTGTTGTTTCCTAATCTATTTCATGTCCTGTTTCTTTGACACTTATATATTGCATTGTTTTTGCGTCTTAATCTGACATCATCTTTGTGTTCCTTTATTCTTTCTTCCAATCTCTTGTATTTCATTTTACAACTTATTCCGTATACTACTTCTTCCTCTTCTGCCTTCATCTCGTTTTCGTTCCTCTTTCCCTTCTCTCTAAGTCTAAAATTCTCTTCCCTCTTTTTTCTATATGTTTAACTACCACTTTCCTCAGCAACGTCTTAAGAATCTATGTCGTATCATCTAAACTCTCAATTCCAAACCATTTTCTTCCTCTTCTCCTTTTGTCTCTTCTATCTTTCCTTAAGTTCTTTCTTCTGTATCCGTTTCCTAAGATTTAGTAGTGAGTCAGATATTTCCATATCTTTTTTCCTTCTGTTGTCATTATCAGTCATTTCTAGCCGCCTCCTTATGTTACTTATAAAGTTCCTCTTGGTCTCTGCATCTACGTCACTCCTCTTATGACAGCATATTCCCACAAAGCATTCCATCTTTTACCACCTTGTCTTGAACTTTCCACTGTCTTTCTCTAAAGACATAGAACTGATCTTATTCGTCTCTTCCATTTCTGTTCTAACTTTATTCCCTTTTCATCATCCTCAATTCTCTTAATAAATTTTTATAATTACCTCCTAGCCCTTTTCCATATTACCAGATAATCGTCTGCATACCTCCAAAACTTTATAAGATTCTGTCCACCTTGTCCTTTCACTTTTTGTTTCCACTTGTTCATTACGATTTCTGCAAGTCCCACACTCAGTCTCGACCTTATGCTTAACCCTTATTTTATTTTCACCTCTTTTTCGCCTGTGATATACACACTATTCTCCCTAATCAACTTTAGGGCTTCTATCACTTTCTTATAGTCTTATCTTTCATCTCCTCGTCCACTGTCTTTAAGACATAATCTCTCATAATGCTAGGAAACAGACTTTTTTTCATCTTCTATCTGTTTTAACATACTTTTAACTTTATTGTGTTTTTCAGTCTTGCGCTTTCTTGCCCTTTTCTCTTGCGATCTATTACTGATCTCAGTTTAATTTCCTTTTAATATGTTTTTGGAATCCTTTCATATTTGATATTCTGTCTGTCTTATTTATCAGTTTCTTGAAACCTTGCTTGTCTGAATTCTCATCTATTTTCTTTCTAAGATCATCTTTCATGGTATTGTCCCCCTGTTACTTCGTATGTTTCATCGCACAGTTCCCCAATCTTCTTTTTATACCATTTCTCGTACATGACCACTATTACCCCTTCTTTGTCTGGCTTCTCAATCACGGTCACCATTTGTTTCCGTAATGCTTTCAGTCGTTCTTTCTCTTCGTTCCTAAGGTTTCCTGTTCTTCTGCATATGTTTTGTTTGCTATCGAAACTGCTTTTGTCCTTATTCTTTCCCTCTGTTCTTCTTTTACTTAATGACTTGTTCTACTATAAACACTACCTCCTTCGCTTTTGTATTTTCGTCTTTCGCTTTAAATTTATAACCTAGTGCTAGATACTTCTTCTCTTGGGCTATTAGTTCTACATTTTCTATTACTACTACTCTATTCACTTATTCACTGCTTTCCCTTCTTTCATCCTCTTGTTGTAGTATCTCATCAAAGCTATTTCTTTGTTTTCTTAATCAAACTTTTGTATCTCAGTCATTCATAAATCAACCCCTTCTTAACTATCTGCTGAATGTTTGGCGTAGTATTATGCTCCAATAAATAGAGAAGTTTCAATAAATAGAGAATGTTTGGTAGAAAATCTGTTAGAAGACTCTTTAATTATTCCAGGCCAGTGTATGTGTTTCTGGACCACCTTGTAGTCTTCAAATGTGAAACGTATGAAAAGCTATGATATGGGCAGGTAAAAGTTTATCATCAAAGAAAAAACTAAAATAAAATGTTAACTATTTGTATTGAAGTATGATTATATTACAGGATGTGACCATTCCCCATCCAGGATAAAATATGAAGAATTAGGTTTAACATGCATTAGTAGTTAAAGAATAGCTTCATTTTTTATCTTATCTGTCGTTTTGATATGGATTTTCTATAATGAAGAAACAGTATTTTTTTAAGTGCTTATTTTCAACTTTTCTAAGTAGAAGTTGATTAAAATAAATGTCAAGAAGTCGAGATTTTTTGGTTTTGTTGTTTTAGTAGACCGTGTATAAGTAAAATCTGTAGCTTTACGTCCTATATTTTGCTCTTTAGGTTAAATTAGAATAATGAAAATGAATGACTATAGAATAAGTATTGGAATTAGAATGTGAGTAGAAACTGGAAACTCCCAGAAAAGCCATAAACTCACATGGACTCGAATACTTTTGTGTTTTACATCTTTGTACAATACAGAGATTATGAAAGATATGACTTACGAACCACAACAAGGACTGAATCCGTTGCAGTTAGTGCCTTTGCAGGCCATCATGTAAGATCAACTTTCATAATACAGGCCGTTTCCCAGCACACTTTCTCGCCCCTAAAGTAGCTTGAATACAGGATTACGCCACCGATCCCGATTGAACTGAAATAGAACCAGAGAGCTCTGTCGCAGTTCAGTTGAGAGATGTTCCTTTGTATCCCAAAGATGAATAATGGTCAGAAAAATAATATTGATGATGAAGATCATGCATTTGGACCTGATGATAGAAGAAAAATGCGTTCAAGAACTTGCATATAAAATAAATTCACAGGAAGTGACAGTGTAGAACATGATGGATAGTGAATAAAGTCCTTACTGGTGTCAGTTATTCCATTGAAGTTACGAGTCTATCCAGATTATTTAAAATGCTCGATATGTGAAAGGAGTTTATCGACATTACGGTGCTATTTCAATGACTATATTCAGTAACAGTCAAAAAATAAAATAAAATAAAATAAAAAAAAGCGTTCTAGATTTTGGTGGTCGAAAATTCTGAGATCGTAAAAACAAATATAACTTTTAACGAGATGGAGACATGAATCTTTCTGATTGCTACAACTAAAAATACTATGAAAATTATTGTCAACATGACCATGGAATTCCTGTCTATTGTCATACTGTTGCCTGCTCAGAAAAGCTGCCTACTGGGTATGCTGCTTAATGAATCAATAGAACACAGAGTACTTTCTAAATTTATTGGCTTATGGCTGTTCAAAACTATCGAAAAGCGTTACGGAATTTTTATTGTTTTTATTTCTTTCTAGTACTTATTTAAATACCCGATCAGCGATGTCGTATTTTTGTTTTGAAGAACTAAAACTACTAAATTATTTTGTTACTTTGTTTTTTGACAGTATTTATACATTCCTCCAAAATACAATTGCGGCAGTTTCGCAACAACACATTTGAAGGGACAGTAATGGGGGAAAAAAATAACGAGATTTCCGAACACAACTCACAGTTCGCTGTTTGAAATACCTTGCTCCTCTTTTGTTGCTTAACGTAATATTACTTTTACAACAAAATAGTACCTTCGCAAATGCAGGGAAATTGGTTACAGTTAAAGAAAAAACACACACACATTTCGATCAATAATAATAATTATTATAAAATAACAAGGAAGATTGTTAAGGAGCTGGTTACCAATCAGTACAACTGAAAGATAACTCCACAGCTCTCCGATATCCGTGCGGGTTGTTTCTTTGTGTTGAGATTCAATACCAAAATGACAGGTCTCAAGGCGCTGAAATCTGTTCTATGTTTTCCAATCTAATTCCTCCTTAGTTCAACTAACTTCTTACATCGATCCGTTAGATTTTCGTAAATCTGAAAAAGAAAATCTGGAATTCTAATGTTCAGGAAATCACTACCAGCCATAGTAGCTTTTTCACCACTAGAATGTAGTCCATTATTATTATATATAATCCAAAGAACTGCACCTTTTGTCTTTAGCCCATAGACGACACATTTTCGATCTCTAATTTTTTCGTAATATTCTTCATTGAGGTTTCTTTATTGGAGGTTCCTTAAGAACTCCATACCTTAACACTAGAAATTTGGTTCCTTTTATCTCGAAAGCTTTTACTCTGAAATCTTCCACTTGTAAAACTATTGGTACTACAAATAAATTTTATTCTGTTGTAAGATATTTTCCAAACTGAATTTGTTAAAATTCATTCAAAACTTATCAAGTTTTTAAACAATCTTTAGTGTTACTTATTTATAATTACATGGGCGCGTGGGGGGATAGTCCAAATTAACAAAATATTGGCTACTTACCAATGAATCCCCCCTTAAAAAGTTTAAACACTTTTTTGACGTTTCGGAACTCACAGCTGCTTCATTCCTCAGTGGCAAGGTGAAAAGGATTAAAGCGGAAAGGAGATTAAAGGAGTAAAACAAGTAATACATACCACTAAATAAAAGTAACGTACAAAATGGATCCTGAAATGAGCAGAGCAGAGTGGAAAAGGAATGAACTGAATCAAAGAGAACGCGGTCTCTATGTTACGTCACTGTTGCCAGATTCAAAGTATGCATAAAAGGTAGGTACCCATGTTCGATCAATGTTGCCAGTATCAAGGTTCAATGCAGGTTTGTATTTATGAGTAAAGAACGATTCTTTAATATCCCGTTTTTTTTCGTTTTTGCTGAAACTATTACCTTAATCTGTTTTATATTGTGTGAATGTTGTTTTAAATGAAGCGCCAAACCCAACATGCCATCAATAGTGCTCGATTGTGGTTATTACAAAATGGCGCATCTACATATGAAACTAATTTTTTATTACAATTACTTGAGGTTTGTTTAATAACCAATATATTCCAATTTGAAGATCATTACTTCTCTCCGAATGATGGCTTAGCCATGTATAACACATTATCCCCAATATTGTCCAATTGAAACTTCCATTTTACAGCAGAATAAATTTAAATATATTAGATATTACCGTTATGCTGATGACATTTTATCACTTGTTCGTGATGAAAATACACTTGCACAAACATGTGAACAATTCAACAATCAGCATCCTAGGCTGAAGTTCACCCTTTCACCCGTTCTAATAACTGTCTTTCATTTTTAGACTTATTGATTACCCGATCACATAATAAATTTATAACAAAAGTATATCGAAAACTTAATACAGGCACTACTTACATACATCAACAGTCAGCTCATCCGCCACTGTACAAGGCCAATATTTGGAAGAACTTCTCTCGCAGAGCATTATTAATTTGTGACCGTCAAAAGATCTTAATGAAGAAATACAGTTTTTATATAAAATAGGACAAGAAAACGGTTACAAGCTATATATTTTACAAAAATGGTTTCATCAAACACGTAGATCGTTGCAAGTCTCCAAAACGGTAACTTCCAAAGAGTCAAAAACTTGGATTGGAATTCCTTATTTTCCACAACTACCAACAAAAATTCAACGTATACTTGCAAAGCATAACATGTCTGCCTCAAGTATTCCCCCCAAAAGTTTACAAAAACATCTCACTGGATTTAAAAGCTATTTTGTTGATCCACTAAATAAGTCAGGTGTTTACCGCGTCCAATGCGAATGTGACTCCTCATATATTGGCCAAACGAAACGCAATATTAACACGCGTGTTAAGGAACATGTTAGACAATCAAAAAAGTCCCAAGAAGAAGGCATGTCGGGTTTGGCGCGTCATTTAAAACAACATTCACACAATATAAAACAGGTTAAGGTAATTGGTTCAGCAAAAACGAAAAAACAACGGGAAATTAAAGAATCGTTCTTTATTCAAAAATACAAATCTGCATTGAACCTTGATGGCAACATTGATCGAACATGCGTACCTACCTTTTATGCATACTTTGAATCTGGCAACAGTGACGTAATAGACACCGCGTTCTCTTTGATTCAGTCCATTCCTTTTTCACTCTGCTCTGCTCATTTCAGGATCCATTTTGTACGTTATTTTATTTAGTGGTATAAATTCCTTCTTTTACTCCTTTTATCTCCTTTCCGCTTTAATCCTTTTCACCTTGCCACTGAGGAAGGAACCAGCTGTGAGTTCCAAAACGTCAAAACAGTGTTTAAACTTTCCAAGGGAGAATTCTTTGGTAAGTAGCCAATTTTTTGTTAATTTGTTACTTATTTAATTTAATAAGGTGCCAGTTTAGAGCTTTTCCTTGTAGGTGTCAGTTCTTAATTTTAACCATCTTTTTTCATTTCTTTTTCTTTTCTTCTAGATTTAACTTTTTTCTGTATTAACGGTACTGCATGTTTTCATTTTATTATAGTTATGAGTTTTTATTTATGCGTAATATTTTATCCCATAATGTAATGTTTTTAAGAGTTTTTTGTATGTTGATTTATACGTTACCGACTGCATGTACAACTTGTATTGCTAGTGTAATTTGTTTGCTGCCAAATTGGAGAAAATTGATTGATTGTGCATTTGTAGAAAAGATACTTGGTAACCGATGTGACTCCGACTATATTTTAAAAAATGTGGATTTTAAAGTTCCAATATATTTCAATACAAGAGCTAAAATTTTATTGCAACCATATAATAGGAAACCTACTTTTACCTCTAGGCTTTAACAAGCCATAACAGATGTATATCGTAAAATGTGACCTTACTTTAGAACAGGCATGTGCAAGTTGGAACAAGGAGTGGGCTAACCACAGAGGACTTACTAGCGTAGAGGGCCGTACGAGACACCATACAACATATTTACCAGAATTGAATAGGTACATTCAATTTATAAAATCGTTCGCCGTACACTAATATCACAGGAACATAAAAACTGTTATAACGATAAACAGAATATTTACTTACTAAAGAAAAAGCAGAAAAATCTATTCACCATTTTAATGGAACACATGACCAGTCTGCCAATGGTCGGTGGCACATTCTACACTGGATATTCCAATGCGGAAGATATTTTCAAGGTGGATATCAGTTATCTAAGAAGAACTTTCAACTCAGTTTAAGAGATTACGTAAGAAATTTATTTTCAATAACGAGCCAGGCGGCCCGAATCAAATGGCTCACTGGGCCGAGGGCTGGCTGTTGCACATGGCTGCTTTAGAATTTATAATACAGGTTAGTAGTTGTTTTATCTTCACTTTTAATTTTTGAGGTCTCAGTTGTTTAGGGATTGACATAAACTACACTTTCAAAGTTTACCTTTTTATTAATTCATATTAAAAATCTAATCATTACTTATCTCAGTTCTATATTATAATGTTACAATGATGTGTGACAAAGTGCTGTATCCTTGCTGTATTTCTGCTCTCAGCTGTTCTCAGCATGAAATTAAGTTGTTTATTATTATTATTATTATTATTAACTTAGTAGTTTTTATTTATTTACTTTTAATTTTTGATACTTCTTAGTTTTAATAATTGACGTACACTACAGTCAGTGTTTTTATTATTAATAATTGTTATAGATGTAATCATAATTCTATCATTTGTACTATATATTCATTGCTAAAATAATGTAGAATAAGACAAAGTTCTGTATTTTTGCTGTTCTCAGCACGTAAAAATAAGTTGTTATAACTATGATCGTTCTGTTGTCTTGGGGATGCATCAGAACGATTTCAGACAGCATTCCACGATGATATCACATAATGTTTTGCACTAACGTCTTAATAGTTAGCAATAGTGTTATCCGGTTACCGTAGCACCGTTTGGTTGTGAATGTACCATAAGAATGCTCTCAGAGTTCCATAAAACATTGTCCATTACATGATTTCTTTTGGGGAAATATATTGAATATTGGCTGCCGTATGGCCCCAATCAGTCTCACATGAAATATTTTGGGAGTGCTGATGAAGTGCATTTTCCATGTGTCGAAATCTATTTTCTCTCGTGTTCAAGGTGGTGCAAGTAAGTCATATCTTAAAGTACGAAACTTTACTAAAACTTGTATCCTCTGTATAAAGATAGATGATGTGCCCACAAGCGAGCATACACTCACGCTTTCTTCTAGAACAGTTTGCCCGGGAAAGAAATTAATCAGTTTGCACTATAGACTGTATTTGATGTATCATTACTCCGGCTAAGGACGATTGATCACCTCAAGAGGGGGAGGAGGGTCGGAAGTCTATCTCAAAAGAATACTCCATTCGCTACTGATTGTGTTCAGCATTCAAAAATTTGGGAACCTGTCTGGCCGATATTTTCCTCATGCACTGCCACATGTATGCTCACCACATCGTCAGATTTTTGTAATCTCTTATACGAAATTGTAATAGTTTCTATAGTACACCAAAGATCTTTGATTCTGCAATACTATGTCATGGATGACATCAATGTCTTCTGTGTCAGCACTGTTGAATGTGCATCGCAGCGAAGTTCATGATCAATGAACGTCTGACACTTTCGGACATTTGCATCTGAATTTCTGATAGTAGCATTAGAAGATGGAAGGTCCCTCAACGATTGATGATATCAAGATGGATTCTTTGGGGCCTTTCCCTTCTTGTAGAGGTATTCAATAACTACCCGGTTTTTCGCCCGCTGTTCCTTGATCATGTTTAATCACAGGACCATTCTGTCGATTTGCAGGGTCAAATGTAAATTATGGGGCAAATGATGTAGGTGTGAGAATTACATATTCATCATGAATACATTATTTTTTGCCAACGTAAACTACCCATATCAATTAGTGATATTCTACTAGATATTTAAAAAGAAGGGCACAGTAATATCCATTCCACAATTATTATATCAACTCCATAGCAATGCAGTATGGTATTTGGTACATGTTAGCCGCTGTTAGAAAGAAACAGCATTCTCCTTTATAACTCCATTCTAATTAAAATGCATTGTTCATAGTAGCAGATCATTATCTGCCTTTTTCGATTCCCAAACTGTGCTAAGTGTAAGTGTGAGAAGTCTTATAGAACGGGTATATCAATCTGTTCGTCCGTCTTATCTGTCGACATGTATTATAGCAAAAACTGTAAGAGATATCAAGAAACGTTTTAATAATATGGTCTCAATGTCTCAAGAATAGATTAATCTCCTCTTTTAAGCCTCTATTTAAAACGAAAATGGGATAAATCAACCGTTTCCGGTTTCAGCTGTAGTCACCATAGAACAAAAACTGTAATAGAGATTGAAAAGTTGCTTCTTAAAATGAATTCAACCTCCCAAGAGTAGATTTAGTCCTCAGTATCATTCCTTTATTCAAACTTAATGAGTAAGACAGTTTTTAGTTTCATACTGATCGCCATGAAGAATCACATGCATAGCTAGAAGTGTTTCTTTGTATGGATTCAAGATTGTAAAAACACGTTCTATTTCCGCCCTTATCTTTATAGGAAAACCGAACGCTGCAGAAATCTGTGCAACTTTCAGTTTCAATTCTGATCATCTTGGATCCAAAACTGTAATAGATAGATAGAGTGTTTTCATATGGATTCACCGTCTGTAGAACGGGTTCCATGTTCAACCTTATCCCTCTATTGCAACCGGCAGTTATAGATCTATAGATCTACTACTTACGGTTGTAATATTATTCCCCGTAGTTTGGAAATCAACCGTTTTTCACAATATGCAACGCAATATACTTGTTCAGAATCAGGGTAAAAAGTTGAGCTGAATAATAAATTAACCTGACAGTTGATAGCACTGATACCACTATAAAGTATTTAATTCTATAACGGATTTCTAAGAAATCAATTAATTATTACCACTGTAACTATTACTGTCTTTATAATCACCTGTACTGTTTATTTGAGCCAAGATAGCTTAACCTTAAAAGAAAATAACTTTTCGTCGTCGCCTTCTTTTTAATTAACACCTACGTCAGTTCGTCTTTATGAATTTCTGTGTTATTTCACTTTGCATAGAAATCGTAATCGGTCCATTCAAGCCTTGTTGCTTCATTGATGTCCTTAAGTATTTATTATTATTATTATTATTATTATTATTATTATTATTATTATTATTATTATTATTATTATTATTATACTGTATGACTATTTTTTCTTCAGTTTTCTCTGGCCTTTTTTACTTCTCTGGTGATGTGATTTCTGCACCTTCTGTATTCCCCTTCTTTGTTTGTTATCTTCAACTGTCTTCTTTTCTCCATTATTTCCAATATTTCTGCTGTTATCCAGGGTTTATATTGGGTTCTCGTTTCTACGTACTCGTCGGCTGCTTTCGTGATCCCTGCTTTCATGAGTTCCCATTTCGAGTTGATGTCATCATCCGCGAAAGCTACCTTAGACATCTCTTTGTCGCAGTTGCAAATTCCCTTTTCGTGTTTTCATTTCTTCTTAGCTGGATTGTGTTCCGCCTTTTGTTTGGTGCTACCACTTTTTTTCTTTAGTCGGAGTTCGCTCTTCATCAAAACTAAATTATGGTCTGAGTCAACGTCTGCAAATGGGTAACTCTTACTGTTCTTTACTTGATTTGTAAATGCTTGTCGGACCAGTATATAGTCTATTTGGTATTTCTTCAACTTTTCGCTTTTGCAGAACTCATGTAATCGTGCATGTCTCGCATTCCTTTCTCCTAAGCAGAAATTCTCAGTTACATTCTCTTCTTTGCTTTCGCCGACTACTGCGTTCCAGTCACCCATGATGACTGAATTGTCCTGGTCGTGAACTTTCATCAATACTTCTTGTGTTTGCTCATAGGTTTCTTCTACTTCCTCATCTGTGTAGCTTGATGTAGGCATATATGATTGGATTGTCGTCATATTCTTCGGTTCGGTTGCTATGTTCAACATTACTATCCTTTCATTGTATCTCTAGTTGCCTATAACTTTCTGTCCTATCGTCTTATTCAAACCGACTCCTGCTGTACCATATACAGCTCCTGAATAATATAACCGTTAGCGGGTTACATAAATAATTTTTGAAACTCTCTGTATATTTTTGAAGAACATAAACCATTCTTCGATTTATATTTTATTCTTGCAACGAAAATCATTTCATTTTTTCGATGGGAATAGCGAATAACTCGACTTCTCTCCCACCAGCTAGAACAATAGAACCTTTCTTCGTTCACCAACACATATGTGCGAAACGTTGTTTCACAGCGAAAGGATTTTAATGAGTAACAAAGGCAATATTCATTGTGAACTACATGCGTGAGTATCGTACTTAGAATATCTGGACACTTCAGTGTTTCTTCCTTACTCATTAATATGCATAGAGTACGTTATATAATTATTTGAAACTGAATTAAATGCTTTCTTTGATTACTTACGGAAATTATAGCAGGCCAGGTGCTTGAACGTCTGACAGACGCCAACCAATATTGTCCAGCCCGTTCTTATCTCAAAGTTCTCACGTCTGAACTAATCACCTCTTCCACATTGTGGCCAGTGAACTTTGAATTAACGTAAGTTCTTTTAACGTTTAATTTGCATATCCATACAGGTTGTCTAAACCAGATTGCATGATAAAATGAATTGCCAATCTTGGCCAGTTGGTCAGTCCAGATCTTACCCCGAGTATCTCGACTCAGGGAGTCTTTCTCCAGATACCAACATAGAAATTATACGTGCGCTGTTCGTCATATAGTTAAGCGAAGAGTCATAAGTTATATAGTCTCCCAAGGACTTTATTAGCGACTAGCTCCATTTAGTTAATTCCTTAGTCCTCTGACCAAATTGAAATAAGAGCTATCGGTTCCTATCTACTCTTTGGATTTTTACACTGTGACTGCAGGCATTTATCCCATCGAATTACCATTGTGAATTTTTGTTGGATTCTCATCGCAGCAGCCAGGAACTTACGTCGTGGGACTATCCCAATACTACCCCACAGTGTTGACCCCAATGTGCATCATTTAGTGGTGTGAGAAAAGCGCTTATAGTGATCTCGAAAATATAAAATTTTATTCGTGAATATATCTGATAAAGATTTAAAAGGGTGATTGTGTGTTGTTGAGATGTGAAGTGTAACTTTTGTGTTCATTGATGTAGCGTGTTATCCACATCTCTATCATTGTTTCGTGTTGTGATTATTTTCTTCTGCATCATTATTTTTTATACATATAGTGCATCTAATACATAAGTAAATTATTATTTTATTTAATGTGTTTTCGTCCCATGTGTTCATATTGTTTCTGTGTGTCGCGGTTTAAGCAATTGTCTAGATGTCCACGAGGATTTTGAGACAAGACGTCCGAACCTCTCGGTGCTTTATTCTCATTTCATTGTCAAAACTCGAGAACGACCAGGGATCATCATCATAGGTATTCTGCCTCTATTGGCAGGTTACTTGCCGCAGCTGAGAAGCTTCCATGTTCCACGGTCCTCCGCTAACTTCTTCGTCTTCGCGTATGATCTTTCTGTTTTTATATCATCCATTAATTGTCGTCTCCTTCGCCCCCTCCCTCTCTTTCCCGCCACCATACCCTCTAGGACGTCCCTCATGATACAATTCCTTCTTAGACAATGTCCCAACCAGTTTCTCTTCCTAATAATATCTAGAAGTGTTCTTTCCTCACCCACCATTTCTAACACTCTCTCATTCGTTTTCCGCTCGACCCAACTAATTCTTCTCCACACCCACATTTCGAAGGCTTCTAGTCGATTTTCATCACATTTACGCAATGTCCGCCCCATACAGTACAACACTCCACACGAAGCATTTTATGAGTCTTTTTCTCAACTCTTTACTCAAGGTCCCACAAAACAGACTTTTCTTCCTCCTAAAGGGTTCTTTCGCCATTCCTATCCTTGCTTTTATTTCACGTTCGCACTTCATGTTATTACTAAGAATACTACCCAGATATCGAAAACTATTCACTTGTTCTATTTGCTCCCCTCCTACTTTTATATTTGACACAGACCTTCGTTCCAATCACCATGGCTTTTGTCTTTCTAACATTTATTTTCATCCCATATTCTTCAAAGCCCTTTCTCATTTTTTCTAGCATTTTATTGATTTTCTTTTCAGAATCTGCAACAAGCGCCATATCGTCTGCAAATCTTATGCATCTAATCATTCTGCCTCCTACCGAAATGCCATCATCATCATGTAAACTCTTTTTCACTATCTCTTCTAGATAGACATTAAATAGTGTTGGCGAGAGGCAGCATCCTTGTCGAACTCCCCTTCCAATTGCACTCTCTTCCGTCAGTTCTTCCCCTATCCTAACACTTACTTGTTGGTTCATGTATAAGTTTCTTATGAGTCTTCTATCTTTCCATTCCAACCCTATCTTCGTTAGAACTCCCAACAACAATTCCCAATTCACGCGGTCAAAAGCCTTTTCTAGATCAATAAATATAACATACACCTCTTTCCCTTTTTCTATAAATGTTTCACCGATCGCCCTTAATAATCCAATTGCATCTCTTCTGCCCTTGCCTCTTCTGAACCCGAACTGCTCCTCCTCAACTTCTTTATTTGTTCTTTCATATAACCTTCTGTTCTGTATTCGGAGCAGAATTTTAGCTGCATGAGATATGAGACTAATATTTCTATAATCCTCACATCTCTTTGGGTTCGATTTCTTAGCCATCGGTATCATGATCGTTTTCAGAAAGTCTTTTGGCCATTCTCCTATTTCATATATTTCATTGCATAGTCGGAACAATTCTTTCTTTCCCTTGTCTCCTATATTTTTAATGAATTCGATTGGTGTGTTATCTATTCCCGTTGCCTTTCCATTCCTAATCTCGGATATAGCCTTTTCAAACTCATCCCTAAGAATACCAAATCCTTTATCATCCTCGCGTACTTCATTTTCTAATTCAGCATTTAGGCTACACGGTCTATCCCTACTCTCATATACGTCTTCAACGTATTCTTTCCGCCTTCCTATGACCTCATTTCTCTCGCTGACTACCTTCCCATTCTTATTTTCTACTGCCATCATAATACCTCCTTGTTTCCTCCGAAATTCCATAGATTTCACCTCCTTGTACATTTCCTCATATTTCCCAACTCTTTCTAATTCTTCTATGTCCTCACATTTTCTTTTGTAAAACTCTTCCCTCGCTCTGTCTGTTTCTCTTCGTAATTCATTAGTTAACTTTCTGTACATCTTTCTGCCCTCTTCTGTATCAACCCGTATCGACCAGGGAAAAGTTCTGTAATTCATTTTTGTTGATGTTCTTCGATGTTTTAACCAAGTACACTAAGCTGTTTTGAAAGTATCTCAAGGGTTGGACGACAGGAGCAGATCTGGAAAGCGGTTACAGTTAATCATTCTGAAGTCCCCGCTCCACATGTCTCCTCCATCAGGACATCTAACTTCGCTGATTGCCAAGATAGCTATCTTCAACAATTGTCACGGGCGTCTCTGGCAAGGGAAGAGGGGGCACGTCCCCCCAATATTTTGAAGTACAAAATATTCAATATTTTATTCTAATTATTTACTAACGATAGAATAACATATAAGTAATAATATTTTTTTATATTGAATATAATATTCAGGCTGTGGAACGATTATAACAGAGTTCTTGATATATCTCAGGAGATCCGTGAAGGTAAGCAGAAGGGTAATTGGAATCGGAGATAATAAATAGTACACTAACAAGTACCATTTAAATCAATTTCTTTGATCCCCCCCCCCCCCAAATTTTACATGCTAGAGACGCCAGTGACAATTGTTGATAATGATATATCAGGTGATTCCGTTAGTTCGTACCAGGCCTTTAAATCGAAAACGGTCCGAGATACATACAAACTGAAAAACACGTATCCCATTAGTTGCAAAGGACAACAGAGCGAAGTAAAAAGTTTCGTCCCAGGGTCCCAGACGGGGTCCAACTCAAAATTGTCAAATGGAAAGAGGGGTCAAGTGGTATATCGCTTGAAAGCTCTTGTAAAAAGAAAGAAGCTACAACAAGTCCCGATTCTCTACGATCATCCTATGCAAAATGGCAGCGGGTCAAAATGTCATCAAAATTTGCATTGAAAACAATATGGCCACCCCTATAAATCTGAAACGGGCAGCCAGACGGAAAAACTGAAAAACAAAGGTGACATGATGTTCAAAGGACAACAGATCGAAGTAAAAAGTTTCGCCCCAGGGTCCCCCGTAGGGTCGCCGACAGGGTCCAACTCAAAATTGTCAAATGGAAAGAGGGGTCAAGTGGTATATACCTTGAAAACTCTTGTAAAAAGAAAGAAGCTACAACAAGTCCCGATTCTCTACGATCACCCTATGCAACATGGCGGCGGGTCAAAATGTCATCAAAAGTTTCATTGAAAACTATATGGCCACCCCTATAAATCTGAAACGGGCAGCCAGACGAAAAACTGAAAAACAAGTGTCTCATTATTTCAAAAGTGTAACATATCACGGTAACCAGTTCGAGATATCCAGGCAGGGTCCACCTCCAAATTAGCAGTTGTTTGATTGTGCTGGAGGGAAGACCCTGAACATTTTGAACAGCTATATTTCCTTGGTAACATACGTTTTTCGGGTACAATACTGTTCAGTCCTCTTTCGTGACACTACTGAAAAGTGTTGTCTTGTCTTGTCTCGTCTCGTCTCGTAGCCAACACTGGTAACATACACAGTATGGAAATGGAAGCGTTATGGTGGACAGGTAAGCATATTATATTGAAACGTCTAACGTTGTTCTAAGAATTAATTTACCATCGCATACGTACAAAGGATATATCATATTTACCTTGGAGACGGCTGCTGTTCGTTATGTAACAGATGTGCACTTCACACAGCACGTTTTACATCACGTTTTACCGAAATTGTCGTCCATGTACAGCAAGACAACTGTCCAGACGGCGATAATAATTATAGCCCACAGCTTCAAGCTCTGCCTCTCCTATGCTTCGAAATGCGGTCATTATACGTTGCCTCATATATTCTGGTGTAGTGGTCTATTCGTGTAAACAAGCTCCTTGAGTCGACTCCAGAAATAATAGTCCATGCACGTAAGGTCTGGAGAGCGAGGAAGACCCTCTTCCTAACCAACGGTGCGGAAATAAAGTATTTAATGCACCTCTGCATATACGAGCAGCATGTGCTGGACAACCATCCAATTGCATCCACATATTACGCCGCACATGAAGTGAGATGTTTTCCAGCAGTTGCGGTAAATGTTCTGTCAAGAATTGATGGAACAGAGCCGACGTTAAATTTCCATCAATAAACCAGGGCCCAATTACATGTGTTCCAATGATACCACCCCACACATTGATGCTCCAACGTCTTTGTCGGCCGAACTGTAGTGTCCAGTGCGGATTCTCCGCAGCCCAATAATGCGCATTGTGTAGGTTGACATGACCATCACTTGTAAATATTGCTTCGTCTGTCCGCAGCACGTACTACTATGAGCAAAATAAATGACGCGTCTCTTTATTTTGAAGTTTTCTGAAAATATCTCCGTTTTCTTTATATGTTCAAATTTTGGAAGGTTTCCCCAGCAGGAAACGTTGATAACAAACCCGTTTTTAATATTTGTGTTAGATATTAGCTAAAAATAAATAAATTAGAAGCGAAAAACATTAAATCGACCGAAATTACGAGAATTACCAACTCTGCTAAAGTGGGAAATTTTAAAGAACGCGAGGGAATTCTGCAGTTCAACACGAAGCAGCGACATCTATGTAGATTTAATCCACATTTCTCTCAATGACAAACGGAACTTTTAACGAAACATTTCTAATATGTCTTATTATGTGCATTATCTGCAAACTCCAAATATATTAATCTATACTAAGTATTAACGTATAGATAGAGCAAGTAGTGGAAATTGCCTATGGAAAAGGACGAATTAGTAGCACGATCGTAATGAAAAATCATCTTTACCGTAGAACAGGTTCAGTTTGCGTAAGAAAACAAATAGCTCAGTTTGTTAAAGCAACGAGTCTGTATGCCGGAGGTAGCTGGTTCGAACCCCACAGAGGTGCAACTGTGATTATTATTACTGTGGTTATTTTATTTATTTTTATGTGGGAAAGAATCAAATTGTAATATATGTGTAAAACTCATGACGATAAAAAAAAAAGAAAGAAAGAAAAAATGTCGCACTTGCATTAGTGTCCCTAATTTTGTTTGCAAACAGTTTCGTAATTATTTTCCCTGTGCTCACTGCTCACTACATCCTCGCTGGTGCATAATGAATGTTTTCCAGTAAACGTTAATTCTAATTTGGAGAATTTTATAAAGTGTCACAATGTTTATCATTAAATAGTCTTCTATCTACTTTTTTGGACACTTTGATAACAAATTTCCCTATTAAATGTTTAATTTTCCTTATATTTATTTAATTACGGAAAAGTTTTACAATGTATTTGTTTTGAATTGAAATTGTTTTGAATTTACCACATGAGGTAAATAGCCGGAAGGAGGAGAACTGAAGTAGCTGATATTCTACGTAAAAGCAACCAATTTTAGATTGATGACGCTTCTTACCTTCAGCACATAATCTTTACGTTAGAGAGTCAGACAGAAAAATCCTGTTTTTTCCTCCCCTATGACCACTCATCTTAAATTTCTACATACCATGGTTCGTTTCACGCAATTTCGGTGTTCCTCCTAAGACATTCATATAATCATAATAATAATAATCCTGAATATGCCATCCTTAAATAATGTAGTAACATCTTAATTTAAAATGCTTTCTTCAGTAATAATTTGAGCAACCTTGTAGGAGGCGGCACGACGTTTTATTTTGCCCCTCTCATTTCAGTACCCTCGCAACAGAAAGTAATTTCTGATAAGCAGGGCAGACAAAATTATAAGAAATATATTTGCATCATCCTCTCCCCCTTCATGATTGGAATATCACGTAGCATTTTTATTCTACCGAAGATGGCCCTGTGCAGTTAGGGGTAGGTAACTACAGAAATACCTAATATATAGCGCCCCTTGATTGTAATACGAGGGGGCTATATATTAGGTATTACTGTTTCTTTATTTGTTCGAGGGAGCCCCTACAGAACCAAGGGTGACAAAAAGAATAGGAGAAGTGTCTATTGATTCTAGTGGCGGATCCAGCACGGACTCCTGGGGGGAGGCGGTGAAGTGAAAGATTCTTTTGATGATGTGAAACTGTCACAAATTACCACTTAACTAAACTAAACATAATAGTGGGGTGAACCGGAACCCAATTAATTCATATTGATGTAAAATTTTAATTTTGGGCTTCTTATTAAAGTTCTGGTTGCAAATGAGAATTTCAGTCCGAGTGGTCAATGATGAAATCTCCGGGGGCTCTTCGGTGTAGATGTTATGACCCCCGTATGGTAAAAGGCAAAAATATTAAAATTCTTAAAACTTTCAATGTTTTCATCTTTTTTCAAGAAATTTTTGGCTTCATATTAAAATGTTGGTTCCAAATGACAATTTCAGTCCGAGTAGACAATGATCAAATCTCGGGGTCTCTGCAATGTAGGAAAAATAATGACGTCTATATCGTGATCCTGTTGGTGACGTCACGAGTCATGGCCTAAATATAGCACAAAGTAAACGCCAGATACTGTCGGCTCTCGTAGTCGACTGAGCTAGCGCAACATGATAGTAAGGAAAATTGGTTTCGGTGTGGGTTCAAACCCTGCCTAAAGAAAGTTATTATTATTATTTTTGTAACACTTCTTTTGCTAAAATAAGATTAAAAATAATATTCAAAAAGTGATTTAACGATTATTTTTAAAAAGTTTCATTAAACTTCTTTCATTAAAATAAGTTTGCCCCTGTACTATACCGATCCATAGCAAAAGTAGTTGTAGTATTACTAAAAGTAGTAGTAGTAGTAGTAATAGTAGTAGTAGTAGTAGGAATGTGTTAGAATTCAATTCAGCATTCATTAGTTACCATGCGATGTTGCTAAACGTAACTCGCTTACAATGCCTTCTGGCTAGAGCTGAGTGTATTTCGAAAATATGCTTGCTGTTCGGGGTGAAGTTTCAAGATTCAGCATTGACTAGGAGTTTTTAGTATTAATATCCATTCTAACAATATTGGCAGTGGGCAAAAGTTAGCCCGTGTTGAAGCTTTTTGCTCCTCATTTAGTTATTTTACTTTATCATTTAACGAATATATTGAAAATATATTTGTCAGCAGGCACGTATGCAGGAATTTATTTCGGGAGCGGTCCGAATCTATTTGGGGGGGGGCGACTTCAATATTAGGATAAATTACAATAAAAGTTTTAAAAATTGCCCCCAAAATTAGGTTAAATTTACAGAAAAGTTGGGATTTCAGAGGGGATCCAGACCCCTGGACCCACCCCTAAATGCGTCCTTGTTTGTCAGTAACGTTTCTTCATTTTGAAACCCTCAGAAACTTCGAATATATAAAGGAAAACGGGTTATTTTCGATAAAGTATCACTTCAAGGAGACGCGACATTTTTATTGGACATGGTGATACCCCACGTTAACAAGGGCAAGAATTCCTTGCCTTTGGTTCTTTGCCATTGCGCCCTATCGAAAGGTGAGGTTTGTAAAATGTTGGCAAATAGCAATACTGAACAGAACTCCACAGAAATGCATGCTGAACTTTCGTTTATAGCTATCCTTTGGTGATTTGCCCTCAAGGTCAATCGAGTGACAACCCAGTTCCGTCCCTGTTCTTAAGCCGTGTTCGTATTACTTCGAACAGTTTTGACGTATTTGTTTTCCAAACTCCATAGAAACAGACAATCAGGGCCAATCATAGCATACATTTAAGCAAGTATATTTGTCATGAAATTATTACACACATTACCCAAAGACTCTTAATATATGAATCTATACATTTATTTATATAGATAAAGCAAACAGTGGAAACTACCTATCGAAATAATAAATTAACAGCACGATCATAATGAAAAGCATGCCTCGTAATATAACAGACTTCTTTCGCGTAATAAATCGAAACTCAGTTGGTCAGAGTAAATAGTCTGTACGAATTAGGTTGTTAGTTCGAGCCTAATACGAGTAAGAGTTTTTATTACTATTGTTTTTCTCTTTTTTTTATATGAGGAAAAATCAAATTGTGACATCGCGATATCAAATGTATTTGGTTAGGTAACTTTGTCTTAGGTAAACTTTAAATATCAGTAACCGTCGAAATTATTTCACTAACCGATCAGTTACTGAACATTCCAAATACGTCAAACCAGTGGCATAACATGAAGGTTAACATCTCCTCTGCAGCCCCTAGTTATGCGTCCGTACTTTCAGGGACAGACCAACAGCCGGGCCACTGCCCGGGACTCCAAAACGAGCCTCAAAAAGTAAATTTTATAATGTGTTTTCTACTGACTTTTTGGTTTATATTTTCGTAAAGTAGAGGCAATTACATAATCTTTTTCCATTTCGCCATGAAAGAAGAGTGTTTCATAGTACTACGGGGACTGTATCGACAAATGGAGAGATGGCATGTAGAATAAAGAGTGGAGGGGGAGTAAGTATTGTTTGTTTGTTTGCTTGAGTTTAGCGTTCCACGGTTATGCTTTAATGGCCAAAGGAGATGTGGATACTGATTATAGTGGAATCCGAACCACGTTTATCGTTCAACAGTAACCCACCGCGAATTGGACCCGGGACCACAGAAGGCAGGCGTGCTAGCCACTAGGCCAAGCGGGGGAGCGGAGTTCGTATTGTTTATAGCGGGCCATATTCTTTGTGAAGTTTTCCTAGGTAATGAATGTCTTTTTGAAAAATGGATTTAAAATATTAAAAACACTATGATAAAATGTAAAATATAGGCTAGTACTAGGGGAGGAGGGCGCCAAAAAGTCACTTTACCCGGGTGAAAATTTGGCTTTTTAGCCTTGTGCGGTTCCCACGCCACAGGGTTGCGGTGGCGCTATTTACGCCTATGCTTCGAACGTAATTCAATAACTGTTTCAGAAATTCTACCATCAGCGTGGAAAAGGGAATATATATCTTTCTAACAGTTCCATAGATCTTTCACCCATAACACCAGATGCTATTTTTCAGAATGGGCTCTGGCTAAATATAAGGAGGATCTGTTGTTTCCTACGTAAGTTCCTTTCATAAAGTTTGATATTTCTTTAATGGTGACGAGAATAAACATAGTCATCGTTATTAGCTCGACACCAAAAGATCCTGGACAAATCCCTCTAGACCAATGATCGGCAAAAGTTTATTCTGCCTAATTTTATAAGCGACTCAAGGGTGAAACACTTTTTAACGAAAGCAATGCTGTGTATACACTGCCATGCTTCTGACAAAATATAAAGTGTTTTGTAGTCTTTAGACACTTTTCCTATTCTTTTTGGACCCTTGGTTGTGTAGGGCGACCTCGAACAAATAAAGAAGCGGTAATATTACAGTCAAGAGACGATATAAATATTTTACGTATTTCTTTTGTTTACCTAACCATAACGGCCTCTGGTCACTTTCGGTAGAATAAAAATTCTAAGTGATATTCCATTCACTGAAGAAAGGATGCTCTAAATATATTTCTTATTCATTTTGTCTGCCCTGTTTGTCAGAAATCAAATACTTTCTTTTGGGAGGGTGCTGAAAAGAGAGGGGCAAAATAAAATGTTGTGCCCTCCTACATTTTAAATTTTGTTGGTTGCTCAAATTATTACTAAAGGAAGCACTTTAAACTAAGATGTCTAAGGTTACTACATTATGTAAGGGTGGCATATTCAGGAATAATAATAAATAATAATAATATTAATAATAATAACATTATTATTATTATTATTATTATTATTATTATTATTATTATTATTATTATTATTATTACTGTTACTATTATATGAATGTCTTTGGAGGAGCACCGAAATTGTGTGAAACGAACCATGGTATGTAGAAGTTTAAGATGAGTGGTCATAGGGGAGGAAAAAACAGGATTTTTCTGTCTGACTCTCTAACGTAAAGATTATGTGCTGAAGGTAAGAAGCGTTATCAATCTAAAATTGGTTGTTTTTATATAGAATATCAGTTACTTGAGTTCTCCTCCTTCGGGCTACTTACCTCATGTGGTAAATTCAAAACAATTTCAATTTAAAACAAATACATTGTAAAAGTTTTCCGTAATTAAATATATATATAAGGAAAATTAAACATTTTATGGGGAAATCTGTTATCAAAGTGTCCAAAGAAGTAGATAGAAGACTATTTAATGATAAACATTGTGAAACTTTATAAAATTCTACAAATTGGAATTAACATTTACTGGAAAACATTCGTTATGCACTAGTGAGGATGTAGAGAGCAGTGAGCACAGGGGAAATAATTACGAAACTGTTTGCAAACAAAAATTAGGGAGACTAATGCAAGTGCGACAACGACATTTTTTTTTTGGTATCGTCATGATTTTTACACACATGTTATAATTTGATTCTTTCCCACATAAAAAAAAAAATAAATAAAATAACCTTAGTAATAAAAATGACAGTTGCACTTCTATGGGGGTTCGAACCAATTAACTCCGTCATACAGACTCGTTGCTCTAACTAAATGAGCTATTTGTTTTCTTTCGTGAACTGAACCTGTTCTACCGTAAAGACATTTTTCATTACGATCGTGCTACTAATTCGTCCTTTTCCATAGGCAATTTCCACTACTTGCTCTATCTATACGTTAATACTTAGTATAGATTAATATATTTGGAGTTTGCAGATAATGCATGCAATAAAACATATTAGAAATATTTCGTTAAAATTTTCGTTTGTAGATTTAATCCACATTTCTCTCAATGACATAGATGTCGCTGCTTCGTGTTGAACTGCAGAATTCCCTCGCGTTCTTTAAAATTTCCCACTTTAGCAGAGTTGGTAATTCTCGTGATTTCGGTCGATTTAAGGTTTTTTGCTTCTAATTTATTTATTTTCAGCTAATATCTTACACAAATATTAAAAATGAATTTGTTGTTAACCTGTCCTGCTGGGGAAACCTTCCGAAATTTCGAACATATAAAGAAAACGGAGATATTTTCAAAAAACTTCAAAATAAAGAGACGCGTCATTTATTTTCCTCACAGTTGTACATACTGAAAAACGTTAGGTTTGTCCTCAATTTATGGCGGGCCCAATTACAAAACTGGAGGCGCTTATTACGGTTGGCATCTGTTAGCACCTGGCACAAGGAGAGATGATACGGATGGCGTTTATGCTTCCACAGTATACGCAGTACACTTGTTTGACTAATTCCGCGATCCCGGGCAATATCTCTTGAGGATGCATTAGGACGTACTTCGACAGCAGCCAAAACATTAATAACGACATCGTTGTCATCTACAATTGGAGCATGTTTGTGACCCCCATATTGAAAAGGTATGCGCCCTGTTTGTTTCAGACGATTTGCTAACCGTCAAAGTACATTGTGGGAAATTGTCGCTGTGGGAACCTTGCGTTATAAAGTCGGGCTGCAGCTCTATAGTTTTGCCTACATTCCCCTAACACCATTAACATGTCAAATGCCTCCCGTTCGTATATGGCATTGTTCCAATACAATGCTATCTTTAGCCGACGCTGCACTAACACACGATATTAGGGTAGTACGTGTCACCTTCTACAATGAAATGGAAGCCTTCTGACACACACACACATACATACACACACACACACGCGCGCGCGCACACACACACACAAACACACACACACACCCACACACACACAAAACGCAATTCGTAGCGTGTATTACTTTTGCACAGCACAAGTACTTAACTACAATTCGTACTAACGACCCTTCAGCAAACCCTGCTCAACTTACTGTGGAACAAACTGTGTTCCAGCGTACCTCACGTTCGTGCCTTTCAATTCAAGGTTGTCTACGACTGTTTCTCTCGAAAGGCGTATGCTTTGTACAACAAATATAAACCAGCAAACAGCACAATCTAGTTGCAGTAATCGTTATCAAAGATGTGTATGTTTATTCATTTCGGTATTTCATTTGAAGTTATACGATTCGCGACATTAATGTCTCATGAATTTCACTTTTACCCGACGCATAGGGAAGAAAAGGACAGGGCTGGAACCTTGCGTCAATCCGATTTTCGCCTATTGTTACTGAGGAACACTGAGCTTAAGATAGGTATACAGACGAACCAGGCTGTGACATCATTCAAACCTAGGTCGGGATTTGGGGGGAAAATGCATTCTCGAACGGAAATAACACAAGAACGCGGAGGGTCTCAACGTGACACTCGGGGATTGGATAGCACACGGCAAGTCCAGAATACAGATCTATTTATACCGCCGTTTTGGGTTCTGGGCTGAATGCGGGCAAATGGTACAAAACAACATGTCCCAGGGAAATGTTCCGTATAATTGCTGTACCCTGGAGAGTACATCATGGAAACAAATCATCGCGTAGTGCACACAGCCGAAATATTTCGTCCGTTGCAGTAACCAGTCGGGAGGATACAGTATTCAATTTCCTTGATCCCATGAAGAGGCCACCCTAAGAAGCAACATCACAACTACCGACAAACGGCTTTCAAACACACATCCTGTGCGGACACCAAGGTCAAGATCTGGGAAGAGCCCCAGACCTCTTACAAAACAGATGCAGGAAACATTGGTAGAGCATGCTTGTCTCGTTCCACATCTCGAAGAATTCTGTGCAAGCAAAGTGAAAACAGTTGTTTTCTCCCGACCGATTACTGTCATTGACTCAATATTTCGGCTGTGTGCACCACTCGCTGATGTGTTTTTATGATGAACAACACAACAAGAGGGCTACCGGGCACTGTCCAGCAATTTTACCGCCAATTCCACTGGAATATATTTTTTTTTTTCACATTCATTTGAATGCAACGTTTGATGACATTTTGACCCGCCGCCATATTGCATAGAGTGATCGTAGCGAATCGGGACTTGTTGTAGCTTTTTTCTTTTTACAAGAGCTTTCAAGCGATATATCACTTGACCCCTCTTTCCATTTGACAATTTTGAGTTGGACCCCGTCTGGGACCCTGGGGCGAAACTTTTTACTTCGATCTGTTGTTCTTTGAACATCATGTGACACTTGTTTTTTACTTTTTCCGTCTGGCTGCCCGTTTCAGATTTATAGGGGTGGCCATATTGTTTTCAATGCAAAATTTGATGACATTTTGACCCGCCACCATTTTGCATAGGGTGATCGTAGAGAATCGGGACTTGATGTAGCTTCTTTCTTTTTACAAGAGCTTTCAAGCGATATACCACTTGACCCCTCTTTCCATTTGACAATTTTGAGTTGGACCCCGTCTGGGACCCTGGGATGAAACTTTTTACTTCGCTCTGTTGTCCTTTGCAACTAATGGGATACGTGTTTTTCAGTTTGTACATATCTCGGACCGTTTTCGATTTAAAGGCCTGGTACGGACTAACGGAATCACCCGATATATGCGTTTCAAATATAAATAATAATTATCACTCCACTCATGTAATCCTAGTTCTCATTCTTAATATCTGAGGATTTGACATTAAAAAATAAAGCTTAACCTTGTGGCTGTATGGATTTCTAAAAACAAAAATACTTGAACTAAATTTTACTGATCTTGGGTATAACAGGCTAAAATTTACTGTCGTGTCTGGGTATAACAAACGGTTCTGCGAACTGGAAATATTTTAACAACCGGTTCTAGCAAACCGGCTGAATAGCACGATTGAGTATATACACTCGCCTGGAGACCGTATCGTTCAACGTATCCAGATCAAAATTTAAACTTAAGGATTTTCTAAGATTCTTTAGAATTTCTGAGAGTGCTTTTCGAATTTTTCTCCTATCCCTAAAAGTAGGGGTAGTTTACTGAAAACTGAAAACCAAAATTTGCGATTTTCTCTGCAACAGCTCTAACAATTTTGTTTATCTCTTATAAATCAATATACCATTAACATTCCTTAACACATTATAAGTCATTTTTCTAGAAAATGTTCGAAAAGGGTAAGGTATTTTTCGATGATTATTTAATAAACGGCTCAGACAATTTTGTTTATATTTTATAAACAAATATTTCATTTACAGGTGTACAATGTAAGTAATTTCTCCTTTTAAAAAATATTTCTCCTTTTAAGTATTTCATTAATTATCTTATAATAACATGTAAGCCATTTCCTCTCAAACATCCCAGAAGGGTTACTTTGTTCTTGGGGGGGGGGGGGGCGTGAAAGTTCGTCCATCTGCATCTGTTGTTGCCAGTAATGATTAGAGATCAGCACTTGACACATTTTGAGATTCACACATCCTTGAACATTGACATGAAAGCATTACATACAATTTTGCATGGTCACCTGAGTGTACGAGGGGTCGAAACTTAGATATATTATACAAAGAGAAACTAAAAGCACTCCACTTTCATGTTTCTTCGTTTATCCTATACATGCGGTAACCATAGCTCTAGAAGAACGAAGGACTATAAATGCTTTGTGATATACAACAATTTGTATGCCAGAGGTTATCAGTGAATTGCATAAAACAAATCCAAATCGTCGCAACATTCTTCACCACAAGAACGCCTATTCCCATTCAGCACACAAAACTATTTTTCTAGTAAAATTGCCGAATTACTTACTTATTATTCATGCACACTTGATTTAATACGTATGACTTCTTTTTGTTCCCACACATGAAAAATTAGAGGCAAGGTGATCGATGTGTGCCGCCTGAAGCAGTTGTTGACGCATTAAGAACAGCAGTTTCCGAGATGGTTCTTCAGAGTGCTGAAAAAAATCAAACAATCAAAAATAATTTTGACATAGGAGGTCTATTCTTCCGCATTTTATAATAGCGGAACATTAGCCCCGCTGTTTAATAGCAGTTTGCAGAAACTTCTCCAGCAGTCCTCGTAAAAAAGCAAGGGACACTAGGTGGAGGCTACTTCTGTCGTTCTAGTTATTCGTTTAAACTTTTCTTCGACAGAGAGCTCCACCACCCGCTCCAGGAGAGTGACATCAGAGGGAGGTTGACAGCACACAGCGCTAAATGCGTCAAGTCTCAATATTACTGCGACCATTCTCAATAGAATTACTCGTAACACTACCCCATCTTCCGCAGTTCTTAAAGTAGGGACACTATTACAGCAATGCGATTCGAAATCCGCATCCATGCTATGTTTCCAAGTTTCATCTAACTCATGAACGTAAAAATCACAGTTCTCTTCAGTTCCAAACTCGGCTCGGTTTATCTGGCGTTATAGAGAGGTTGATTCATTTCTATTGAACTGAGGTCAAGGTGCAACTGTACCGCGGTTGCGCAACCCATTGCCGTGAGATTGTCACGAAGCAAGCAACTGTATCTCGTTAGTCACGTAGTAGAGCAGTGTGGTTGAGTATAGTCTGATAAACCCAAAACTAATAAAATTGTGGAGGAGTTCCAATGCTAAGTTCACGGCATCGCGCATCGTAGAAATGTATCGAGTGCGTAATTTTCGTGTAGGTCGTACTACTGTGAACCATATGTAGGAATAAACGCAAAGAGTTCTGGGTCTACTACGCTGACGCGAGAAGCTAGAAACGGCCTCCCGTGAAGAGGACCTCGTCCTTGTTGTGTAAGGTTCGGTGTTTGGCATGCGAAAATACCCCCACACAACGTGCAATGGCCAGCAAATGTCGCACATCGTAGGCGACAATAGCAGCGCCATCCACTGGGATCCACATCCCATGGTCGTTCGCAAGAGCAGTGTGCACGCCCTGAAACAATGTCATGTAGCTGAGCGAAAAAGGAACTACTGGAGGCTGCATGAACATCATCTCACCGGTGATCGGTGGAAGTTTCTTGTTACCCTTAATGAGGCGTGGAATTACCTCACAGACTGTGGTAAAGTTCGTGCCATTACATACAGGTCTGTTGACGGAAAAGTCGAAGCACGTTCTTCCTCCAGTGCACAGTTTCCCAAAAGGGTTTATGATTGTGGCCGGTTTCTCGTAAGGGGCAAACTGCGTCTCCGAAATATGGAGTAAAACGTGAAAGTCAATGCTGTGTGCTGCCAGACTCATGACCTGATTCAAATCCCAGCATTGTATGAACAAGACAAATCAGGTTGAACTGCCATCCAGCCACACGATGAAAACATCGTTGGAATTCTATCGTTGTATGAAAAAAGGAGACTGGAATTGCAGCAATTACATTTTTGGACATCTCCGTCAAGAGTTCGGATGCCAGTCCTATGGTCTGTTCTGCTTTTCGACTCCTCAAGTGGCGCCTACACCATCGTCGAGTCCGCACCGTCTCCGGCTTATGAAAATCCTTAAAGAGGAGTGGGATGCAAAACCCATGGTTCAGCTGCAACACAGTCTCCTGCAATGAAAACTCTGATGCCAGGCAATAATCACTAGGGGTGGCCTGCAGATCGAACACCATCGGTAATGGAAACAAAACATTTTCAAGGTAAGTAGCACATTCAAATTCTTCTCAATATAAATGAATCAACCTCTGTAAAAGAACACATTTAAAAAAATGTATCAGTCAATGTACAGTAGAAAGTCGAAAATCCGAACTAATTGGGACCGCAGGAAGTTCGGATTTTCGTAAATGCCATTTAGGCTTGACTCGGAAACATAGCGGGGTACTACCACTCCCCAGTAGGTATTCGAAGAAGTAAAGCATGATATGGAAGCAGTGGTGTTAAATATTTTCTCTCACAAGCCATTACATCCATTTATTACATTTATATATTACGTTTATTCCAGGAAACTATAAAACAATGAAAAAAACATGTCTGGGGTGCCACAGCACCGCACTATGTGTTAAAGTGTATGGTTTTGCCTATGTGTTGCCGGGTTAATTATTCTGCACGGTATTCTCTTTTATCGATATAGTGGTTATACAGTACGTACAATAATTACAATATCGTGCGTAAGGTTAGTTACATTTAATGTTTCTGAAGAACTACTCGGACTACACTAAATTACACTGTTCTTGTAACTCACTCTTAAAACTTAACTTGTATAGGCTTAAGGGAAAATAAAAATATGTATGACAAACGATTACATATGAATGAGCTTTTGTAAAAACACTGACTTCATACAACGCCGACGGACAACCCTATCGCTAGCGCTAAGACAAAATGTAAAGAAGCTTCTAGGGATCGCATTCGGATTATCGACGTCCTACTATATTTGTATATTCTTAATTCCACTTCTTTCTGGGTAATGGGTGGACATGTAATCGTGTGACCTGTATTAAAATCCGTGCCTGCCCTAGACAGTTAAAAAAAAAAAAAAAAAAAAAAAAAAAAAAAAAAAAAAAAACTAGGTCAAAAAGGGGCGTTGCACATTTTCTTCGACTTTTACCAGATTTTCGGAACTCTTTAGCACAATAACTTGAAATTTTGACTAAATGTTTCCCTTGAACGTTAGACCTAAGGTGATGTATAGTATTATGAAATGGCACTTCTACAGGTAAAAAAGGTACTTTAAACCTTTTCTTCGAGTGTAGAACTTGAAATTTGTATAGATTTGTCATCGAATCTTAGGCTGAGTATAGGATGGAGTTTTAGAGAAGTGAGCCTAAGGGGGAAGCAGCCTTAGACTGTTTTTCACTGTTTACCAGATAGATATCCACAACAGCTGGGTATAGGTGATTAAAATTTGCAAAATATGTTTTCCTCATACTCTAGACAATGGATAGTAAAATTCGAAATCTAACAGGACGAGAAGAGGGGATAAACATAGTTTTGATCTAGGAAGTTGAAATTTGCTAAGGTGGAGCCGTGAGTAATTCTACTCCACGGTGTACATAGGTTTATTGTAAAGTCCTTCTTTATTATTACGCATTTCTTTTGAAACGTTCGGCATACAGCCATGAAATTTGTTTACTAAATTTTTTGACATAAAATACGGGACAAAAATAAACGACTAAAAATACTAATTACATTTTGGTAATTTATGTTTGTACCGTACTTTGCATCTCTCATGCGGGAGATACGTACCATAAATATCTCATGCATACAAAATATCAAATATAAAAATATTCGTATACCCTCTAAGGTACTACAGGCGGGAACCACGGAGAGATGTATCGAATAAAATGCTTGGTAGCCAACTACAGTTATCATCGCACGCTACAGCTAATTGCATTGGAAAATTTGAATTATCTGAATTCAAACCGAATGCAGACCAATCTTCCATTCTACCTGTCACGAGTCGGGTGAACGTTTAAGACGAAAAATTTATCACAAATTTATTCAGGAATGGAATGTGGTGGCTCCCAATTGAAGAGACCTTTCTGAAGCTAGTTTTTACTGATTACAGCACCACTTATGACGACTTGAAAAACATTTTCGAGTAACGTTTACTTGTTTTCCTGTAGAATCCGAATCTGAAGTAAAAATTGTGGTCCATATTTAAATGTTCAAAGCTCACACCGCTAATTTTATCACAGTTCAATTTCCTCCTCTAAAATAATATCTTTCTTTTTCAAACATTTCTTTTCTTCATCCGATGTTTACTTCTCCAGATGTGATGCAGTCTCACGTTAAAATACACCATATATATATATATATAATTTTTCTTGTCTTTTCAGGAAACCAACATCAGAGATTTGTGGAAATTACGATGTGTTATCACATTCTTCGGGGTTTACAAGATATTCAACAGAAAGCTGAATCTGTGCCTTCTTCCCCACTGACAATGGCATCAGAGTATCAGGATAAAATATATGTTTGTAATTATCGCTTTATTAGAGACTTTACGAAGGGAGTGGAAGGAGAGTGGATAGTAAATGTTGCAAATCATTTCAAACCAGCAGACTTCATTGCTTAGCGAATTGTTGTATAAAATAAAGCATAGTGGGCATAGCATAGCTTACTGAATTTGTTTTATGTATTACATTGCTGTCAAATCTATAAAACTTTCATTCAGTTTTTATGTTTTGTGTTTTAATTACTTCAAGATGTCATACTTAACTTAAGGGAATACGAAATTTCACTTTAACTTAATGTGATTATAACTATGCACAATCTATCTGGCAGACAATTGTCACAAGTTGAAAAGTGTCCAAGAACTGTGCCGTAAGAGATAAACCGTTTAAGATTCTTCTCTGAGGTCTAACGCGTCCCTAAAATAGTGTTAACAGCGCCTTCCTTTAACCACACATTCATTGTTCCTTTTGATCACATTGCTCCTAAATAATGCTAAAGCATCATTGCTTTTGGCTTGTTTACAAAATTGGAAAAATAGCTTGAATTTTCATGAAATGAGCGTTGAAAATTCAAATTGATCAATATTCTGCCCCTTATAGTTTGAATAGGCGATATTTTGTAAGTCAGTCTGTAGTTTTTAAATTTGTAGAAGATGCATTTCAGACACTGTTAAGATTTTATCTGAAAAAACGTTACAGTACTCTTTCTTTACGAACTTGTATAGAATCTACTTGTATTATATAAAAGAGCAAGTCCTCTTGTGTGTTATTGAATCAAGGGAAAACGGATGAAAAGTATGAAATGAATTTGGATATAGTTACCAACTACGTCGAACTGAGATATGCAAAACCACGATAAGGAATTCTATCATTCTACTTACAGATTTCTACAATTCCTGAATTTTTATACCTCCAAGCTTTCGACTCTTCCCTAGAGTCTTGGTCACGGAGGTTAAAAACAGGAAGAAAAAGAATAGAAACATCAAGGAATAAAAAGGAACGGACTTACCAAGGGAAGAGGTGTGTTGTATCGCGGCGGACCCAAGTCATTGATCAGGTAATGGCGACTGCTTTGAAACAAATGCAGAATATGAGAATTAAATCTCTCTCATCTGTAGTTTCGTATGGGGAAGAAACAACCTTGTGAACCAAAGGTTTAAGAACAACTCAAGTTATTAATATAAACTTTGCCGAAGATTATTCACTTATATCATCATAAAAGAAATACGAGAGAAGTTTTGAAACGAAGAAAAATAACATACAACCTTGCGAGCGGAGGCAAAGAAACCTAACGTAACCAGACTAAAGACAAATCATTTATCGAGTAGTGATCGTGGTTCAGTGGTCAAGGCGCTCGACCAGTAATCTGAAGGTTCTTGGATCAAATCTACGTCGAGCATTTTTGTATTTTTATTTTTTTTATTTTTTTTTTATTTTTTTTTTTATTTTTATTTTTTTTTTTTTTTTTTACTTTACTTTAGGATATTTGGTGGCGATTGATCGACGATGACACACGTTTTATTATATTCAAGATATTTGAATACTCGGATGTTTCAATACTTAACTATCAAATCTTCAGGAATAACGATAGTAATAATAATAAATAATAATAATAATTATCTCGTAGAAGATTAAAAATTAAAAACTTATTATCGCTCAGGTCATACCATTACAAGCAGAAAGGTTATATCTGGCAAAAAATATTTCGGTTTTCTTTAATGTTGCCCACGAGAAGAGGAATTGAAGACTTTGGGACAAAAAACCATCGTCGAAAAAGTGAAAGAGTAAAAGAGATAGCTTCACAAGGGTTTCTCTTTATCCGATTTTCTTCAAACTTAGCACATATATACTAGACCTAAAATATATCGACACGTATTTTTTGTTTCTTTCGGAAAATAGGTTAAGGGGGGCAAGAGGCCTCTTTTCATAAAAGAGTCTGCTTGATTTAAAGGGTCACATTAAAGAAATAAAACTCTGCCGATGCAAAGATGGCTTCAAAATAGGAAATACAGGTTTTGTCGTTTTTGCTAGAAAAAGGTTGTAGGGGCTGTGGCCCCCTTCGAAATGACAAAGGACCCCAAGGTTACTAGAGAACAGGTTGCCTCTTATCCATGCTGCAGTGTCATAGGCTGTTTCGGAATGACGTCACCCATGGACCCATGAAGCGCGCAAAAAAAAAAAAAAAAATGTCGTCTGCTCTTTTAACGCTTAAGAATAAGGAAGAGGGTCTTCGCGTGAGAAATCCTATACGGAATTAACGATATATAGTAAAATATTGTTTTGTTGCTTGCATGCAGAATCAACCTTAAGTGTCTGTAATTTACTACAGAGAATAACGAGCGAAAAATTAATTTATAATAATTGTGTTCTACGATAATATAATGTTAGAAACCTTACCTCATTAGACAAGTTTCCTGATCTTTTTCTTCCGTTTGTCCTTGGAGCTTCCGTCTCTTTTTACAGAAGCCTTAACATTTTTCTGTCTTGCCAAACTATTCAAAAACTTAATTCTGGCAAATGTTCTTATTCGCACAAATGTAGTCACTATTGCAGAATCCACATTAGCACTATTCCCATAAATAATTCCCTTCAGAGATTTCATGCTATCTTTTCCCCTACGCACTGTTCTTCCATGGTACAATGAAAACTGTTTTTCCATATCTTTTACACACGAAAGTCATTCTTCAGTGGGCTGTGTGAGATGGCCATGAGACAAGCTTTGAATCCATGATGGTGAAGAGTGATGAACGGGAATATTTTTATTGTATTGTTTACTTAAATGAGTTTTTTTTGCAAGCCAACCTGCTATATACTCCAGTCCATCTTCTTCCATTGCTGATTTTGTCTCAATATCACACACTTCACTTAAGAACATCTTCGTCTTTGGTCATTGTCTTCAGCATTTCATCAGTACATACAACACCATATTTTTAAAGAAATTTGCTTGAAATAAATTCTTCATTTTCGACAGTATTTGTGTTCTTGTTAGTTTCCAGTACGCCAGGATTATTGCCTAAAATAATCATTCCAATTCTGTTTAATGCATTTAAAGCTGTAGGATGATCATAGAGTCCTCCATGGGAACGAGTCTGCGAAAACACGTTTTCCAAAGAGTCCTGATTTAAACGATATGTTAGAACATACTTAATTCCCAATTCCCATGCTCCGAACACATGAGAGATGATGTTTCTGGGATATAATGGACACAAGAATGGCTGCTTGAAACACTTGCATGTTCTTTTTGCCTCGACACAACATAGTACTAATTGTATTATACATTTTATCTAATGCGGCATTTTGTTGCTCTAGCTAGATTCCGTATCCCATTTTAGTTGGCAGATCTGAAGCTGATGGAACATATGTGTTCATAATATCAAACCAATCATTAACGGTTTCAATAAAATTTGCAGTGTTCTCAGCCAACTGAGGATCATCTCCAGGTTTAAAGTGATGAATAGCTGCTGCAACAATGTGCGACATCAATTCTGCGACTCTTCTTACATTTATCCTTTCCGTACCTTCACAATTTGTGTGATTTTCAGTTAATTTATAACAAGTTTTAATTTCATGACTATCACACTGGATAAGCGCATAACTGCCATCAGGAAAGATGAAACCTGTATCCAGAAACCAATTCCGAATTAATTTCAATAGGTGCGGTGCATCTGTGAAAAAGTATTTTTTCCTGTGTTCTTGTATTGCAACTTGTATTATATAAGTTCGTTCAATGCGTTTCCCGTATTCTTTCCTTGATTAGCTCCACCCATATCGCACACACATGCCATGAGTCTGTAGCCTATATCTGACAGTAGAAGAATCAAATTGTCGAGGATACTTTTAGACATATTTTGATCAAATTTCACATAGACTAATTGTTTCCAATTTTTGAACAAACCTCTGACCATTACAGTTTGCATTCTTGAAGAATGGCCTATAATTTCATCTTTCGACTGGTCGTACTCATAAGCGCTTTTAACTTCCATCTCGTCAAACTGTAGAACTGTAAGTTTTTCAGTATCTTTATAATTTAATCCAGCTACTTTCATCATACATAAAATATGTTCCAATATACCATTCTCGCTTCTCATATCGATTTTTGAAGCCCATTTCTGTAAAGTTGACAGTCCAGGTAGTGGATAGTGTAGTTTTTGTCTAAGGTATACGTGCGGTTTTTTTTTTTTTTTTTTCCTAGGTACCTTAGCGTAAAGGCTACAGAAATGTCTTCATCAGTCCATCTAATACGTTTTTATTTATTTGTTAGCATCTTAATTTGGTTATCAGTAAAAATCCCTCTCAATCCCGATACGCGCTTCTCGTAAACCACGCGAAGATAATTATTTTTACTTCCATACTGAAGGAGTTCTTTTCGCAAATCTGAAAGTGCTGTTCTTTTAAGATTAATTTCCTTTCTGTTGTTTCAAGTTTACTTTTTCATATTTTGTTATTCATTTTCTCCTGTAAAAGTTGATGTTTTAATTCATCTATTTGTTTTTGAAGGAAAATAGAGGAATCATCTACTATAGTTTTTCCTCTGTATTAACCATAGAAGCATCTAGAGAGTCTATTTCTTCCGTGGACTGCAGTAAAGTTGCTACAACTTTTGTATTGTCTCTTATTGCTTCTTTTCGCGCGGTCTTCAGATTGTTTTTCTTTATATACATTTTTAACTAACCCTAAATTAACTGAAGGTACGGCGTCTTTTTTTAGTTTCATGACGAGAGGCAGCCCTAATAATTCGTTTTTAAGGTCTCTTTCGAAGTCGCTGGAAACAAAATGCTCCGAACACACTTTACACGAATCTGGATTCCACTTGCCATCACGCCTACAACGTTGAATCCACTGTCTTCATAGTTCTGCATCTTCGGGGAATTTAAAGTATTTGACATGTATTTTAAGATCATCTTTTTTCGTTTTCACTAAACTATTGTTGCATACTGCGACAGCACAACTTGTGCCCGGCATATTAAAAACTTTTGCAAGTACTATAGAATGCAGCTAATTAAAAACTAAATTTTAACATCACGACGGAAGTATATATTTAAAAAATCACTTTATATTTGATGCACGAAATTCCAAATATGAATTTAACAGATTCATTCTAGGAAAAACTATAATAATAAATAAACATAACAACTAAAAGCACTACACTGTAAAAATGAAATAACCAAGAAAATGGCCCAAGTTTTCACTAACACGAACAGCCGAAAAAATCTGCTAGCTTACGATATAGATTCAAATAAAATTTCCTTTCGAACACACAAAAAAGATTTGCAAAGCACTCACACAAGCTTGTCAAACAATTAACATTCTTTCGCACCTCTCATGTGTCTTCAAAGCGTTGGGTCTACATGTGACGTATTTACAATCTTCACCGACTCCCTCCTAACGAAAACCGAAGTGTTTCTAGGCAACCTGTACTCTAGTAATCTTGAAAGGTCCCCACACAATCCTTACCGAAATTGAATTTCGGTGGAATTGCTTGAAACCGCGACATGTAGATATTGTGTTACTAAGAAAAAGTTTCAATGGGCACAACCACAAATCACTGACCGTTTAGCCACTACAGGGCCACTTTTTAAAAAAGAGCCGAAGATAACGACATTATTCTGAATTTCGGTAAAAGGACTACTAAAACCGTGATATGTTGTCGACATTGTGATCCTTAAAAAAGTCTCAACTGACACAACCACAAATCACTAATCGTTTGGTCACTACAGGGCTACTTGCTTGCAAGCAGCCCAGTATAACGATGTTCTGGATTTCGGTAAGATTGAGTAAAACTAAGATATGTTGAAGATCTCCTCATCATGAGAAAAAGTCTTAATGGACACCACCATCGACGTTTGGCCACTACAGGTCCAGATTTTTTAATACTACTACTACTATTATTATTATTATTATTATTATTATTATTACTGAATATTTAATACTTCAATATTACGTCTCCAATGGAAATAAGCATACTGAAGTTGATAGCAAAAACAAAAAGAATTTTTTGGATCCTCTGTAAGAATGGATTGCCTTATAAGAGATACTTTGGAAGGAAAAGAGGGGAGAAAAGAAGGTGTCAGCTCCTGGACAATACGAAAATCGAATATTCGGATGCCTTAACAGAAACTAAGTAGGATTTGTCTTCATCACGATACATAGTAACGCCCTTTCTTTTTGTAAAAGACTTTGGATTATACCGGGTGTTCAGAAAGTAACTATGCAGTGCCATGTTATGGTGTGCTAAGTGATGATTGATATGATTGTCACTTAGTAATACAACATTTTCCATTGTTTAACATGTTTGAACCATATTTGAACAGGTATTTGTATTTGTTCACAGGTCCGGTTTGATTGAAGACCAACGTTTTGTGTGACATCATTGTAATCCAGGTCATCATTCTGACGATTGAACAATAGAGATGCAAGGGTTTGGAAAAAAACGGCTTTTTTGAAAAAAAAAAAAACTCGGTTTTTTCTGCTTCGCTTTCTTGCTTGGGATTTTTTTTTTTTTTTTTTGAAACTTTTGTTTTAAACTGATCAAGTAAACTTTGTTTCGCTTCTCTACAACAAAAAACTTATTTAATTAGTGGTTGATGCAGATAATAATATGGAACTTCGAAAATAAACCATGAATTTCAAAAAGATTTTTTTTTTTTTAAATTCTTACATATTTACATTATGAATTCCAAAGGATTAACCAATATATGTAATAATATTTTAACCTCTTATACACAATAAGTACTTTAAAAAAGACACACAAATAACTAGCAAAATTGTATGTAGTATTTTTACTTCAAAATATCACACCCTCTTTTCGTAGCAAAATCAAGAAAAACATGAGAGAAATCTGCACATCAAGAGCTTCCTTTCGGATGGTTCTGTACATTCTTGAATTTTTTCAGTTTATGAATATTTCTAACAAATTTTTCACTGATTAATCACATACGTAATAATCTGTTACCACCTATCAGGTGCTTCGGATCTGCAAAATCGGTAAAGCTCCAAATCCTGTAATACACTGATTGTTCCTTAAGCTTGTTCAGAATCGGGAAAGAATCGAATTTTCTGTTCATGGATCATATACGTAGGCCTAATAGACGGTTCATCTGAGCGTATGGTTTCCTAGGCTGTAGAATATATAACCACCATCACCCAGTCTTGAAGGTTTTTGAAATTTTAACAAGAACATTCAACATTTCGTTACGATTTTTTTTTTTCAAAAAAGAAGAACTATGGAATACATTTAAAAAGAGTGGAAGAATCAATCACTGTTCCAATTCACAAGAAAGATGACAAAATTGATTGTAATAATTATCGAGGCATTTCTCTTCACATTTTATTAATAAGATTGACCCCAAACGCAGATGAAATTATTGAAGATTATCAATGTGGATTTAGTCGAAATCGACCAGATATTTATCATTCGACAAATACTCGAAAAGAAATGAGAATATATTACCCAGTACATCAACTGTTTATTGATTTTAGAAAGGCTTACAACTTGGTTAGGAGGGAAACATTGTACAACATTCTTACAGAATTTGGAATACCGAAAAAGCTAGATTTATTAAGTGTTTAAATGAATAGATTTATTAAGATTTATTAAGTGAGTAAAGTCCGAGTAGAAAAATGCGAGCTTCCACGTCGAGATTGACCTGAAACAAGGATATGCGTTATCGCCGTTATTATTCAGCTTTGTTCCGGAGTACGCTATAAGAAAAATCAAAACTAGGAACCAGAGCCTAGAGTTTAATGGTATTCACCAGGTTATGGTGTATGCTGATGATGTAAATCTGATAGGAGAACAATTGACAGAAATGCAGAGGCCTTATTAAACGCTTGCAGGGACATGAGTAAATGCAGAGAAATCTAAATACAAGGAAGTTCACAAGGATCGTAATACGGCAAATTATGAATGCGTTAAAAATCAATTAATACTTTCGACACAGTGGATACTTTCAAATATCTTGGATCAGTATTATCAGACCAAAATCATATCCACAAAGAAATTAAATGTCCACTGAAATCAGGAAATTCTTATTATTCAGTTCAAAATATTTTGTTGTCGCGAATTCTGTCAAGGAATTTAAAGCTTAAAATATATAAAATGATAATCATACCTGTTATGCTTTGTGGTTGTGAAACAAGGTCGCTTACGCTGAGGGAAGAACGCAGACTGAAATTATTTTAGACTCAAATTCTGAGACGAATATTTGAACCCAAGAGGAACGGGAGTGGGGAATGGCGGAATCTTCATAAGGAGGAACTACATAATTTATACGGTTTACCAAACATCATTAGTCATCAAGTCTAGAAGGCTCAGGTGGGCAGGTCATTTAGCCAGAATGGAAGAAAGTAGAAACGCTGTCAAAGTTTTAACTGGAAATTCAATCAGGAAACGTCCATTAAGAAAACCTAGGCCTAGATGGGAGGAAAATATTAAGATGGATCTAGCAGAAATAGGAATACAGAGTAAAAACTGGATTGAATTGGATAAGGACAGAAGTCAATGGAGAGCTTTTGTGGCCTTAGAGAAAGCGAGAGAGAGAATACATTTAAGTTAAGCACAACAAACATGAGTGAGTGGTTAGCTTTCGCGCTTCTATCGTGAAGTCTGGGATTCAACCCCCATTCGACCATTTTGACAATTTCTTTTCTTAATTCCATCTGTGAATGTAGATATAGTGCGTGTACTGTGAGTCCTGGCCGACTTCTTTTCTAATCGTTTTTAAATCTTTGTTATTACTAATTACCAGCAGTGATGGATTTGCGAAGAGAGTTAGGGTGGGGATGTCTTTCGGATTGAAGCCTCTACCCCGAAATTACGGAATTTCTAAAACAAACTAAATATTACTTTTTCCTTTACTCATAAACTTCAAGCTGTCCTCAAATAAAAAATTAGGAATTTTTAGAAAAACTAAGCATTAATAAGAAAAGCCCCTCCCAAAATACTTTTCTAAATCCGCCACTGATTATCAGTATAAAATGGCCTTCAAGGTTGTATTATAGCTGAATATACAAACGAAACGAAATATTTATTCTGCTGTACTCATAAACTTAAGCTCCTCTTAAATAAAAGTTAGGAATTTTTAGAAAAAACAAACATTATTCAGAAAAAAAAATCTCCCAAATAATTTTCTAAATCCGATACTGATTATTTATCTAGAGATGCAAGGGCTCGGAAAAAACCGTTTTTTTTTAAAAAAAAACGGTTTTTTCTGCTTCACTTTTTTGCTTGGAAAATTTTGGGCTTTTTTCAAAATTCTGCTTTAAATTGATAAAGCAGACTTTGTTTCGCTTCTCTATAACACAAAAAATCGTTTAATTAGTGGTTGATGCTGATAATAATATAAAACCTCGAAAATAAACTATGAATTTCGAAAAGATATTTCAAACAATTTTTCTTCAACATATTTACATTATGAATTCCACAGGATTAACCAATGTAGGTATATAATAAGAATTTTTTAACCTCCTATATACAAAAGTAAGCAGAGTTGGCAAGAACCATGGTTGTTTTTGAAAATGTCAAAAACCCGTTTTTGGGGGGATGTTTAACCCAGGCTTTTATGGTTTAAACTAGGTTTTTTTGATTTAGATTTTTTGCTTTATGTATTTATATTACATATTCACAGAAATAAGTTTGTTTCGCCTTGGTGTTATTATGCAACAGCGGGGTTATGCCGGAAGAACTCCCATAAGCTTAAAGAAGTCCGGTCAGTAAATTTCCTAAACTGCGAATCTCCCGCCCTAGCCATCGAGAAAATCCCGTCATTACTTGAAATGTAAGAAAATAACGGGAAAATCCTGTTATTGCTTTGCATGTAAAATTTAAAGGTCAACGTATCATAATCAGTACGCTAAAACTGAGGTATTAAATTACAAATTTAGTACGTAGATATTATTGAAAGTCCAATCCAAGCTAATGTTGGAAGCTACGTAGGCAATCGATAAATTTTGCCAATTTCTATCAATTAAACAATCTTGGCTTCTTTATAAAACAACAGGCATTTAGGCATGCAGAGATATACAATTTGGTTTGTTTCGTATGTTTAGGCTTAACATCCTTACGAAATACCGAGGTTATCAACGAGAAGACTTTCGCTTAACCCTTTCCGGTACCCGGCTTTTTGGGCTATTTTTTAGACTTTCAGTCAAGCAACTACTGCATTGTCACTATTTATCCTAGGATCATGGTTCATACCTCATTCTCTTCAGAATGGAGCTGGCTTTTAAATGGTACCACTTGCATGCTCATACCATATACCAGGAGCGGGAAAAATGATGCTAAAGGGAAAATTTCGGAGGGAATTTTTTTCTCGCACTTTGGACCCCTCTGGAGCGGCCCTGTGTGAACGTAGCCATCTAAAAAAAATCTGATAAATAATACTTGGTATACTGGATGTGTGTGCCAAATTTCAAGTTTCTATCTTGAATACTAAGGGCGAGAGAAATATTATCAGGAATTCCCACCATGCCCCAAATTACCGTAAAACACCATGATCTCAGGTAAAAAATTTCCTGAGATATCCCTAATTACTCTAGGGTCATGTTTCGCCCATCATTCTCTTCAGCTTAGAACTGCCTTTCAGGCGGTATGACTCACGTGTCTCCATCATGTATCTAAGGCGGGAAAATCCCGAAAAAACGGATTTTTTGGGTCTAAATATCCTTTTTTTCAACTTCTAGCCCCTCTGGACCCCCCCCCCTGCTTTAACGCAAAGATCTGAAAAAAATCTGAAATACTACTAGGTGGGTTGAATGTTTATGCACAATTCCAATTTTCCAGGTGCAAAACTAAGCCCGCCAAAAAATATATACCGACAACATCCCATATTCCCGTATACAGAGGGAAATTTTTAAACATAACCTGAGACATCCCTAATTACCCTAGGATCATGGTTTGCACATCATTCTCTTCAGAATAGAACTGCCTTTCAGGCGGTAGCATTCACTTGTCTCCATCATGTATCTAAGGCGAGAAAATCCCGTGAAAGGAATTTTTTGGTAAAAATTTCCCTTTTTCAACGTTTAGCCCCTCTGTACCCCCCCTGTTTTAACACAGAAGTACGAAAAAAATCTCGTAAATACTCCTCGGTGGACTGAATGTTTGTGCACAATTTCAATCTTTTAGGTGCAAAAATAAGCCCGCAAAAAAATAATACCGAAAATGTCCAAAATTCCCCTATACAGAAGTATATTTTGATAAAAATTCCCTGACATTTCCTAATTACCCTAGGGTCATGCGTCACACATCATTCTCTTCAGAATAGAACTGCCTTTCAGGCGGTACCATTCGCTTGTCCCCATCATGTATCTAAGTCGGGAAAATCGCGAAGAAAGGGATTTTTTGGTAAAATATCTCTTTTTTCAAGGTTTTGCCCCTTGGATCTCCCCTGTTTTAACGCAGAAATCTGAAAAAAAATCTGGTAAATACTACTCGGTGGACTGAATGTTTGTGCAAAGTTTCAATCTTCTACGTGCAAAAATAAGCCCGCCAAAAAATAAAACATAGACCGGCCCCACAATATTAAAAGAAAATAGATATTTTAGAAATATGACGTCATCACCTCCTATGTCTTGACGTACGAAGGTGTGAAACCATACGTAAGATCTTCTAAAATGCCTCTGGACTTGAAAAAAAAAAAAAAAAAAAACGGACGAAGAAGCTCAAATAGGAGAGTTATAACGCAATGTACCATGAAACACCCCGTATGGTACAGATTGTACCATGGGATCCCCAAAGGGTTAAACTGACATCCGAACCGCTACTTGGTTTACACATGAAAGAATGGTTGTGGTTCGACCAAGAATTGAACATGGGACACCTTGATTAAAAGGTGAAAGGGAAATAAAACTATTGCATGTGGTTTGATATCTGGAAACGTCACCATGAAGTTCACACGATTCGCATTTTTCATTCTTTTTATTTTTTGGGTTTAAACCAGTTATTAAAAAAAAAAAAAAAAAAGTTGGTGTAAACCAGCCAACCCTAAAAGGGAACACTTCTTTTTAAAAAAATACACAAGTAACTAGCAAAATAGTATGTAGTATTTTTACTTCAAAATATTCCATATTCTCTTCTTGAAACAAAATAAAATTAAAACGTAAGAGAAATACTTAGATTTATATGATACACTTAAAGGCTGCACATCTAGAGCTTTTGGTTCCTTATAGTCTTGAAATTCTACAGTTAAGTTTTATATAACCACCATCACGGTTTACCCAATCCTCAAGTTTTCTGAATTTTTAACAAGAGGGATTCAACATATCATTACGGAACTCCCCCGCCCCCCCCCCCAAAAAAGACTACGGAATATATTTAAGTAAAGCTAAATACAACTGCACAACAAACATGACTGAATGGTTAGCTTTTGCGCTTCTTTTGGGAAGTCCGGGATTCAACCAGCATTCGACCATTCTGACAAAGCTTTTCTTCATTCCATCTGTGAATGTAGAAATAGTGCGTGTACTGTGAGTTGGCCGACTTCCTTTCTTATTGTTTTTAAATTGTTATTATTACTAATTACCAGCAGTGACGGTTTTGCGAAGGTTAGGGGGCGGTCTTTCGGACTGAAGCCCGTTCCCCAAAGTTACGGAATGTCTAAAACAAACGAAATATCTATTAGTTATGCCTTTACTCATAAACTTTAAGCTCCCGTCAAATAAAAATTACGAATGTTTAGAAAAACTAAACATTAGTAAGAAAAACCCTTCCCAAAATACTTTTTTAAATCCGCCACTGATTCTCAGTTTAAAATGATTAAGGTTGTATCCGGAAGATTATTGCTAAACATATAAACGAAACGAAATATTAGTTATGCCCGTACTCATAAACTTCAAGCACCTCCGAAATAAAATTAGGACTTTTTAGGAAACGAAACAATCAGAAAAACTCCTCCTAAAGCACTTTTCTAAATCCGCTATTGATTATTTGTATAAATTGGTATTCAAGTTGTGTCCGGAAAATTATTGCTAAATCACTTCGCAGCTACAGTATAACAGAAATGTGGAAGTACGGTTTGACGGATATATTGTAAAACGTACGCTTTGACGGATAAATAGAAAAACGGGCAAGTTTAACTTTTGCGCTAGAAGCTAGAGTACTAAGCTCTTAGAAATGAAACATGGATGACAAACTAAAATGATCTAGAGAAGAAAAAAGATGTCGATAACTCAAAAGTTAAAATAAAGATAAATAGCCTCTAAAATTGCCCTCAAATACTACATTCTTCATGTTAGCTTTAATTCGTAAAACATGTGCTCCATCCATCTTGATGGTGAATTTCAGAGCGAAATATCGCATTTAGGTCATGGAATTCTTATCTAACTATAAAATATACTATAAGAAAGCTATTTAGATAGAGAAATCATGAAAATGAAAAAAGCCAAAATTTCCAAAATTCTCGTTTTTTTTTTCCACAAAAAGCCGGCTTTTTATGTGAGAAAAACCATCGATTCAAAAAAAGCCGGCTTTTTTGCATCTCTATTTCTATCAAATAGTATTCAAGGTTGTGTCCGGAAGATTATTGTTAAATCATTGCACTGCTACAGTATAATGGAAATGTAGAAGTACGCTCTGACATATATATTTAAAAACGTACGCTCTGATGGATATATTGAAAAACGTAAGTTTAATTATGTGCTAGAAGCTATAGTACCAAGCTCTAAGAAGTGAAACACGGATTACTAAAAAGAAATGATCTAGAGAAGAAAAAAATGTCGATAATTCAGAAGTTACAATAAAGTTAAATAGCTTCTAAAATTGCCCTCCAATACTACGTACTTGATGTTTACTTTAATTCATAAACCATGTGCCCCATCCATCATGATGGTAAATTCCAGAGCGAAATATGGCATTTAGATCATGGAATCTTATTTAACTTTAGAGTATACTATAAGAAAGCTATTTAAACAGAAAGTCATGAAAATGAAAAAAGCCAAAATTTCCAAAATTCTCGTTTTTTTTCCCCCCATAAAAGCCGTCTTTTATGTGCAAAAAACCATAGATTCAAAAAGAAAAAGCCGGCTTTTTTGCATCTCTATTGAACAAACAGTGTTTTTGTGGAGAATGTGTTCCGCAATGGAGACAAGTTTACCTCAGGAGTAGAAGCTGTATTTGCAGCAAAGTTCCACGGAACCTCAACACGAAGTTTCGAAAGACCGGAAGCGTTCATAATGCTCCAAAATCAAGTAGGCCATACACAGCCACATCCGCAGTGAAGGTGGCGGAGGTGCAAGACGTGACGCTGCACAGTCCAAAGAAATCGGTTAGACGACTAACTCAGCAGGCTCACGTGTCCGTGCGTTCCGCTCACAAGGTTCTCCGGAAGTCACTGTCCATGTGTCCGTACAAAATTTCGGTCGTACATGAACTGAGAGCCTCTGATCGCCCGGCGCGTGTTAACTTTTGCAACTGGTTCCTGTCCTGTATGCAAAACAATGGTGAGGGGATTCTTGACAAAACGTTTTTCACGGATGAGGCATGGTTTCACCCCTCCGGTTATGTGAACAGCCAGAATAGTCGTGTGCGGAGTACGGAGAATCCGCATGAATTTGATGAGTCCCCACTGCATGATAAAAGGTTGGTGTTTGGTGCGCCGTGACTCGTAAACGCGTTATTGGGCCCATCTTTCAGGACACCATAAATGCAGAACAGTACTGCACCTGCATTCTGGAACCCTTCCTAAGTGAACTTAATGAGGACGAAATTGAGAATGCCTGGTTTCAAGCGGATTGGGCAACTGCACATACCGGCCACAAGGCGATGATCTTTTTTTACAGGACATCTTGGGTGACCCCATCATCTCTCGACGACTCTGGCCTCTGCGTTCACCCGACTTGGCTCCACTGGATTACTTTGTATGGGGTACGTTGAAGGGAAAGGCCTATGAAGGCAATCCGCACCCTTAACTCAAGCTGCACTGACACGTCAAATTCGGAACATCACTCCAGATGTTCTGCACAACGTCTTCAAGAACATGCAGAAACGTGTGCAACTGTGTCTTCAAGTGTAAGGGGATCACTTCGAGCATCGCTTATAACTTCCATGACATTAAAGTTTAGCTTCGAGTTAATTTCAGTTGTTTAAAGTGGTTTATAGAAAATACAATACGGCAAGTTATGAATTGCATAGTTACTTTCTGAACACTCTGTATTTGCGTTATATTGATATTTTAACAAAATATACATACAAATATATATATATATATATATAAACATCTGTATTTTCTAATATTGTCGATAGTGTCTGAAGAAGGATATGTTAGATCCGAAACCGTTACATATTATAATTTTAAAAAACAGTGGGTTTTAAGCATATAAATGTAAAAAACAATATTTCATATTTACAAATTTTGGTTGAACGGATATATGGAACGTGTTCGAAATGGCGAACGAAAATATTATTATTTCTAGTAAGAGTTGAAGAACTTAGAAACAATTCCATAATGAAACAGTAACTTTTCAGATACATTTATGACTCATACTAGGCCCTAAGGATGACCCTTGTGTATTCATGAATTGTTTGCTAAATGCTCTAAGTTTTGAGACAGTAGGAATCGAGATTGTAGACAGTGACGTCATGTTGTTAGTATTTCTCCAGTGAAGGAAGTCGTTTCAACTCTAACTTGTTACAACGAGAGACATTTGATTATTTTTCGTGTTATTATACGTCAGAAATATCAACGTTGTAAATGATAAAAATTTTCTTAATTTACTCACAGTAATGGAACCGCGGACCCCTAAATTACGAAACAAATGCTCAAGCCACTACTCTAAGACTGCTTAGTTAAGTAAGAGTCAAGAAACTGATGTATGTAGCAAATTGCACACCTTTAGGATTCCAATATTTTATTAACGATGAAAAATGATTTCGGTCATGATAAAATACTATAATCCAGAGAATTCAAGTTTAATTTAAAAAAAAAAAAAGCCATACAAACACAAGAACATGAAAGAGAAAGTAGTCTTAAGAGTAATTCGAACCCTTAACTGGAACCTTTTGCCTCAGACCACTTTTTTTTTTTAATTTTTTTTTTTTTATTCACCGAAAGTATCTCCATAACTTGTCTCTATTATACTCGGTTATTCTCCTTTTACAGTTATATTCAGTAACATTGAACGACAGGGACATGAACACAGATACGTCGACGACATTTAATATTTCAAAGGCTTCCCACCGGGAATCGAAATCGGGACCCCGCCCACTGAATTATCTGATGGGTGGGGTTCCTGGTTCGTTTCGAAGGCAAGTAAGCTTGAGGTGTACAACATCGTATTCATTGTTTTTTTTCGGAACACCCCCGTAAATGTGTCTGAAACGTGTCCGATAGTTTTGAAACTATGGACCTTTTAAAGTTCATTTTCTCATGTTTTCGGCAGCCTATAAATTCGAAAGGAAGCATTTGTGCACCCATGTTGGTCTCTACTTTTTGTCTTATATTGGTGTCAGGAATCACCTCCCAAACGTTGTCAGTGTTCTTTTGAAACACCCAAGTTTATATATATATATATATAGATACCGGGTGCACCATTTATAATGTCCAACCTTTATAACAGAGGAACCAAGAGAGGGAGAGAAGCGAAACTTTGCACAGAGCAACTATAGGAAGGGTGCATCTCTCCCTTTATTGGGTAACAATACCAGGAAAAACAATGTTGCCAACCCAATATAAAATTATGATTTTTTAAATGGAATGACCAAACTTTAATTTCATAATTCGAATCAGCAATGAAAACAAGACGAAAGAAATGATCCTCGCAGATCAGGGTTGCATTCTTTTTGAGAAATAACGTTAAACATGTATCAAATTTAAACGCCTTTAACACACACAAGGAATGAAGTAGTAACTATTTTTGCACATTAAATTAAATACTGGGAAGAACTCTTTAAGATGACTTCAAGTTTAGAAGGATCAGTTAAACAGTGTTGCCACAACAGAAATGAGAAAAGTTGAGTTAGAAAATAGTGCAATAACTTGGAAAAGTTCCCTAGTACAGTGTATTTTAAAATTCATTGAGCAAATCAGTATGTCATGAGGAGCATTGTCACGTTTATTTGAGATAGATAAATCAAGTACTTATCAAGATATTCGGTGCTTTGTAAAAGATGAGAATTTTGTGCTGTACAAGATGGTAACGCTGTTTCAAAATTCCCTGTTTTCCCTCTGCGTTGGCGAAATATTTAAGAAGTAATCTGTGACATGCCGAACTAAAGCAAACCATTTAAAATAAGGAAGCAATAATTTTTCTGTTTCATGAATTTTGCAATCTATGCTACGAATAATTGTTTCTTGATCATCATAAACATATATTTCTTTAATTTAATGTCTTTCTCCTGAATATAAGTTAGAAAAGACAATAAAACATAGATAATAATAGTTGCCAAATTTTAATTGAAAATACATAGGCTAAGTTCTCTTAATGGTAGCAAAATTTTTGAGATCATCCAATATTTAAACGTACTGTCCAATTTTAGGGGAACATAGACAACTTATTTTGTATTTCATTCACCACGAAATTAACTACTAATAATTTACAAATTGTTTTTTAAGAAGTGAGTTGCATTTATGGATTCATATGTGCTTATTCCTTTATGAGGACTGAAACTTTGTGAGTAAAAGTACTACAGCACATAGATATATGCCGTAAAAGCTATAGCGGAACAAACACCAAACAACCTGTGTTAGGTGGCCATTAAAAACAAGAAATGTATCTGATCGGTCAAGAAACGGAGAACGTGGTGGGTCCATGAAGGGTTGGATCCGTATTGAGCCGGCGAGTAAACGTGTAGTGTAAAAAAAACATGATCAAACCTGTGTTGGATGGCCATAAAAGCAAGGAAGTATTTAACAAAGTCAGGGTAGGGCGAAACTAGTGGAAACTCAAGGTGTCTATAGGGACCAGGTGCGTTAGCAAAGGTGGGTGTGCTTGTAAACAAAACAGTGTAAACATACTGTGTAAAGAATATTCCATAGTTCTTCTGCATATTATATGCGACATCGTATTCGTTAGTCCAGCTTAACTTTTTGTATAACGTCCCACTATTATGCTATTTAGGCTAAGGGGGACAATGATTAAGGCAATTGACTGATGGAGGAATTGCTGGGATGAGAATGCGAGAGAAAGCAAGAGTACCCAACAACTCCATGGACACGATGTTATCCACCACAACCTTACTGGACCGGAAATCGTATCAAGGACCGCATGCACCAGAGGTAAGCGCTCTATCACTGAGCCACCGTGCCCTCGCAGCTTAACTTTAAAAAGGTATAACCACAATTTTCCTATTATAATTCAATCAAAATCTTTTGCTTTCTGTACAATGTTTCACAATAATTGAATACAGATTTGTGATATACTGCGATTATTCTCGGAAAAATACGTACAAACCTCTGCATGGTGGTCACTAGAAACTAGCATTTCATCTACTTCAACAGAACGAAGTTGGAAACTCAAACGGGCTTTTGTCCTTAGGGATGGGGCATGTCAGCGACAGTGTGTATGCGCGTAAAGGACCAGGCTGAGAAACGAGCACCAACCTGTGCTACGTGGTCTAACACATTCTTGGAGTTCAGCATAACCTATCGTGGAACTGTGTCCGTAGAAAACAAACACATCAACACACGTAAGTAAAACCGAATGACTTATCTGTGCTTTGTGTTGACACAAACCGTTACAAAATGAAAGGGTCAAGGTATAAGTACGAGGGTCATTTCAAGTCTTGCACACAGCCCATGCACGACCGTTTGAGTGGTTTGATCAAGTTCACTTTTAGATTAGTTGTGGTTGAGAGTTCGGGCTTGACGATTGTTTCTGTTTTCTGGTTTGTGTAGCTGTTTTGTGAGAAATACAGTGGTGAACCCGACTAAGGTTATGTTACACAAAATGACAAGCGTTCCACTATCAAAATCGAAACTATGTAGAAAAAATCCAACTGAAATTTACAATGCTTTGCGAGAGGTTTGTGGAAATAGTGTAGTGGATCATGGCACTGTGTTACGGTGCTCAGCTCGTTTCTGTGAAGGTCGTGTAAGCACTGCGGACACCCCAAGAGGTGAAAGACCATCAACTGCAACAGACTACACCTCTGAGATTATTGTGAATGACATTTTGAGAGAGGATCGACGAAAACATGTAAGAAAATTGCATATGAGGCTAAATATATGTCATCTCAGTTTACAGAATCATTACTGGGAAGATGAAGATGAGATGGGTTCCGAATGATTTGAGTAAAGAACAGAAAGCATGTCGTAAAAGAATTGCTTCAACGTTATCAAACAGAAGGAAATAATTTTTACGAAGGACTGTTGCAATTGATGACACATGGGTACGAGATTTTGAACCAGAACTGAAGTTTGTCATCACAATAAAACAGTTCAGACTCTCCAAGCTCGATGAACTTCCGCCGGCAACAATCAAAGGTTAAACTCACGGTGATCGTGTATGATACGAATGGATATATGGCTACAATAGAGTGCCACAGGCACAGATCACATAGCCTAACGGCAAGATTGGTAACTACATGGAAAAACAAGCGTATCAAGTTCGTCGCGCTTGCAGTGACATCTACTCTCGCTGGCAGGATAATGTAACTACTCACCAGCAGTGTAACTATCCACCTAAAGAATTCACCAATATAAGCAGTAGATCCATAGGCATAGACTAGTTACCAACATTAGCAGTGTATCCATACAGCACCTTGACGTAGTTTATAAATAATATTTGCCATTAAATTCAAAATGCAAATACGATGTTCTTCTAGTAATCCTAATTTCCTATCTTTATTCATCCGACTATTTTAATCGAAGGTCATATTAATAAGAGTTGAAGTGTGGTTATTGTGTACCATATTCGTATAATTTAGAAATTGGAGACACTCTTTTTTCAGTCTATGCTTTAAGTACGAATTCAATAAAATTCAAAGAGAAAAAAATGCTAGACTTGTCTGGCAATCGAATCTTTCTCTACTCTTATAATGCCGGTGAGCTATCATACAAGTCCAGTTCCTCCCCCATTGGCTCTGCGCTGTCCTGAACATTGAATTAGGGTTAGTCTGGACAGTATACCGATACAGTAAGCTATAGACCGGAATACGACCTCTTGTACTCTCACATTTTCATTGTTCTAAATTTATTGATTTCGTACCTACAAAAGATACAGTGAAAGAAAAATCAAACATTTCCCCCCAATTTCTTAATAAGTAAAGTTATATATATACGCAATAACACAATTAAAATATAATACTAACACGCTTTCGATCGGAATCATATAGTAAAGCTAAACATTTCCAAATTAAGGCATCTAGAAGGTAATTATAGCTATTTTTTAATTAATGTTAGGTAACTATTAATACTATAGTTCTAAATATATATTTATTAAAATTTCATTTAAAATTCTCTTATGTCTTGTTTGAGTGCATTGTATTGTTCTTCTTGCGCATAATACAGGTGTCTTTACCAGCGGCGCAAATCTGTCTTCAATATTGGATGGGTGGGGCGGGAAAGACCGTTCCCATATTTTTTCTAAGCGATGTTCAAAATATTTATGAAGTTGAAAAATAATGCTGTGGAGGATCAGGGGAGCAGAGTTGTCTTCAACATTGGGAGGCTGGCAGATTTGAGGCTTATTCTGGGGGGACATCAATTTCATTGCACTTTCCTTTGTGGCAATCGGGCACAAATCAACACATTTCAAATCAGATTATTGGGGGACAGTTCCAAGATTGGAGGGGACATGTTCCCCTCATTCTCCCGGGATTTGCGCCAGTGGTCTTTACATTCCCAGATCGCAGGACTGTTTATTTACTTCAAATTTCTCTGTTTTCTTAAAAAGTAATCGTTGTAGATTTTTTCTTATACTCTCTCCCTAAGTAAGAAATCAATAAATTTCCTAACAAAGCTTGGTTAAACATGTCAATTGTGTTGAAAACCTTACCGGGAAGCGCGATGGTAAAGCGTTCACGTCTAGTGCATGGGTCTCTGGTTCGATTCCAGTTCGCGACGAGTTAACTTTGTAGTGGACAAACACCGCGTGCATGAATGTTCTCAGGGTTCTCCCGTTTCCTCACCATTATCACCCATCTCATCATGATTGCATGCCTTGGCGAGAATTAAAAAAAAACTTACCTGAATTTCAGTCTCACCTAAAACAGTCACTCCTTCCTTGCTGTTCCAAAACTAAAAGGTTGACATTTCTGCCAGAATAAATTAAGATAACATTTAACTTGGGATAATCTACATAGATGTAATAATTACTTTTGCGTTGCTTTGGAATCCGCAAATTCTGTGAACATTATTATGCAATGAAGCTCCTGAGCCCATAGTGATGGAGCTCTAGTATTTGTATAGCTAACGGAAGTAAATCATGATTAGGAGAAATTGATGATTGTAAATAAGAATCATAATTACTGCAGTTCCTTTTATTTAACATTAGTACTATGCACTTATTACACAATAACAATGCAAATTAAAAGAGCAGTCTTCATTTTACTATTTCCGCCTTATTCTTTCTTTTATTTTTCATTCTTCAATTTACAGATACAAAAACTTTATAAAATTGTCCACGTTTTTCACAACATCCATTTAAGCACTGATAATTTCAAAGTGGAAATAAGATTGCAATACAAATACAAATGCCATTAAATAGGATACAAATCTGTACATTCCACAAACAAATGTGTATACTCAAATATTTATAAGATGTATAGCGTACAAAATACTACACACTTTTTAACTCAGTAAAGGATAGAAAATCATGGAAATAAACACGAATGAAAGCAAACCATCAATTTCCATTAGAGGCAACGGTAACAAAAATGTATAAATCAATAATTACTTTTTGTTCTCAATTTTTTGATAAGGATGAGTTATAAGTCTAGCAATATTCTGGTACACAGTCAGATTAACATTCAAAGTAGACCTATAGCTCCTCGAGTTAATTATCTGGAGCTACCTTCTTGCTAGTTACTGGTTTCCACGTCGATAGCCCGGAATAGCTAAATAAGAATATCATTCATATGGGGTAAAGCCCATTACGCTTAGTTTTGTAAGCAGTGACAAACAGAATACATGCACCTATCTACAAACTTGTATAATGGTAGAAATAGGCTTGCAATCTAACGATAAATGATTAATACTGGTTACAGATTTCATACATAAAATAAAAAATATTATTTTTTGTCAATAATGACTGCTTCTGTCGTACAGACTGTACAGATACTCGCGTCTTCTATTCCTGATTAAGGGACTTTGAAGTAGGTGGAGACAACCGATTTTCTTCTATTTCACACATAGCGTAGTTGAATCGGAGACACTGGTTCAAATCCTGAAGAGTGTAGTGACTGCGAGCATTAATACTGACATTCACATTGTTGTCACTATGTGATACAAGGACCTGAAGACTTAAAAGCTTCTAGGAGTAACAACAGAACAGTTATGGATTTTGTTTCCTCCACGTGAGGGAGAACCAAAAAATAAGGTATTTGTGACTCATCGCATTCTCTCAAATGCACAAATAAGAGCTATGACGTTTATTCCACCCAATTAATGTTCAGGTTTTTGTATAAGCTTAATGCTTCTGTTCACTTCTGATATCTGTCAAAATAAAGAGCTAATAAAAATAAATGAGATAACAAAGAGATAAAAAAGAGAATGAGATATATGTATTTAAATTACTTCGTGGGATTCGATTATGGTAACCTGTCTTATTTCTAAAATCATTATAATCTTAAAATATAAGATTAGCCAATATTCGCTATTTTTTATTTTAACACATCACACAAAGTAACTCTATTTGAGATTATGAGGGTGTTTAACCACTCTTGACTCATTCTATTGAACTTAGTATTGACAGAAAGTAATTAAGAACATTCATATCTACTTATGTATGCTATGAGGCACGTCTCTTAATTATCCATATAGCCTAAACACATCTGTTATAGACTTTAATAAATAGTTCAAAGTGAACATACATCTGGTGTTGGAAGGTTCAAGTATCAGCAATTCTCTCATTATGTCATTCAAATTATCAGAACGATTAACAAGCCGTCGACATATAGTAGCCTAAACGTTGTGAAATATTAGAGTACGTTTGTTTTATCTTTTCACACTTCCCGGCAGTGCACTTGGTTTTCCTTTAAACTATTTTCTGCTAGCACTCACGTGAAGGTTTTAATCCAATAGACGTCTTATTGCTTTTGTCGTATACGTGACGTTAGTTGTCAGTCAGCTCATCAAATGAGGTCATTGCTGTTTGGCGAGTATTTGAAGTGCTCAGTTGCCACAGGCGTATAGGTGTGTTACTGAGATTTGTAAGTGGTGTCGCGTTTCGTTGTGTTTCCTAGCATATTGTAACTGTCAACTTAACCGTGGCGTGGCAACAATGCGTTTGCAAACAGATCCATCCTATAGGCGGGAAGCGTCCCAAAATGAAACAAAGGCACTCTAAAGCAATTCCATAGGAGATGGCCACACCAGTCATACAGACTTAACTTGTCTTCGCCTAACTTCTACATATTTGATTCAATGAAGGAAATCTTATTGGGCAGAAGAGACCTTTACCAACAGGAATAACGGACAAAAGTCTCGGTTCATCTCGATAATAAGCGTATTTCATTACAATTCTTCGGAAGAGTTTAACTTGAAGATCTAGAATTATAACGAAATTTCAGGGACTGGTAAAGAAAAATCATGTGCTTCCAGAATACAGAAGCTTATAGTCAGGTGTCAAATATCTGCTGCCGTAACAGAAGACTAAATAGAAAATAGAACATTAAACTTCAGTCCATACTCTACAGTTATCAAAATTCAATCAATGGGTGTATAGTAATTATATTCTGTACTTACAACCAGTAGTGTGTAGTTTAGTATATGTTGGAATTATTTATCCTTTTCAGCACCGAAGCTATATGAGGCATAGACCTACAGTGGAAGGTGAAAACCGAACCAACATAATGTGTTCAAGTTTCAAATCTTTTCCATGGGAATAGAACACAGTACTCATCACATTATCGAAGAGGCCAACAGGCAAGCCAATTTCAACTCTAGATTTCAATACTTGTTGAAAGAAATTAATTGCGAGTAAGTGAACGAAATCTAGCGACGAAGATAACAGCGTTTATCGAAATCGTTTTAAATACTAACATTTAATTCCAGACGCAAAAAAAAAGGTAATTGGTAACTTCCCATTGCAAATAATCCAGCTTTCAATATTTAGTTTTGGTGGATAATTATGTGCCAACAAAATAAAACAAAAGAAACATATGGGACTACGATAGTAATTGAAAATAGTATCCATCTTATCGTGCCGGTGTGATAACTAATTCACTACTCAACTAGTCATGGATCATAAACACATAAACTTTTAAATATCACTTTCACCGTAACAGTAAACCGCAGGCCATAGTCCGAGTTTCAACTCCGTTCCCCTACTTTCGAAATTCCATTGAATTCGCAAAAAATGAGGATAATGTAACGAAAATTCTATTGCCCCCTCCTTCCACAGTACATACCGTTGGATAATGAACCAAAGACTTCAATGTATTTCACTTAAAACTAATTTTAAGAACGAGATTAAAAAGCATAATATGTTTGTAACCTCATCGTCAAAAGTGCCTTTACATCGCCGTGACGGGTATGTGACCGCGCAGTACTCTAAGGAAGGGATGCTTGGATCAGGGGCGAATCCAGGACCGATTTCTGGGGGGGCGGTGGGTTGTCATGCTGCTACTTTTAAGTGCTTCAAACTTTGGGATGGGTTTTATTTATATATATAAAATAAGAAAGTTTCCTCTTCTGGGGGGAAACGGTCTCCCCCCTAGATTCGCCCCTGCACAGAACACACACAGCTCGCTGTATAGCTGCAAGAGACCCATGGGTAATTATAGTTGCCCTCTTGTTACAACGCGTTCAGTCAAGGCGCACCTATCAAGGTCAGTTCCGGCAGTAAAACACGCAGTTAACTGTTATAAAACAAGTGCAGCATGGAACTAGTACCTCCTGTTTACTTTTCACGAATATATTTCACCTTCATGCGCACAGGTCACGTATTACGTAATTTAATTGACATGCTGTGTCAAGTATATATGCCCTAAAAAGTTATGAGTACTCAAAAGGCAAAAACAAGTAACTATATTTCTGTTCCTTTTCCTATTAGCCAGTGGAAGTTTGTATGGCTGTTTTAACATCCTTGCAGTTTGCTTAGGATTCACTTCCTCTTTTTAGTTAAGCTTTTGGTTATGAATACCAGAGGCGCAAATCTGTCTTCAACATTGGGGGGGACGGGTAAGACGTTCCCATATATATATATATATATATATATATATATATATATATATATATATATATATATATATATATATATATATATATATATATAAGCGATGTTCAAAATATTTATGAAGTTGAAAAACAATGCTGTGAATGATCAGGGGAGCAGAATTGTCTTCAGTGACGTATTTAGGAGGCTATCGGGCTCATTCTACCCTCGAAATAATTTGTTAGTTTTACGCATTCCACGTACAACAATAATCCTTCTTACCATTTCTAAGAATGTCATTGACTTTCCATTTTCTTATGCTTTTTGTTCAGAAATAATACTGTATTTGCCAAATTTCATTCCATGTAAGAACTGCGTCCTTAATTGTTCTTTCTGTCATCCTTTCTATTTTTCTGTTTCTTTTTCTTGACGTTACTACTTTCATTTCGCCTATCATACTTTATCGACCGTTGTCAGTTCACAAAAACTAAGAGGAGTTGATAAGCGAAACTAGTGTTCCACACCAACATGCGCGGATATCAACATGACAGGACTTTAGTTATTATAACAAAGGAACAATTATATCGTTTAGTTATTTTTAAAAGAAGGAAATGTTTGAATTAAAGAAAATCAAAACGGGGGAATAATTAGCCCGGGAAATTAGGACGGCCAAGAGGATGCTTTCTTTTTCTTGTATGAATAGAATAAAGGGTTAGATTCACTTCTAAATTTTTGTATCATATCATATAGGATTTATCGATCTGTAATTCTTGCCATTATAACTTCAATTTATGCATAAATTAAAATATATTTAATTCTCAAACTCAGGTGGGCAATTGCCCACTTCCTTCCTTGTGTTGGGCACAGCCCTTGAAAGAAAATCCTAAATACGCCATTGGTTGTCTTCAATATTGGAAGGTGGGCAGATTTGAGGCTTATTCTAGATAAGGGAGATGAAACTCATATTACGGTAGATGAATCTGATCAACTGTTGTAGAGTATATTATATATTAGGTGATGTAGATGAAGTAATAGTATATATCAGTATTACAAATCACTGCCGTGAAAACATTCTGAAATCTGAATACATGCATATTTATAATTGGTATGTTTCTAATTAGGCATCCACAAAGATCCACGTTAAAATTGTTTTATAGTAATATAATAATATAAATGACGACTTCCCCAAAACTCTGAAGAAAGAATATCAATTATGTATGACGCAACAATACTCTTTGAGCAAAATGATTATAATCTCAATAACATTACAGGAATCGTTGCAGAAATCTGACGCATGTCATACTCTTTACTTAACAGATGTAACCTTAAGATTATAGAGAAAAATATTACAGCAATTTAATTCTTTTCTTTGCTTACGAAACATCCTCTCTCAAAAGAAAAATTGGGACACGCGAAAATACGTAGGAACAAACCATGGTTCGAACTAGCAGTGAAAAGAAAAGAGGCAAAATTACGTTGGCTACAAAATCCGAATGAAATAACTACACAAAATTTCGTAGACATCAGGCGAGGAACTTCCAAAACTTTTAGAACAAAGAAACACGATATTTTGAAAGCTAAAATTTAAGAACTTGAAGATAATAGTAAAAATAAAAACATCCGGGACATGTATAAAGGGATCAACGAATTTAAGAAAGGCTATCAACCTCGTTCTTATATATGAAAGAAAGCTGATGGAACAGTTCTCACTGATACAGATAGCAGTAGCCGCCAAGCGATATTTCGGGGTATTTTGCACCCCACTATTTGTGCATCAGAATTATGCACATGGAGGCCAACGTGTTAAATAGATGGAAAGATTTCTTTGACGATTTGCTTAACACGCAGCCAAAAACTAATGTGCGTGGAGAAAGGAAGATACACACCGCAGAACCATATATTCCAGAACCCAATCGAATAGAAGTAAAAATCGCTATAAAGAAATTAAAGAAACACAAATCTCGGGTGTAAACGAAATTCCGGCTGAGTTAATTTTAGCTGGAGGCACAAAATTGTGGAACAAGATACACAAACTCATTCTCCTTATCTACAACAAGGAAGAATTGCCACAAGAGTGGGAAGAATCAATCATTGTTCCAATTCACAAGAAAGGCGGCAAAACTGACTGTAATAATTATCGAGGCATCTCTCTTCTGTTAACATCCTATAAAATCCTTTCAAACATTCTATTAGCAAGATTGACCCCATACACAGATGAAATTTTTGGAGATTATCAATGTGGATTTAGACGAAATCGATAAACTATCGACCAAATATTTACCTTCGCCAAATACTCGAAAACAAGCGGGAATACAGTAGTCCGGTACATCAACTATTTATTGATTTTAGAAAGGCTTATAACTCGGTTAGGAGAGAAACATTGTACAACGTTCTTACAGAATTTGGAATACCGAGAAAGCTAATTAGATCAATTAAGGCATGTTTAAATGAATCCCAAAGTAAAGTCCGGGTAGGAAAAGTTTTGGCCACGAGCTTTCACGTTAAGAATGGCCTGAAACAAGAAGATGCGTTGTCGCCATTATTATTCAACTTCGTCCTGGAATACGCTATAAGGAAAATCATAGATAGCAACCAGGGCCTAGAGCTGAACGGTGTTCACCAGGTTATGCGTACGCTGATTATCTAAATTTAGTAGAGGATGATAGGAGAAAAATAGAAAGAAATGCAGAGGTCTTATTAGACGCGCTTGCATGGACATGGGTTTAGAAGTAAATGCAGAGAAAACTAAATACATGGAAGTGCGTCGTGACCGTAATACGGCAAATTATGTATGTGTTAAAATATTAAATAATACTTTTGATAAAGTGGATACTTTCAAATATCTAGGATCAATATTAACAGACGAAAATCATATTCACGAAGAAATTAAATGTCGACTAAAAACAGGGAATCCGTGTTATTATTCAGTTCAAAACCTCTTGTCGCGAATTCTTTCGAGGGATTTGAAGCTTAAAATGTATAAAACGATAATCATACCTGATGTTCTGTATGGTTTCGAAACATGGTCGCTTACTGAGTGCAGAGCATAGACTGAAAGTATTTGAGAACAAGATCTCGAGAGAAATATTCGGACCAAGAGGAACGGGAATGGGGAATGGCGGAAACTTCATAACGACGAACTACATAATTTATACGGCTTACCAAACATTGTTAAGGTCATCAAGTCTAGGAAGCTTAGGTGGGCAGGACATGTAGCCAGGATGGAAGAAAGTAGGAACGCTTTCAAAGTGTTAGCGGTAAGACCAATCGGAAAACGACTATTAAGAACACCTAGGCGCAGATGGGAAGACAATATTAAGATGGATGTCGCAGAGATTGGAATACAAAGTAGAAACTGGACGCAGTTAACTAAGAATAGAAGTCAGTGGAGAGCTTTTGTGAACGCGGCATTGAACCTCCGGGTTCCATAGGCTATAGAGTTAGTTAGCTTACGAAGCATGAGTAGATGCCTAGGCTGATACTGCAAATAGATTAAATGCGAATTTACTGAAAAGATGGGTTCTACTGACATTGGATAGTCTATATACACTTCGTGTGCTAGGGCCTAGGGGAGAGGAGGAGATAAGATTTCATATCAGGTTACGTCACGCACAGTCGCACGCCTTCATTTTCATAAAAAATGGAAAAGTCAAGAGAAACAAATTTCATCTCACTTTCCTTTGTGGCAGTCGGACACAACTTATCACAGTTATCTGCAAAAAGCACTTTTCAAATCGGATTATTGGGAGAGCCTCCAGTTCCAATGTTGGGGGGGACATGTCTCCCCATTTCCCCGGAATTTGTGCCCGTACCTACAGCTGAGACAACTTTCCAGCATGAGGAGAGGGGCATATCCTTCTCTGGCATTTATTGCAATTTGTACCCAAATAGCAGAAGTGGAATTAATACATATTGATGAGACTACTAAACTCACTACAGCACGAAGTTCAGTTTGAAATACTACAGAATACGATTCTATTTTAAAAAATGGAAAAGCCAAGAGAAATCAATTTCATCTTACATTCCTTTGGGGCAGTCGGACACAAATCATGACACTTATCCGAAAAAGCACTTTTTAAATCAGATTATTGGGGGGGACAGTCCCCCCAGGTCCAAGATTGGGGGGGACATGTCCCCCTCGTCCCCCCGGGATTTGCGCCAGTGATGAATACCACCGCGACAAGCCGTGGTTCTTATGATAGTGGCGTATTTTCGGAAATAATAAATAATGTAGACTACGATGCTTTTGAAACGGACGATAAATGTAGTTTGTAGGAAGATTGTAGCATCAATTTATGTGACACACATACCTCTTTCTATTTAAAAATATTGTTTGGTATACAATATGCGGCATTCAAGATGGCTGCCATGATGTACACTAAATCATTTAACGAAGTTTCTACACCAATGCCAAATTGTAACATTTGCTTTTCCTCCATCTGTGCGTCTCTTTGTTACTGCCCTATCATGATACATTTTTCTATTAGATACATATGTTAAACATAGCACACTCTGTCTCAAACAGATGATGTGTCAAAAATGATTCACATTCTCATTTGTGGGAATATTCAAGCCTAAACTGAAGTGTAAAATCATAACCTTTTACATTTAGAACAATATTGTGTGATATACAATATGATGGAATTCGAGATGCCTTCCATAATGACCACACTCCAAATTAATGCAGTTTTTGCAATAATACCAATTGTATGTAACACTTATTTCTCCTCCGTCCACGCATGTCCTTTATATTGTTGTCCCAATACTTTTCACTAACCCTGTATATAGATCCACATGTCTTCTCACAGTAAAATTAATCTAATCTTTTTCACAGAATATTTTTATACTATACTTTGATCCAGGGGTAAAAATGGAATTTTAGAACTAAGTGGAAAGTCAACAATAGATAAAGTTTGATTGAGCTATGTCACGATAAAACCAACTCCGAAATACGAGAGTGCAAGCAAACTTTCATGGAGAACGACTTAAGCGATAGCGATTGTTGCAGAACAATCAACAAGCAAACAAAACTAATAGCACCATTCAAATTTCCTATTTGTTACTAATAACTACAGATATTTTTCCTTCTTTTCACAAATACTTCAACTTACTAAGGAGACACTATCCTCCTCATGCCTCATCTCCAGTCTTGCTTTGATCTCAAGCTTTTTACCCGTGGAACCTATTTACCGGGCCCTTTTGACCCGGGCCATTTCTGACTTGTGCCTTTTTGATGCGGGGCCCTTTTGACTCTGGCGTTTTTGTCGTGGGGCCCTTTCAACCAGGGCCGTTGACGCATGGTCGTTCTTATTCGTGCCCTTCGGCAGCACGGCCCCTTTTGACTCAGGCCCGTTTGATGCAGTTCCCCTTCGACTCGGGCCATTTTGTAGCGGAACACTTTTGACCTGGGCCCTTTTGACGCAGCGCCCTTATGACTCGGGCCCTTTCTTCCCCCTAGACATTTTACCTGGGCTCTTTCGACGCGGGGCTGGTTTGACTCGTGCCCTTTTGTGGCAGGTCCCTTTTTGACACGGGCCCTTTTGTCGTGGAACTCTTTGGACCCGGGTCCTTTTGATGAGGGGCGTTTTGATTTGGCCACTTTTGACTCGGCCCTTTTGTTGCGGAGACCTTTTGATAAGGGCACTTTTGACGAGGGGCCGTTTGACTCGGGTCTTTTTAAGTTGGGCCCCTCTTGACCGGGGCCCGTTTGACGCAGTTCCCTTTTGACTAGGGTCCATTTGTCACGGAAAAATTTTGACCCGGGCCCTTTTGATGAGTCGAGCGGTGTTAAGTAAAACATTTAAAAAAAATGATATTTGCATGAGATACCGTTATCACTGCAATCGACAACTGGTACTTCAGTACAAAGAGAGCGTTACACAAACGTGCAGTCTTAAGATACTTTTTAACATGTATATAATTGTCCAATTCAAAATTTATTATCCTGAATCTAATTATCTCTTTCTCAAACCAAAGGCCTAGGGGGGGGGGACTCTCATAATTTGTAAATGAGAGATATTGGCGACCATCATTTTTCGATTGTCGAGTGCATCTGATTTTGAAATTTTGCACCCTGGGTTAGTACATGTTTTTATATTTGATGAATAATATTTACTGTGTTATTTCGTTGGTTGGATCAGGGCATAATGTCCCTTTCAACATCTATTTAATATGAGACATGCACCTCTGCTTAACATGGAATTAGAACCACATGAGCTCACCGGGAATTGAACCCGGGTCTCCCGTCTTGAAGTTGTGTATTCGCTTGACGACAAAGGAATACTGATATACAGATACATATCAATTCAATGGAACACCTGAAAAAATGTAACTTACTAGATTACTATAGGGCTGCACTACTTTTCGCCCTTAGAACAGCTCTGATGTGACTTAATGGAGTCATAGATGAGGTGATTAGCAAGAGTGGTATACTGCATCATTCTGCGTGTAGTCCTCTCTACGTCGGACGGTATTAGTCCATTATTCGGCATGCCAGGGTTATTGTTCAATTTCATCTACATGTTCCTCAAATCACGACACAACAGCTTCAGTTGTATGAATGGACGCATTATCATCCTGGAATATGGCATAATTGACCGGAAACACCATCCCGCGCATAGGATACAAACGGTTCCCCAAAATCGGATCATAATCACAGCAAAGGCGAGACCGGTAAGCGTCAACATAGAACCCGATGAAAGCCAAGATATTGCCTCCCACATGGTCACAAAGTGTCCACCATGTTTCATGGTTGGGTGGAGACACTGCATATCATACGCTTCTCTGGTGTCTGACCATATAAACACGGTCGTGATTTGAAATATAATGAACGAAGACTCATCCAACCATATCACACGTTTCCAGACATCAGCAGTCAATGCTGCATATTCGCGTCAACATAGGCGTCGTGATAAAGCTTTATGATCCCTTATCAACAGTTTCAGTTGTGCAACAAACACATTGTCTCTATCATACAATTCGGGGTGGGATGATTTCGACATAGGCTGTGAGAACTGGTGCTCACAGCCTTGGGTCACTTTCATCACAGTCGCACGACAGTTCTAAGTGACAATCAGTTTAATGTTCGGCAGTGTCTGTAACAGGGGGCTTCATTCCAACCTCTGTTCTTTTTCGTTAACGTGTTTTTGCCGTGAGTTTTGTTGGCAGTAATAATCTTAGGCACTGATCCTTACAATACACTCAACACATATAGCACTTTCGTTACACCAACAATTTGGCCTCATTGGAAATAAGAGGCTAATTATTTTACACTATCACTGTCTGTTCAGATCGCTGCACACTGCTATTCTATTGCTCTTCATATAAGTTTCCCCTAACACATCACCAGCATCTTGAAGCCTCTTCTATCAGTAAACAGAAAACAATCTTACATTTATTTGTTGAAATTTGAGTTCTTTTTCTAGCGCTAAAATTATATCAGACGTGAACTGATAGTTCTTGAATCCGAACAACCAGGAATCTGACCAAGAACTCCTAGCGGTGCAACAAAAGTGCATTCGCTAGCTACTACTCCAGCTCGTGAGCTGAAGATCTTTTTCAGTTTAATGTTGCATAATTATCCATCAAGGCTAAAAGAGACGGTGGATGATAGTGGAATGACAAAATGGGAGATTACCGAGAAAAGCCATAAGCATGATGTTTATCCACTGCAAAGTCCATTTGGGTCGACTGTATCGAGCCAAATACCCCATGCGCCACAGGTGAGAGATCTATTACTGAACCACCCATGCCCCGAAACAAGTTATTGTATATGATATTACAGAATCACATTTTAACATTACCGTCGCAAAGAAACTTTCACAAAATCAATTTAAACCAAAAATACCCACAAGGACTCATGTGGATTTTGTTTTTCAAGGCCTAATGAATACTGTGTTTTTTAAAAAAACAAAATTCGTTAAGTAGTAGTTATATTAATTAATTAAGTAGTAGTTATATTTCTTCATTAAGTTGCTTGAACGAGTGGATTGTTTCCGTGAACTAGCTGGAAACATGCAAAGCCCGATCCCTAAAAATAACACGAAGACTTAGGACTCCTAAGTCAGAGAGCATGCGTTATTTACACTAAATTTTGTTTAAAATACATAAGTTTATCTAACCTAATTTGTAAGCATTAGTTCTATCTGTACTTGTTTTTGCACACTTTTTTTTAAAAAAAATCAACTTTTTGCATTTCACGTAACCTCCATTAGTACCAAGCTAAAGCAACAATTCTCTCACTTTTTGACAGTACTGTCATATAACCATTATTATGTTCCATGTTCTCTTTCAGTACTAGGTCATACTTGAAGATAAATAACGCTCAGAGAGAAACAGAACGTCTTCTGTCGTAGGGAAGACTTTTGATTGCTGAAATTCTTCGGTTTCCCTTACCTTACAGATGTGACATATGCGTAAATTATATATAAGGAGTGTTCAAAAAGAAATGAGCTGAAGGATGTAATGTTCACACCGGTGATAGAATGATAATATTGTTGCGTGTGTAACAAATAGGTGTTCCGACAAGAGAGCGGAAGTTCACAACGGCTAGAATCACGTGTGCAAGCCTCGCAGCGACGGAAATACGCTAGTTGTCGCCTTAGATCCTCCCTGACCAATCAAACCAAACCACTGTCTCAAATATTTGCCCAATTTTGCGACTTCCCAATCTGGCGCCCGGGGCATATAAATAGTATATTATCTCTAATTTCCATATGCTAATTTGCAACACTTCAGCAGTACGATTGCTTCTAGAAAATATGAGTCATTTTGCCCAGAAAATGCATTTGCAGCAATAATAATTGTGCTCCTAATTCAAACTTGCCATTATAAAATGCAACTTCTCAAGGTACTAACAATACAGTTTAATCAAACGCAGGGTATATATGTAATTACTTTTTATATGCCTTCACTGGTCAAATGGCTCACATGCACACCTTTAGTGCACATGTTCCTCGGTTCGACTTGCGATAGAAGTACATTCAATGAGTTGAGTTGATTTTCTGCTTAACTCCCGTGCAGCAGCGAGGCTACATGAGACGTTGACATATTGATTAACGTGGAATCCAAACCACATGAACTCCCGCCTGAAATCGAATCCTAGTTTTCTAGGAAATACATTGAAATATAAACGCATTACGATGGTTCAAGCTCCACCTTAAATTGAAGGTCTGAATCTCATATAGTTTCAGTACTGAAAGGGACAGTAAAGTATAATTCAACTAAACGAAGATTTTAGATTGGTTCACCTATTCTTAATCTGTACATGAAGGTGTAACAGGACTCATTTTGTAGTTCCACAGCTTTTTTTGGTTAAATTTACACTTATCTTTCACTCTACTCTTATACAAACATTAAGTATTGCTAAATTTATGTATATATAACGAAAAAAGTTCAGTCAGCCATATATAGGCCTACGTGTATCTTTGCTATTCAATTACTTCGTTAAACACACAGAACCTAAATCCAGCAAAATTTTAATTTTAGATAAAAGTTAGTAAAACTATTATTTGTGAATATTGATATTCGAACACTGAAACTTTTAACTATTTACCGTATAATGTTATAATGTAACAAACCTATTTTCTGGAAAATAATAAAACATGTAGCAGTACTTCTTTCCAATCGGTAATGACACAGCCGCAATAAAGTCATCCATACTGCTTTAAAGAATGTCATACACATAATACACCAAGCAACATATTATAAAATAAGCGGATATTTAATTATAAATATGAAATCAATTGTAAACACATTGAAACAAGACGGCTCAAGAAATACAAATATAACTTCTCACCAAAAGTCGTATCTTGGAATCGGTTCTTATCAGAAAAAGATGGACACATTCTTAAACAAGTGAATATCAGCATGCGAGACGGAGCGACACTATCGACATCTATCTCTCGCAGTGAAAGTTATGAACTAAAACAGTGTACTTCCGGATTCCCTTTGACTGTCACAGGCCTGGCCACAGGGGACGACTGTACCAGGCGTATACTACAAGCTGTTTCTGCAAAATGTTTTGCGCCCGAAAATTCGAGAAAAAATCCTGACATGCTTACAGCTGGTGTCCTCATTTTGAAAGATCGCATACTACAAGTATGGATGGGAAATACTTCCCTTCCCAATATAGTCTTGACTTAAGCCCACCAGACTTTGATATGTTTCCCAAATTAAAAGAACCACTCTCTGGAAAACGTTTTGGTTCAATTGACGAAGCTTTCAGTGTGGTGACCCGAGTGATCAGACACCTCAGCAATGAAGGTGCCCTATCCAGAATACAGAATTTACCAAATGCTGGAAAGCTGGCATAAACAAGTATAGAGATTATACTGAATGCCCGTAAAGGTATTTTGTACAATAAATTTTTTCTTCCATAACATCTTTCAGTGTGCAGAACTTTTCAAATGACTGTCGTACAATATATTGGAAAAAAATATTCCGAACAGTTGATAGGACGTAAGATTGTACGTAAGGGTACTTGTGAACACTAAATACAAACATTAGAAACTATTGGTACCATAACAAGTAACAGTCTATGTGCCACGCTAAATAACAGTATGAGTCTAATTTCGTAAAAAATGTTTGCAAAATTTGCGTGAGACGGTCCTTTTCCGGTCAAGTATGATTGTCAATATTAGTATGAGATAGAGGGATTTTGAGGACCCAAAATGGCGCCCTTCTTCGAGTTCGATCCAAAGCCACATTAAGAGTTCGTTTATAGTCCTCGCTGTGCATGATTGTGCTGCCACCTGGGGAGAGAAATTATAAGTAAAAATTTTTTTAGAGAATTATTTGTTTAACGATATAGCAACTGTAAACTATGACTTAGGCAAGTAGTTATAATTTAGATATTTTTACTTTAATCGTAATTATTTTAAAATGATAATAGGTCGATAAGTATGTTGAAATTTCAAATATTTTCCAATAGTTAGTCTGTACCAATCAGATAAAAGGGGGGCGAAGTGAAGCTATTCTTCGCCGGGAAGGAAAAGATAGCGTCCTTTTTCCGCGTTACTATTGCGTAGTGATAACATCTCAGGCACCTGAGATGTAAGAAATTTTAACAAAAACACCCAAGACTAAATAATTATGTGAGCTTTAGTTAGTGAAACTACCGGAGTGGACGGAGGGTGAGAAATGAAGGCTGACTAACTGCTATAAAGAAATTAAAGCGTGTAAAGTGGCGTAACAGAACTTCTCTTCCGCACCAATATGCACGAGTAGTTTGCTGTCCGGAGTAACAGTAATATCCAAATTGAAAAGCACTTCAAGACCTCTCAGGTAACAATAGTCTCTTGCTTTAAATTGGGATGCATCTACTTTAGATATTTCGAGAAGCAGGATTTGAGATTAAGAAGACTATGTGACTAGGAAGGTTCTAGGCGTAGGAAGTTTTTGAGAAGAAGGTTGCTATGGTTGGTTATTTTTTTTTTCAATCTGGATCAATTGGTGAGTAAATTCTATAAACTATTATAAATTTCATCAAAATTTGAACTATGAACTAAAACTTTTCCGGTTTTTGAAATTTATTTTTATAAACAAAAAAAGGGGGAGCAAAGGTTAGCGTAGGTAAGCCTGCTTATTGTAAATTGTTTCTACGATGTAAATGTAACATTAGGTAAGTTTCTTCAGAGTAATGAAACCTGAAATCATGATCAGTTAAAGTAACTATTTCCAGTCAACCATGGGTCCTCAGTCGCCTGGGTGATAGAATTCGTCCTTCCTCTCTCTTCACTTCCACTTTCACATGCCTCGGTCAGAACTTCAAATGTCAAAATCTACGTATAGGTTGGCACCTCTCCACGTCAAATCTGCGTTTAAATCTCTTGTTTTGTATGAAGTTATTTCTTTGTTTGTTAGTTATAGTGGTTAGGTTAGTTTTAGTATCTTTAACTATTGTGTACAAAGTTTAAAATTGCTTTGTTGTTTGTGGTTATTAGGGCCCTCATAGTAAACTTTACGTATAGAAGGATAAATCCGGGGTGATGTTTAGAACGTTCACTGCTCTCTCTCTTTATCCTGCTGACATGTTGTTAACATAAATGCTTGTGATAATGGAATTACCTGAACCTTGTCCGCTCGCCCTTTAGCTTAAAGAAATGTTAATTGGCTAATACAATCGGTAGTTGAAAATTGTGCTATACCTGAGTGAGACTAGAGAAGTTGCGATTTAACGAGCCATGGGCAAAGAAATAGTTAAATATATGAAGAAAGCGTGTATTTAGAGACGTGCTGCGCCTGAAATAGACAGGTTGCCCGCTCGAAGGAAGATAACATTTTATTTCTTCCGTTTGTTTATGTAGGCCCGGCCATTCTCTATCTCCACTGCTGCCACTTTCATAGGATGCTCAGCCATTAGGAAAGCTGTTAGGTGAACATTGTATTCAGACTGTGAACCAATTTAATAAGTATGATATAAACCCTTGTAAGTTTTTTTTTCTGTATTCCTATTGTATGTCAGCAGGCTAAGGAAATGTTACTATCGCCTTTCAAATGATGTAATATTGTTTAAAATAATTGTAAAATTAATATTAAATTGTGACGAAGTTGAATTCAGGCAACATAACAATTCATTATTCATTTTTTTTGGTCAACACGATATAAATGGGACTTGTATTTTTGTTTTATGCAATTCTCAATCTTCAAAATTCTAAAAATTTTTACTTTATTTCGTTAGTATTTAATTTTTTTTCCTTTTAATTTATAAAACATATTTATATAAAAATGCTTGATACATCAAAATACATTATTAATATTTTTTTATCAGATATTTAAAATTTTGACCTTTATACCTATTTTAAAAGATATACAAGATAAACAGCAAATTTTGAATAGTTAGTTATAAAAGAAATACTTCTTCTAATAATTTTCCAGGAAGTAATGAACCTAAAATGGAAGCCACATTTCCTCGCTGAACTGCTATGCTGATACGTTGTATCAGGAAAGTAGTAGCTCGCTTGTCACCAGTAACGTGTGCTATACGTTGGCCTACTTCTTTGATGAAATTGAGCCCTTCGAGGCCCCAAATGCCGCTCGATTCAATGGCTACGGGCACGAACATGTATCTATTGAGCAGATCATCTTTATATTTTCTTCTTTTCTCGCATTCTCTGCGGGGTGCAATAGCTCCTTCTCGAGATGAAGAAAGAGTGAGATTAGATGACGCGAAAGTGCCAGAGCAGGTGAAATCCCAGAGAAGAATCCTTCCCCTCTTCCATGGTACCAGCGTCATGCCATCTGGTCTTTTCCCATCAGATCTGTTACACCCCACAGGTTCACGAACAGATGGAACTTCCACCGATGTGAGTGCTCTCCAGATAATGTCATTCACGTTCGAATGCCTTACATGTCTTCCGGAGCTACTTATACAAGACTGACCGTGTAGACCATTCTGCTTGACTGATGCACCACATTTAGAGCAGTTGTGTGACTCACAGATGTCTACTCCTAGGCGAAGTGCAACTGCAATACGAAAACTTTCGTTTGGAAAGTGCAGTCCTAGGGTGTGTGAAGGTAATGCCTGTAGCCAAGCACCTGAAATTGCTGATGAGGAGGCGAGAAGTCTAGCCTTATTCTCTTGACTGTCTGCTTCTTGTAATAACGCTGATTCATGTAATTTGATGATTGGCTTGTCCCAAATTGATTGCGAACTTCTGCCCGTTATTTCAGGAGGGCTTAAACCAACTAGGTTAGACCAGTCAGATATGCAGTCTTGGACATCAGATTCTATGTGAGGCTCATTCAGTTGGTTGAGGAGTATCTCAATGGTATGCCGGGAGCCATAGAACGACGCTAAAAATTAAGGATACGCCAAATCGACAGCCCGACGAATACCAAGACCTCCAGAATCAACTGGAAGGGAGGCCTGTATCCATGTGTTGCTATTTAGGTTACAGTTGAGTAACGATTCCAGTCCACATTTCAGAACGGTGTCAAACTTCTCTAGTAAATCTACTTCACGCCAAGAAGTAGAGCAGCGTAAAAAATAGATTATTCTTGGTATGGAGAACGACGCACGAAGAAGATAAAAAGCTGAATGTGCGGACACTAGGGCCAGACGTGACAAGAAAAAATCTAACTTTTTAGTTTTCTCGACTAACAAATTATGTGTTGCCTCAGGTGAAAGGGCTGCACGAAGTAGAAAGGCTGACGAGGTTGTGATAAGTTGTATTCCCGGTGCTGAATTTTTAAATTGTGAATATACCTACTTCTATTTGATCTTGCGAAATTCCTAAAAATCCTACTTCACACTTCATAAAATTTAAGTGTAGTCCGATGTCTGCTGCCATAGTTCGAATATTGTGTAGTTCACTTATAACTGTGTCAGGATCTCCTGCTATAGTGCCATCATCTAAGTACCAGATATTTAATTCAGTGTTAATCCTAGACACTATGGACTGAATTGTCATGGCGAACAAAGCGGGACCTAGAGGATCGCCTTGTTGTACTCCACGTTGCGAGAGTATAATCTTATCACCTAGAAATAGGTTACTTGGTTGCGCATAACATTGATATACATAGTGATAAATCGATGGAAAATTAGTTTTAACTGTGAGTGGCATAGCGTCTCGGTTCAGTTCATTAAAAGCGTTACGAAAGTCTAATTTCAGAAAAGCTTTTTGTTGTGAATGGGGAGTAGAAAAGTAAATGCGAGCTTCATGTGCTGCGGCTTCGGCTCCATTGGGAACGAATACTCCCAATTGGTGAGGGTAAAGGAAACTTACAACGGATTCTTTAATTCTGGAACATATAACTTTTGCTGATATTCTTCTCCAAATGTTCCCCACTGCAATTGGTCGAATTCCACCGCTCTTCTTAAGCGCAATAAGTGATGCTCCAAAAAAAGATTGGTCTTATTTCCTGAGGTATATTACCTGAAAGGATTAAATGAAGTAATTCTAGAATCATCATAGTAAATTCTAAAAATGTACTTGCGCTAAGAATCGGATTGACGAATCAGAGTTTATATGGTACTAAACTAACTATAACCTGAACTAAATTTTTCTTTAGAAATTTAAGAGGTGCATTAAAAATTTGTTCTGTTCACGTGGAAATTGTTGTGAAAGTGAGATTGGTGAAATTAAAATTTGGAATTGAGAACTAAAATTAAGACTAAAATTTCAAACCTTATTTTCAATATTTTTTCCCACCACTTGCAATGTGTACTTCAGTCTTTTTCCTCCCCGTGCGGGAAGGGGAGCTCTGTTATTGTAGTTTATTTTTTCTTTCTTTCTGTTCTAACAATAAATTTAGTTTGTACTGTATGAAATAGTAGTCATTGTGTTATGAGATCTGAATATCCCTTAATTATAAGCTGGATTAATAATATTTGCCAAGTAACCTTTAGAATGAAAGAATTAAACATGAAGGATATCATCAATAGTTACCTTGCTTCTTGCAGTGGTCTCAACAGGAGAAAAGGTCCTGATTCAGAGTATAGTTCTTTTATTTGTTTTATATTTTTTTCTTTTTTCGAATCTTCCTTTCTTCATTATTGCAGATATCATTTTATTTTCTTTCATTTTTTATTTGTTTTTTTTCCGTTGCGCAAATACAATTTAAGTTACGATTGGATAACCTGGAGTACCTTCAGTAGCCAGGAGAGTATTCAACCTAGGCCAAATTCTGAGGAAAGGAAGAAAGCGGAATAAACCGTAACACATTTTTCGCTACCCAGCCTTAGGATGATTCTCTCGTCTGAATACTGCTCGAGAAGTAACGTATAATAATAAAGGATAATTCAAACATAAAGAAGGTGAAGTGGAAGTGAAGTGAAGGGATGGTGAGCGTGTTTTGTTTTCCGGTGCTGGGACTGGAAGCTTGACTGGAAATATTTCATGAGTGTTTATATAAGTACATAGTGTTCTTAAAGTGAAAATTTTAATGTCTTTTTGTTTCTGTTTTATGATAACTGTTCAAAAAGCGATTCTGAAATGGCGTCTCGTGGAAGTGGCTCCGATGGGGATAGCGTTTGTTCGGGTTGTCAGCAAAAAGAATATGCATGCTGTGATAATGCGCATCAAATAGTCAGTAATGAAGGAATAGAGAAAGTGAAAGCCGTGATGTGTGAGAGTTGCCTTCGCTGGTTTTATTTTGACTGTGTAGGTATGTTTGCTTTAGTAAGCGCTGATTTCTACCGTTGGGTATGTGCAGGGTGCAAAGCAGCTAAACCAACTCAGCCTAATAATGGCAATGATGAGGATCCCGAAAAGGGGAACAAGGAGTTTACGCTTGAGAACGGTATTCCTGATAATGCACCCATCGCGACCTCGTCCCCTGTCTTACGACACAATGGTACTGTGTCGTCTGTCCCGCGAGAGGACGATCTTATGTTAATGATGGAAAAGATGTTCAGAAAGATAAACGAAATTAGTTACGAGGTAGTTAGTAGTAAAAATGAAGTGATTAAAGTGAACCAGAAAATCGATGAAGGGTTCGAGAAATTTGGGACTCAAATTACTGAGGTAAGTCTAAAATTGAACGAACTGCTATAACCGTGTAGCAATTATCCTCTAAGTTGGAGCAAGTTAAAATACAAGCTCTTGAGGAATTGCAAGTGGCAAGCCAGAAATTAATGGATAATGTTAGGATAGTTAGCACGAAGGTCGAGAGTAATAAATTACGAATTCAGACACTTGAGCATAACATGAAGGGAACCTTAAGTAGGCTCGAATCTCAGGATACGCGTTTGCAACAATTACCTGAGAGGATAGAAGCGCAGAATATTGTTTTACGAGAAGTTAAAATTAAGCAGGATGGAGTTGAGGGCGCAGTAGGCGAGCTGAAATCACAGAATTCCGAAGCAAATGCGAGATTAGAGAAGTATCAATGCGAAATAGGAAGTGAAGTAACAGCATTGAAACAGCAATTAGAAAAGTTGGAATTAGCTTTACATGAGGATAGTAAAAGTGACAAATCAGTAGATCACGAAATTCCTAGAAAAAGAGCGCACGTGAACTTTGAAACCGGGCTTGCTCAAACAAGTAACCGAAGTAGGAATATCCCAACTAACAATCCTTTCTTATACAACCTGAATGATAATCATACACTAGTGTCGACTCCTCCTTTGTCGAGTAGTAATGATAATTATTATTATATGGCAGGTAATTGGCAAAACAAGATTTATGAGAGGACTAACTTAGGAAATTGTTTCGGGTCTTCTTTTATGACAACAAACCCGAACTTGGAATCGCAATGGCATTGGCAAGGACAAAAAACCTGATGTTCATCCAGTAGCTTCTAACCCATTTTTCTTTTCACCTAATAGTGGTTTCCAAAATTCCCCTAGTTTCTCATCGTCTATTATAAAACCTAAGGATCTTAAAGACTTTCCGGTTTTTAGTGGGGAGGTGACTGCAGGTGCAGGCCGATCTTTCTTGCGAAATTTACAACGATGTTTGGACATGTATAGATTGTCTGATGTCGAAAAACGTTTAATAGTGTCGAAGTGTTTGATGCGGGGGGCAGAAGAGTGGCTGCAATCAGTGGCACGCGATATTAAAAGTTATCAAGATTTTGTGAAACATTTTAAGAAACAGTATTGTTCTGCCAGTATGGAAAGGATTCATAAGAAAGCTTTGCAAGCTTTAAGATTCGATAGGTCGAAATTTTCTACACTGCCTGAGTTTGCTTGGTATATAGTCGAGGTCTATTTCAATATAACTGAAGTGCCAGACCAGTCCGAATTGAAGGATAATTCCGGCAAGGAAATCGTTATTGAAACTACAAACCCAAACATACTTTCAGTTTCTATTTCGGTGGTTGAAATCGAAACTAGTCCTTTTCAAAAGTCAGTGGAAAAGATAGTTGCGGTAGTAAGCGAAACTTCCAATAGTATAGATCAGTCTAAAGTGGGTTCATTTACAGATTCGGTTAGGTTGGAGAATATAGCTAGTTCAGTGACAGAATTTGAATCTAATCTCAGCGAAGATGAAATTCGAACTTTTATTTCCTCTCGAGACGATCTCGAATCCTTTTCGAAACAACGCTTACAAGATTTACTTACTAAAAATAGAGATTTCTTTTCTGAGTATCCGCGAAGAGTTAGAACACCCTGTGCAGGATCGAATTGACGGATGAGGTATCTATTATCGGTCCGTATTATCCTATCCCACAGTCTATGCAGGCGGCATTCGAGGAAGAACTCCAAAAATGGATTAAGTTAGGGAATCGCCAAACAACATTCTCCTTACCGCAACCCGATCCATTGTGTGAAAAAAGCTTCTGATGGCATATGCCCAGTCCTGGATTTGCGATATCTCAATAAAAAGGTAATTTCATCAAAAATACAAGTGAAGCCGATTGGGGACATCCTCAATCGTGTTGCAAAAGCATGCTATTTCAGTAATTTTGATTGCTCGTCAGGCTATTACGGAATAGAACTTCATCCTTCTTCGTATAACTGTACCAGCTTTGTTTACTTAGGCAGACAATATGTAATGACTGTTCTTCCAATGGGAATTAAAAGTGCTCCATCGGTTTTTCTAAATGTAATGTATAGTTTTTTTGGGTTTTTCTTTCAAAATTTTACGAAATCGTATGTAACGGTCTATCTTGATGACGTTCTCGTCTCTAGTATCACTTGAGACCAACATTTTGAACATTTGGAACGTGTTTTTGAAATTTTTAGATTGGCTAATTTTTCTTTGAACTTTAAGAAGTCTAGTTTCCTGCAGAAAGAGTTTCACTTATTAGGACATGTAATAAGTGGTCAGGAAGTTAAGACAGACCCGCGTCACAATGAACCGGTAAGATGTTTTCCTATTCAAAAATCCAAGAAACAGGTCAGGCAATTTCTAGGTTTAATTGGTTGGAGACGTAAGTTCATAGCTAAGTTCGCAGGTCTAACAGCTCCATTTTTCGATCTTCTTAAAAAGGATAAAAATTTCAGATGACACCGGAATTGTTAGAACTTTTCTTCAAATTAAAAGAAACCATTAGTCAACCTCCAGCTTTAGACCAACCCGATTTTTCTCTTCCTTCTCATATTTATTCGGATGCTTGTGCAGAGAATCTAGCAGGCTATTTGTGCCAATACCCTTGTCCGGAAGCAGACCCTGTGGTGATAGCTTATGGTAGTCGTCGTGTTAGACCACATGAATTATCTATATCAATCTTTCAACTTCAACTCTTAGCCGTACTGTTCCTTTGCGAACATTTTTCTCAATATGTTTTGGGTCGAATTACGTATATTCATTGTGATAACGCTGCCGTTACGCACGCGTTTACAATGAAGAACTTGGATCCTCGTACCACCCGTATTTTATTGAAATTGCAACGTTTCGATTTAATTTTCGAACATTTGTCCGGCCGGTCCGTCATTAAGGAACAAGAGCTCCGGTATGTAAATTTTCTTACGGTACAGGATTCTTCAGCTCTAGACTTTGACGCAATTAAGGAAAACAACGTACCGACCCCCTTTGTGTTAAATTTCGATCCTCTTTGGATAACGTTTCTAAATCTAATCATACCTTGGTTCATCAGGATATCCTTTATATTAAGAATCGTAAAACTAATCAGTGGCTGTTAGTTATCCCTCAGGAACTTACCACAAAAATCATCGATTTAGTTCATTCCAAGGGACATTTCGGAGTGAGGAAATGTTGGTCGTTTTATCGATCATTGTTTTACTGGAAAGGGTTAAAACTTAGTATAAAACAATACATACGAAATTGTTTAAAATGTGCAGAAACAAAATTCGCGAATCGCATTATTGCAAAGGATGATTGTAGCATAGGGCAAGAATGCCACATGAACGGTTAGGATTGGACATCGTGGGGAAATTACCAGGAAGTCATGGTTTCTATTATATTCTTTCCATAATAGACATTTACTCTCGTTACGTCTATTTCTTTCCACTTAAAACGGCCCACGCTAAGGAGATAATAGCAGTGATGGAAAGGAGATATTTTTATCTGTTCCCCTATCCCAGGGCTATTGTCTCTGATCGTGGCCCACAGTTCCTTTGTAAGCTTTTTAAAGGATATTGTAATCGTAATAATATTAAGCATACTGTCACTTCCAGCTACACCCCTAATGCGATTGAATCGTATTATTAGACTGGAGAGTCAGGAGAGGCAAACGCAATGGAGTCAAGTACTAAAGCTCGCACAGGAACTTTTAAACTATTCTCTTTGTAGTAGTATCAACTGTACGCCTGCTGAACTGTTTCTATCGTACTCAGCGGCGGAAGTTTTCAAGAAATCATTTCCGTGGCCCTCAAATTTAAATAATCTAAATATCTGGAAATTCACCCGGACGTGACCTCAAAAATTGAAAGAAAAGGGATAAAGAGTTGAGTTGATTTTGAGTTTAACGTCCCGTGCATCACCGAGGCTATATGAGACGTGGACCTACTGACTAGCGTGGAATCCGAACCACTCCCGCCAGGAATCGAACCCGGGCCTCCAACGCCAAAGGCGCGTACGCTAATCGCTTAGTCACGGAGGAGCTCAAATGGATAAAGAAAACTGGGCGAGAGGTAACTGAAAGAGGGACATCTTGTGATGGTAAAAAACCCATTACCTCTCATCTGCAGTTAAGCACGAAACCTATAAATTTATGGAATGCTATGTCGGCCCTTACGTGGTCCAGAAAATTCTGAAAACAGTGCCATTCTTTATACGTTGAAAGGAGAATGTATAGGAACCAAAAACTCAAAACCTAAAATTATTTGAGTGTACCAAGGAGAAGAGCTTAGAACTTACGTAACGATTGGAAAGTGAAGGAAATAGAAACCAAGGACAGATTATAGGATATAAAGTTTTTTTGAAAAAAAAAATTGTAGGTCTTCGAATTTTCTTATGGTAGTGATAGTTTTATGCTGTGATTTTGTTAGGGGTAGTAAGATATTCCTTAGGGTTAGATATATATAAATTCGTTGTCATGTCACATTGCGATTTTTTTCATTCATTGTTAGTGTATTTTCATGTCATGTTGTCATATTGAGTTTTTTCTTTTCTTCCATTATTAGTGTATTTTTATTCTCGTGTATTTTTTGGGGGTTAGGTATAGTCTTATGTCCTATTACTTATGTATGTGATGTTGGTTTCGTGCAGATGATTTCATTGACTGTGTCTTAGGTTTATTTTTATGTCGTGCGGGTTAATGTGAATTGTCAGTGGAACCCGAATATTTTATATATAGTTTAAGAAGTTTTTTTCCTCTTAGCTAATATCTTAGGTATAGGTTAGGATTTTTTTCTCGTTGATTACCGATGTCATGTATTATTAGTAATAGGATGTCATTTTCTTTTCTTTTTTTTTGGGTAAGGTGTGCATAAATATTATGTCTTATTAGTTGTCTTCTATCTGATGCTCATTGACAATTTAGGTAAGAGTTAGCTTTAGTGTCGACTGAATTCTAATTAAATAATTGGGAATCAAGATGGAAAAATAAATAATCTCGATCGAGATAATTTTTCCTCGGTGGGCCCCGAAGATGAGACGGTCCTTTTCCGCTCAAGTATGATTGTCAATATTATAAATTTCATTCAAATTTGAACTATGAACTAAAAGTTTTCGGTTTTTGAAATTTATTTTTATAAACAAAAAAAGGGGGAGCAAAGGTTAGCGTAGGTAAGCCTGCTTATTGTAAATTGTTTCTACGATGTAAATGTAACATTAGGTAAGTTTCTTCAGAGTAATGAAACCTGAAATCATGATCAGTTAAAGTAACTATTTCCAGTCAACCATGGGTCCTCAGTCGCCTGGGTGATAGAATTCGTCCTTCCTCTCCCTTCACTTCCACTTTCACATGCCTCGGTCAGAACTTCAAATGTCAAAATCTACGTATAGGTTGGCACCTCTCCACGTCAAATCTGCGTTTAAATCTCTTTTGTTTTGTATAAAGTTATTTCTTTGTTAGTTATAGTGGTTAGGTTAGTTTTAGTATCTTTAACTATTGTGTACAAAGTTTAAAATTGCCTCTGTTGTTTGTGGTTATTAGGGCCCTCATAGTAAACTTTACGTATAGAAGGATAAATCCGGGGTGATGTTTAGAACGTTCACTGCTCTCTCTCTTTATCCTGCTGACATGTTGTTAACATAAATGCTTGTGATAATGGAATTACCTGAACCTTGTCCGCTCGCCCTTTAGCTTAAAGAAATGTTAATTGCCTGATACAATCGGTAGTTGAAAATTGTGCTATACCTGAGTGAGACTAGAGAAGTTGCGATTTAACGAGCCATGGGCAAAGAAATAGTTAAATATATGAAGAAAGTGTGTATTTAGAGACGTACTGCGCCTGAAATAGACAGGTTGCCCGCTCGAAGGAAGATAACATTTTATTTCTTCCGTTTGTTTATGTAGGCCCGGCCATTCTCTATCTCCACTGCTGCCACTTCCATAGGGTGCTCAGCCATTAGGAAAGCTGTTGGGTGAACATTGTATTCAGACTGTGAACCAATTTAATAAGTATTATATAAACCCTTGTAATTTTTTTCTGTATTCCTATTGTATGTCAGCAGGCTAAGGAAATGTTTCTACCCCGTTTCAAATGATGTAATATTGTTTAAAATAATTGTAAAATTAATACTAAATTGTGACGAAGTTGAATTCAGGCAACATAACAATTCATTTTTTTTTGGTCAACCCGATGGAAATGGGACTTGTATTTTTGTTTTATGTAATTCTCAATCTTCAAAATTCTAAAAATGTACATGCGCTAAAAATCGGATTGACGAAACAGAGTTTATATGGTACTAAACTAACTAACTATAACCTGAACTAAATTTTTCTTTGGAAATTTAAGAGGTGCATTATAAATTTGTTCTGTTCACGTGGAAATTGTTGTGAAAGTGAGATCGGTGAAGATAAAATTTGGAATTGAGAACTAAAATTAAGACTAAAATTTCAAACCTTATTTTCAATATTTTTTTTTTCCACCACTTGCAATGTGTACTTCAGTCTTTTTTCTCCCCGTGCGAGAAGGGGAGCTCTGTTATTGTAGTTTATTTTTTTTCTTTCTTTCTGTTCTAACAATAAATTTAGTTTTTACTGTATGAAATAGTAGTCATTGTGTTATGAGATCTGAATATCCCTTAATTATAAGCTGGATTAATAATATTTGCCAAGTGATCTTTAGAAGGAAAGAATTAAACATGAAGGATATCATCAACAGTTATCTTGCTTCTGGCAGTGATCTCAACAGGAGAATGTTATTTTATTTTCTTTCATTTTTTTTATTTCAGTTTTTTTTCCGTTGCGCAAATACAATTTAAGTTACGGTTGGATAACCTGGAGTACCTTCAGTACCCATGATTATTCAACCTACGTCAAATTCTGAGGAAAGGAAGAAAGCGGAATAAACCGTAACATGCGGATCGCAAACGTACGCAAATAATTAAATAAATAATTACCGTATAATTGCATACCAAGTATCGCAAAAAAAAAAAAAAAAAAAAAGAGCCAAACTTAAAATTTTGTTCACACAATCCACTGCAGAATGAAGCCGTATAAAACAGTTGGACAATGTTCCGTTAAGGGGGTCTAGTTTTTTTGTCACCACTTCTTTCTATTGATTTTCGTTTGATTACATAATATAACGTTATATTAGGTTCTGTTAGGTTAGGTCAGGTTAGGTTAGCTTAAGGGGGCTCAGTGTAGTTTAGGACCCCCTTAACGAAACATGGACCAAACATTTTAAGACATTCATAAATACGACCCAGTTGCTGCGTATGTAAAAGGAAACTTGAACGTGTGATTTTAATGCACAATTCACATATTTTTACGTTCGATTAAGTACCATTGAAGGCCTTTACCAAATGTATACTTTGTTAAGCTAACCAAAGCCAACCTACCTATCTTATCTCATATTTTACGTTCAAGAACAAAAAGAAAGAAAAAAACAAATACTGCACCGGTGGAGATCATCTTTCATATGCACTCACTTATTTTATCCGTAGTAAAGTATTTGTAAGGGTATTAAACTAGTAACCCAACACTTGTAAACATAAAATACAGGTGTATTACTTTGTATTTAATTCCATCGCTTGCACAACTTTGTTCTTTATAAATATGTCTTTTCATGCGAAGTATTCAATTTTACCTGAAAATCTTTCAAAATTTGGTGTGCCAAAACTAAACCATCCCCATGTTTTTATTATAAATTTAAAGGTAAATAAATTGAGCAAACTGAATAGTAAGACTAACGTATGTACAGAAGTTGTATTTTCTGTTTAGAAGTAGAACGCTACTAATATGAAACCGTGACAAGTATTATTCAAACTCATATCATTGCCAAAATCCACTCGTTTTCACTATCCTCAATTTTGCTTGAACCAACCTTCACTAGAGTTCGAGCCTTCCAGCTTCACCCTGCAGTGACTCGGTTAGATAGCATCGTGCTTTTCAGTGACCTCCTAGCACAGTTTTCGTCTTTTTATGCATATATCCAGACGCAAATTCTAAAAGAATTTTAGGTCCCCTTGAAATTTAACTACGCCATTTGAAATATTTTTATATTGCTCACAAATCATTTAGTAAGCAATAAGAAGGAATTTGAGAAAGAATTTTTTACCTTTTTTGAACAATTATTTCGAGTGGTGCGGCAAAAGTAAACCTGAACGAGGAATATTCCTAAATATGTGCTTATAACATTATGTCGAGCTTCACATGAAAGACAGTAGCGTGTTTCAAACTTAATCGATGAATTGTAACTACATATTCAATAAATGAGCTGGCAAATACAGTAGATAACGTGCAGTTTGACAAGCTGGCGGCAAAGTATAAATCTAAAAAATACAAGAATTTTATGGTAAATATAATTATGTATTTCCAGAATGATGCGTATTTCATTGGTGCATATAGCAGGGTTGCCAACAGGCAGTTACCGTTTAGTACTAGATCGGAGGTTTGAAAATCACTAAGTTACTAAACGATAATATTATTATATATATATATATATATATATATATATATATATATATATATATATATATATATATATATATATATAGTGGCGTATTTAGGGGGCTTCCGGGCTTAAGCCCCCCCGAAATCTTACTTACTATAGTAAAGTATATGAAATATGAAGTAATGTATATGAAATCTGTATAGTAAAGTATATGAAATATGAAAGTGCATGAATTTTCACTTTTTCAGGTAAAGCCCCCCCCCGAAAGTTAGCAAAGCCCTCCCCGAAACAAAATCGTAAATACGCCACTGTATATATATATATATAATATATATATATATATATATATATATATATATATGTCCACTCCCATTTGATTTTGCCTCCGGACAAAATTTTCTGGAGGAAACCTTGTTAGTATTGTTCGTATTGTCTTGGTGTCTCAGCTAGAAACCTAATAGTTTGGTTATTAGTACAGAAACAAAGTATAAATATGCAAAATCATATAACAGTTTATGAAAATTATCTCCTGTTTATTTCTGTATAATACCTTGCACAATGGGGTTCAAACCTCGAACCCCATTGCTCACGCCACTGCGCGACTGATTACACATATAAAACGAAATGATGGGACAAGTTTAGTGTGGTTGAATGCGTCATGTAACTGTGGTCCTTAACAAGTGTGTCACAGGTGAAATTGTCTGTTTGCTGCGTCTATTTATTTTCTGGTGCATACGTTTTATTCATACTTCTTATATTGTTAAAATTTATTGGGAAACAAGTAAAGACTGTGCCAGTGTGCGTGACAAAACATGAGTGTACCGGATAATTATTAGTCCACTTGCTTCTGGAAACTGCTTACTCACTCTAGCAACTCCCAATCACACCCCATCCCTTTTCGGTTAACAAAAGAGATAGTGTCTATTTTCCTACGGTCATTTACAATAGGAGTTTCATTTAGTCAAAGGGGAATAAAGAACTGAAAGTTTATGTATTTGTTTCGAACTGAAATGTACTTCTTCCTATTATTTGAAGAACCTTTTCTTTGTCGTGTCTCTGCATCAAAAATGGAATACCAAAAATCACTAGAATGTGCAGATTTTCTCAAAGTACGTACTAGATCACTAGTTCAACAGTAAAATCACTAAATCTAGTACGAAATCACTAAAAGTGGCATCCCTGGCATATAGGCTACAACTCATACACGTAACCTTCCACCAGTGTTGCCAACAGAAATTTATTTTTCCAACCAAATTTTGGCTGAAAAACAACTAAAAACAGCATTAAAAGAACTAGAAAATTACGTAAAACATTTTTATCTTATCTAAATACACAATACCTTAATTTTAAATACACAAACTGACAAAGCAACTCTTGCACACTGATCCAATCTTCCACCTCACCACTGGTGCAAATTCTGGGGTAATGAGGGAGATATGTACCCTCGAATCTTGGATCTGAGGAGACTGTCCCACTAATAATCTGATTTGAAATGTATCTTTTGGAGAGAAATGTGATGATTTGTGTCCGATTGCCACAAAGAAAACTGATGAAATTGATGTTCCCCCAGAATAAGCCTCAAATATACCCGCCTCTCAATGTTGGAGACAACTCTGCTTTCCTGATCCTCCACAGCATTGTTCTTCAACTTCATAAATATGTTGAATAGCGGTTTTTAAAAAAAAGATTATGCGAACGGTCTTAACCGTCCCCCCCCCTCACATGTTGAAGACAAATTTGCAGCACTGTACCCCACTACGCCTAAACGAGCAGAGACGGATTGCTAGGTATTCAGCCATGCAAAGTGTAAAAGCCCAATGCAAAAGGGGAAATCCTGATGAAGAAGGGAAAATCCCGATTTCTATTAATTTATTCAAACAGGAGAAAAAATAATACTGTTTTTTTTATAGTTTTTTTAAGGTGAACACGGAAATTCATTCTCAATCAGCAAATATTTTTCTCTTTTCTCGAAATAAGAAAGGCAGGAGGTCCATCTTTCGTTTACTTGCAGGAGGTGTAGATTTTAAAAAAAGAAAAAAGAATGCAGATATGCAGGAAACAGTATATCTAGGAACGATGACTAAAATCGGAGATTCAATCTCTTCTTTGAGTTCCTCCCCCTTAGCCAACACCCTTCAGTCACAAGAGCTAGGTACTTCTAAGATAAGCCAATTCTAATACAGAAAAAACAGGTAGACGAGAATTTTAATTTGTTAAAATTTATGTTACTAATGCAAAATAATTCTCTCAAGGGAAATATAGACAGAAGTAATTACACAATTTCTTAACATGGAAAGAACTAGAACTCAACTAGATGGGATTTTTTAAAAACTATTTTCAACTAGCAACTAGACAACTGAAGAAAGAAACACTGGTCGATAGTGCTGGGTGTATGGACGGGCGTAGATTAGATGATTTAAGGTACCTAGATCTTCCTGGCAGTAGCAGAGTGGATTATCCCGTAGGCCCTCACGATATTTTTGCACCGGAGTCTGTGCGGTGTTGAGTCGAAATCGTGTGAACAACACATGATGAGCATGAGTCCATTTAGGGTGATAGATAAAAGAACGCGTGATAGGATTAGGTTCTAGTCGCCAGTAATATTTACCTGGTCCACCGCGAGCCTGATGTTGATAGTTTCGCCATTCGCTCTGCTGTTGTTCTCCAAGAGTTGGGATAAATGATGTAGCCGGTAACTTCACCGTCACAGGCACTAATAACGCTCCTTGTTTACATAATTGATCAGCCTCTTCATTATCTGGTATCATTTTATGAGATGGTACGCGGATGAAAGTTACCTGTAGTCCTTTGTTTTGTATTTGACATACCTGTTGTAGAATATTGACCAGAGTCCAGTTGGAATGAGCTGGTTGGGCTGTACTAAGAAGACGACGAAGAACACTCTGACTGTCACTACAAATACAGCTAACAGGTGGTTGGAGACATAACACATGTTGCAATGCGGCTCGAATAGCAAACGCTTCGGCCATGTTGATTGATGTGTGGCCAGGCAATGCCTGATGAAAGCGCAAATTATAATGCGGTATAAAGACGGCAATGCCCACCTTCGATTGTCCAGTTTTTACCTGTTTAGAAGCATCCGTGTAAATTAGTAAAGCGTCTGCATTGTGTTGGCTGATATAGTCTTCACATAAATGCGATGTTAGAGAACGGGGAGTGTTATTTAGCCAGTGGGGCGAAAGAGATGGAAATTCCACTTGCGTAGGAGTGATGTGCCTGGTGTATGAGGATTGGCAGAATGGGAGTTTAGGCGTGCGGTTGATAAAATTCAGCCAATGTTTTACACGAATATACGCAAAATAGGTCCAAGGCACTTGGCGATGATAGGGTTTTGCTTCGGTTAGTAGCATATAAGAGTTGTGTTTTGGGGATGATGGGTGATGTAATTGCCATACGGTTCAAGATGAAAAGTTTAGCTACATGAAAAGCTTTGATATTGTATGGAATGATACCTGCTTCTTCCAGGAGTGCCCTGAGTTTCGAGGTTGCCGAAGTATTGAGCGGAGTCCTTGTACTTGTAATCGAACACACAATTCACTGAGACGCCGAGGTAGTGGATAAAGAGCTGGGCAGCCATATAGAAGCCTTGATTCCAAGCACTGACGAAATGTACATAACTGTGCTCTGATATCCAATCCCCATCTCTTAGTACTGAGTCCGCTGATTAGGTTAAGAACGGGTTGCACTTTGGTGTTAAGTGTATCGAGATGTGCTTTCCAAAGGATTCGAGAATCCAATGTCACTCCGAGGTAATGCAGATGAGAAACAGGCGAGAGTTGGACATCTTGAAGTATTAGTGGCGGAGCGATTGTTCGCCTTTTCCGGGTGAAGATGATGTACTGATTTACTCCAGTTTACACTAAGGCCATGATCTCTGCACCAGTGTTGTAGGCTGTCTATGGCGTGACGAAGTTGATTGGCACCATGGATTGCTGTGAAGGTGCGAACATATAATCAGAAGTCATCGCCGAACTGATTTACTCTGACCAACGCTCGAAGCTGCCTATGAAGCAAGATGGTGAATAAATTAAAAAGAAGCGGGCAAAGTGGAGAACCCTGTGGCAGTTCTTGAGATACTATCCTGGAGTCTGTATAGCGGTGACCAACACTCACTGATACTTGGCGGTGTATGAGCCAATTATGGATGAAGCGGAAGTATCCAGCTGGAATCTTAAGTGAAAATAACTCTTGGACGAGCACATCCAAGGGTACAGTATCGTAGGCTCGTGCGAGTTCAATATGAACTGCCATAAGATATTCCTCCGTTGAAAAGTACTCCATATGTCAGTGACGAGACTAGTAAGAGCGTCGTGTGTGCAACATAATGATTGTAACGCCATATCTCCCTTACAAAGAAAATGTTAGCGATTTATATCGAGAGAACGGTAAATGGTAGAGTGATGGGAGCAACGTTGGACAGTATGCACTCATACTACTCAGATAAATAAGCGATTTCAATGCAAAAAGAACGAAGAGTCATTGTCATGGGGCACGGCAAAGCCCTCTTTAGGCAAAATGTTGATAACTTTTATCGAGAAAACAGGAGGTGATAGTGGGATGGGACCAACGTTGGACACTGTGGACCCATAAGGCGCATCGAAAAAGTTTTGGGGGGTTGGCGCCAGCAAACCTTACTTATTTCCACATTATAGTATAAAATTATATTGTGCGAAATAAACACACGAGTTAGCTAGTAATATTTTATATTATTATTATTATCAACAGCGTCTTTTCATTACGTGTGCATGTTTGACATGAAACCAAAGAGAAAATCCATCATTCGCAGAAAGAATAAGAATATCCAGTTACTTTAACTGTGAAGGATGGCGAATAATACGAAAAGAGTGACTACCTGTAGCGAAAAGAAACAATACATTATCTCAAATGGATAAAAAATCAAGCCAAGATAGATTCGAATTCGCATGTACGGCGCGAAAAGCCAGTGCTTTGTCCACTTTTTGTTTTTCAACTGACTCACCAAACGTGTTTCAGTAACTTATTGCTAATTTTACTTGCTTCACTCGTTTAACTGGCTTTTTCTAACAACTTATAACGACAGGGACACGAACGCAGAAACATCGAGGACAGTTAAAAATAATAAAGGCTCTCCCGTCAGGAATCGAACCCAGGAGTGCACCAAAGGCGCACGTGATAGCCACTAGACCAGTGGGGAGGGCACCACTCACCCTCTGTGTCGTTAGGGATTACGACCGCTGTATTACCAGCTATCACTTCTGTGAGTTGTATACTATGATCACATGTTTCTTCTTTGCTGGAAGAGTTAAACCTACATTCTATGTAATACATGAGGTATTTAGACCTACATGCTCTTCATATAATGTACAGGTAATAAAAGGGTCATGCTGGGAATAAGAAAAAGAACATTCCTCGGACTAAACGGAAACTATTGGCATCAGAAATATTTATCTACGAGGCATGCGCAGTAATATAATTCAGAATAGTTACTGTTTAGTTCAGTAAACGAAGAAAGGGGTAAAAAAAACTAGAGATGTGCAAAACCGGTTTTTATAAAAACCGGAAACAGGTTTCTAAAAAAACGAAATCCTAAAAACCGACATTTCGGTTTTCACCAAAACCGGTTCGGTTTTTCACCGAAATCGGTTTCGGTTTTCTCCAAAAATCGGTTAGTTTTTTGCCAAAACCGGTTTCGGTCTTCCCCAAAAGAGTGAAAAGCGAATGGCACGTGTCGACCAGGCCCGTATCCACAGGGGTCTATTGGAGCGCTCCCCTAAATTTTCGCTGGCCACCTAAAATTTTCACGGTAGGCTTGAAAATGAACTATAATATGGTGATAAACTATAATATGGTTATGGTTAGATCGGGCCCCCCTTATCTTCGGCCTGGCCCCCCTAAATTTTTGGGCTGGCTACTGGCCTGGTGTCGACATTTATGACAATTTTACCCGGGAAACTATAAGGCGGAAAGTACATGAATTTTTCAAGGGAATTTAGGATGGATATATTATTATTATTATTATTATTATTATTATTATTATTATTATTATTATTATTATTATTATTTGGAGAGAAAGAGAGTAGCATAACACATCTTTATTTAGATCGCAAAACCATAGATTCTTAAAATTTAACAACATCGTTATCTTAACCTCTTGATATTATTACACACCTGGAGCCATCCCCTCAAATATCAAGCATTATCTTTCTGAATATTTGTAATCACTCGCAATGCTAATGGCTGAGGTCGTTCAGCTGTATTATTCTTACCAGTTACTGTAATATGAACGTGAAATTATATATATATACAGTGAAACCTCTCTAATGCGGACAGCCGTGGAGAATCAAAAATTGTCCGCCTTAAAGAGGTTTCAATATTTTCTTAGGTAAATTAATAAATAGGGTAATATGCAATTAGATTTTTTTTTTGCATGAATCATGTATTCACGAATATTACCAAAATGTTACTGTACCTGCATTATCCTTCGCCATCCAATATTTTATGTTCTAGGCACAACATGCAAATAATATGTTGTAGTTCTCTGCACTTTACATTTATCACTACTTAGTAGGTTTTCAGTATGTTGCTTTAATTTGTATGTTAATTGCAATCCATTAGTGTCTTTTTTGAGACAATATGCGTACTGGCAGGCAAAAGATAACGAAAATTTCTTCCGCTTGGTTAGAGATTCCAGCGGGACAGTAGAATAATGTGTCATTCCAAAAGGTGGGCAATTGCCAATCGCTTGTATCTAAAACAGCTTGGGTGGGAGTGGAATGCAAGCAAAAAACATGAGAGTGTTGTTAAACGGAGAAGCTTCATCTGGGTTACTGAGCAGGCAATGGAGGAGGCAAAATGTTGTCGCAATACTTCCTTGGTGACACATGTATGAATTACTAAAGATGCACTTTTACAGTACTTTCCAGCTTGTTTCTAGAGAAAGTGTCCGTAATACGGAGGTAAATAATACCTATAAAACACAGAAAAGACTGTCCGTGTCCGTACTAGAGAGTGTCCGCTTTAGAGAGGTTTGCCAATGTTTTTTTTTCCTATTGCAGTGTTTGGGGATTACAAAATATGTCCGTTACGGGAGGTGTCCGCTTTATAGAGGTGTCCGTTAGTAGAGGTTTCACTGTGTATATATATATAATATGGAACTTTCGGCGGAAAATTAAATCAGGTGAAATATGTATGCCCTTTTCAATTACTCATGACGCGCTACGAGTCTACCCCATTCCTTCTGGACACCGCTCTTTCTCCGGTGTCTGATTCCCATATAATGACTGTAGTGGTCTGATTGCCATATACACTTTACATATTATACATTGGCTTTTGTGCGGGTATACCCAAAAAGGTGCTTTATTTATTCGTTCGTACTTGCTCTCAGAACCAAAATTAATTCTCCTTATAGCGTCTTATTTTGCGTAACTGAATTAAATTTCTTATCGAGCATTACATAGTATTTCATAGGAAAAGTACCTGCACTTTTTATAAAGTGGGTCTCAAATCATTGCGCTCAATAAATTACAGTTGAATCGAACTCGATCACTCTATGCACAGCAGAGCCTCAGCCAGGTCGTCCTCGCTCTCCCTCGCACGAGTAACTACACGAATTGTCTAATTCTGCGTTTATGACGAAGTGACAACGCAGCAAGTTGTCGAGTCGGTGAAGAGGAGCGGTATCGACACTCTAAAAAATGGTATAGCTGAATTGACAATAAAAGCATTGTTGATGAGTATTGCTAATTGGTAAATTAATATTGACTATAGTATAGTTGATGTATAAATACTGATTTGTTATTTATACAACACCTATTTTTTTGGTATGGCTGTGGTAAGAAAAAAATATTGCTAATATTAGTATGGTTAATAATATCATGCATATTGTTTATATAACCAGATTATTTAGTATTGCTAAAATAGCAATAGCATTATGGTTAGAATGGCTATCACAATATAAAACTCTTGTTATGGCAACTATGCGAAATCCCGCCTTTTACGAGTTGTCATGTAGCCGCCATGATAGATTCTATAGTTAATATGAATTACGAAACTATGTTAAAAGACTGGGGTTTAGAAACCCTAATAATGAAATTTCAAGGTAAGTGGATAGTCAGTAAGTTTCAATATGTAAATTGAAGATATGTATTTCTAAATGTTTATTTGAATTGTATTGCGCACAAGCAACAAAATTCCCTTGTACGAAATAGTGTATTATTAAGCATTTATGACGCTTCCAAAATATTATTTTTATTATCACCAAATCAAAATACTTTAAAATAGAGACACGATGTGTTCACGCAATTGAGGGTAAGTTTAGAGTTTCTAGCCCGTTTTTACTCGGAATAACGATATTAGAACCTGTTTCAGTCAGTGTTCTAGTCTAACTAAAGTCTTACCAGGTAACCTAAACTAACCTAACCTAACAATTTTTAAGGTTTTAACTGCATTTTCGTAGGTTGGAAACTGGAGGGGCAAATCTAAACGTAAGCCCGAAAATGTACAGATGAAATTATATAAGGTGTAATAATGATTTAAGACTTCTTGTAAGATGTTTGTGTGAAAAGTTGAGAGAAAGGTTATTATTAATGTGAGAGTTCGTACTATTTGGAAGAGGCTTAAGCTTTTGCAGAACGATTCGATGCTTGAGGATCATAGTGATCCTATGTTGATTATTCTACGTTGAGTTTTACTTAATTGGGCATTTATTCCGTAGTTGGACGTCCGATACTTTTCTACCAAAATTGCGTAAAAGCTATTAAAATGTATAATTTTTCAATTTCGCGAGTTGGGAGAAAGTGTAGGTTAGGTTAGGTTACGTTAGGATCTATAATAGAAGTACCCTTCGACGGGAGCTTCACGAAATTCAACACTGTCAGTTCACATCCCGTACACCGATTCGGTATATTACCCGCAATATTGATATTATGAATGCTCGTTACTTTCCCACAATGCAACTATTCGGTTGCCTTGCGCGAGGTAGTTCTCTTCGCTCGCTTAGTAGTCCCATGTTTATAACCAATTATATATAACAAATAGAGAGAGTGTTGTTGTATTATCTTTATATATTATCAAGCACACAAACGATCAAATTATACGTATCTTCCGTGCAAGTTTCAAAATTTTGCTGAAAACGGACGTCCAACTTTGGACCCCTTAATTGTTATACTTTGTGCCCTTATTAATTTCTACAAACAGTACAGATGGGATCAAGAATTTTAATAATAATTCACCCTTAATTTTTACTAATTAATGCTGAACAAGCGACAGCGAGTGAAAGTATGGTTAGATAGGCTAGTTTAGGTATTTGTAGCAAAAAGAAAACACGATAGGTTATGATTTAATGCTTTTTAAGTGTGCTTCTGTCGCTTTCAAATTATTACAGAAGGCCTTTCTCTTTGTGTTACACTAAGTGATACCACCTTTGCACTTTTAATTTAATTCATGATGGTGATGTCAAACTTCAAAGCACATAAATAACAGGTTTTGCAGAAACCATTTTCTTTTTAAATCCGATATTTTGTTTCAACCGGTTCATTTTTTTAAATATATTTAGGTTAAATTAAAGTGGAGTAAACAAAGTCCCTATTTAAAACTAAGTAAAGGTGGGGCGCTGATTGGATTGAGTGCTCGGTTTTGACCTCAAGAAGTGATCTAACCCGATCAGACTCGGTCAGAGGTCAACTAATTCCTCAAATGATGTACCAGTAGTTCATAAATTATTTACCAGTCAGCCCATTCAGCAGTACTGAAGCTTGACCTAAGTTTAACCATTCAGTACCTTCGTACAAGGGACCATGATCTAATGAAACTAATATATAAGCTTAGTTGATCTCACAGTTTACTGAAATTAGTCAAGTATTCATAATGATTTTGTATGTGATTGTTCCCACGAAAGGGAGCTTATTTAGCTTTGGGGTTAACTGGTGTATCACCGGAACAGTTTTAGAAAATTTGCCGGGTCAGTTGGAATTTTTTTTTTTTTTTTTTGTTTGTTTGTTTATGAGCAAGAATGAGTGAAAGTCATGTAAGGGGAATAGTAAAAATGAAGAAATTGGTTATTTTTGATGTTGTAAGCGACACTGTATGTGGAGGTGGATGGACCATTTCGCGGAGAGATATAGTTGTTATGATGTAGTGGCGCGAAGAGGAGTATGAAAATAGCTCGTGTATGTCAAGGCTGTCACATGTCGTGTGTTACGTACATAGAACTGTTCAAAAATAACGAGCGACAGTTGTTGAAATTTTGTGAAAGACCAGTATACTGAAAAGGTTGACGGTGTGTGGAAAATGTGGAAATGAATTGAAAATACAGAAAGGAAAGGGAGCGTATTATTTTACAGCGTCAGGGAAGAAGGAAAACTATTTAGAGGGCTATTTAGCTGAGTACTTGTTTAAGGAAAGAAAACCCCAAGAAACTCTTGTTCACGATTTTGAAGGTGTGACTTCTGTTTTTGCAAGTAAAGCATTATTAGTATGGCAATTGCTATTGAAATGTATATGATTGCGGAAACCAGATGTTTTCAGTACCCTCGCTTACGCGTGTACACATCGTCGCTGACGCGCCTGCTCCTTTCGGGCACACTACCGCGCTGGTCCGCTAGCTCCACCCTACCTTGGCTCGGTTAGATATCATTCGTGCACTTAGTGGCCACCTAGCACAAGTTGGTTTGTGTTTTTTGCACTGTAGTTTTTTATGCCCTTATCCTAATGCGAGGTAATCTAATGTAAGTTAATGTAGTCCAACGAAATATATCCGTATACAGTACATTTTGGTACTTTTTTTCGATTTTAATACTGGTCCGGCGATGCGGCAGTAATGCCTTAGCTTTGTAATAAGCGAGAAGAAAATATAAACGTCATAGAAATTACAAGGTTCTAGAACACATGTCCCACTTCCCATTTAGCTGTAATAAAAACAGAAAACAACGTATCCTGCGGTCTTCTAACCCGCTTTCACTTGCTGACGCTCGCTAGCAATATTCTGTGAAATAAAATTTAAATTTTGGTACAGAAAGGAACCAACCTTGCTAATCTATATGGGGAACCTGTGTTCTAGAACTTCTCCTTAGCAATTATCTGGTTCACACGTTGCATTAGAGCGTACGTTAAGTTAGGATAAAAGCCGGAAGTTTCAAACTTTTCATCGTGCCATTAACTGACAAAACAATGGAACTGGCGGTTGACGTGTGAAGTTGAAACTTGGCATACATATAGCCTTCAGAGAAAAATATACAGGATTTTTTTTTTCTTTTTAGTAGGTGAAAAGGAAGAATGAGTAAAAATCCCATCTTATTTCGGTGTACTTTAAAAAAAAAAAAAGTCTTAGGAAATTGTATTTGAGTAAAAACTTTACATTCGGTATTCATGTAGGGTTTTCATAAAATTAACTAAGTAAATCACCAAAACTATACATTTCCTAGTTCAGTGAGGTTGTTTGGGAAAGTGAAAAATCTTCCTTTGTTATTTATATGGAGATACCTTCTACAGCCCAAAATTATTAAGTTAAATGATGTAGCCCGAAGGTTAGAGTGATGCAGTTTGGCATGTTTGTAGCCTTCTGGAAGTAACTCACAAAAAATATCAAAAGTAAATATTTTTAGTTTTTAGGGTAATTCTAAAATAAAAAGAAAGATTTCCGGTGCTATTTAAATGTATGTTTGTTTTGGACATAAAATCTCATGTTTTAGGTAATTGAAATTGGAACAAAAGTTTGAAATTCGGTATGCTTGCAAGCTTTTGATAGCGATATGCAAGTTATTGACCAAACATAATATCTAGTTATAGAGGGATTTTTTAATTTTTTTATTTTTATTTATTTATATATTGTTTATTTTAGAAAACTGAAAACTCACAGTTATTTAATATCATATCTTCTACATCTCAAAATGCTTAGACTTTTCCTGAACATCTGCGGATGACATTTGGCATACTTGTGGGTTTATAAGGTGCGAGACCTCCAGCTAGCCGAAGGCTAGTCCAGTAACACGCACAGCTGCTGCACATGTTGGAATTGGAAGTCATCGATTGCGAGGAAAACAGAGCTAGTTGACATTTGCCTTCGAGTTTGACCGGGTTACTGTTTTTTTCTAAAGCGTTCACCTCCGGTGCTTGGGGTCCCTGGTTCGATCCCAGCTCGCGCCGTGTGGACTTTGTGGTGGACAAACACCGTGCTCGTGGGTTTTCTCGGGGTTCTCCCGTTTCCTCCTACTCTTCATTCCACCATTTCAGTCATCTCTCATCATCACCGTCTCCTTTAGCCTAACCGGCATAACCGTGGGACGTAAAACTTAGAGATTTCATTTTTGTTTTTTCTAAAGGGGTTGAAATCGAGCTCAATAGCACCAGTACCCTCAAATTACTTTATTCCTTTTTAAAAAAAAAAAATAGTAGGGGTCATCGTTATTCCACTTTAAACTTTATTTGTTGAGATTACATATTAATGAAAATGTCTGGTCCATATATACTTATTCAACAGTGAGGTTATGAAGGACGGGAAATACAGTTTAAGGTTGGACCTGAATCACTACTCGGTTTACATCCAAGAGAAATTGTTCTTCACCTGGACTTGAACTCGGGATCCCTTGATTAGGAAGGCGATGAGTTTATAGACTAAACCTTAGGACATGTGATAGAAATATGTTTAACCGATTTGCATACTTGTGCATATTTTCCGTCACTTCAGGACAACTGCATAAGTGAAATCACTTTACAGACTTAAAATTGAAATAAGGGGACACGGTGGCTCAGTGGTAGAGCGTTCACCTCTGGTGCGTGGGGTCCCTCGTTCGATCCCAGCTCGCGCCAGTGGGCCGTCTGTCGGACAACACCGTGTGCGTAGGTTTTTCGGGGTTCTCCCATTTCCTCCTACTTTCTCCATTCCACCATTTCAGTCATTACTCATCATCACCGTCTCTCTTAGCTTCGGTGTATAAACGTGGCACGTTAAACTAAATATTTCATTTCATAATTTATATAAATGGACAATTTCAAAAGATTATACAGATTACAGAAGATTACTTTAATTCAAGTAGTTCACTGCATCCGAAGTACAGCGTCCTAATTTAAATTGCTTAGAAGTGAATAAAGATGCTAATAATTTGTGTTCACTCTGGCTGTGAACCATTTATTTTATATTTTTGGCTTAAACCAATTGGATTTTTTAAAAATTTAAACCATCACACCAACCAACTCTGATAGATAATAATCAAAAATACACACAGCTAGTTTTGTGACTGCTTCCTTGAGTTAGTTACGTTTTAATTATTTTCGTTTCGTGCCTATTCATTATTGAGGGATTTACATATCCAGATAGTTTTGTGACCTCTGGCGTAGGGTAGTTACGGTTAGGTTATGCTCGTATTGGGCTGTTGCGTTTTGGGCTACCAGATAGAGATCTCACTTCCGAACCATAGTGCAGTCCAACTCTAAATGCAGTAAGATGTATTATTTCTACACTGCTTCTTACCGGGACACTAGCTCTTGTATACGGATCTTGAACAATCTTCTTGTATTTTACTGGAGTTCTATTTTCCTTTCATATACCTCCAAACTTCCTGACTTGGTACTCTTTCTTACGTCTTTGCCCATTCAGTAAATACTGCATCCTTATTGCTTTCCCTGACGCTTTTCCATTGTTTGCTTTAATAAGATTGCATCTACGGGCGTCGTTAGCGTGACGGGGACATGCCCCCCCGTAATTTTCTGTGTCGTGTATAAAGTTACCAGCTGGCCAGTATTTTATTTTTTTTTATTATTATTTGCACTGCATGAGTTACGGTATATCATTAATTTATTTCGATAAAATTAAACCAAATCATAATATGTAATGAGAAAATAACTTGCACATGTGAGATATATCATGTGTCCCCCCCCCCCTTAATATTTAAGAGCTAATGACGCCACTGATTGTATCAGTTGTACTCATCTGTAGCATGGATTCAACTGTTGTTTTTCTTTCTAAATCTTCATCGTCCAAGTGTTTATTGTATGTGGCATCAGCTTGATTCCTCGGTAATTTTCACAATTTTGTACATCTTCCTTCTCTTTGTATATAGATACAGTACTACTCTCTCTCTCTCTCTCTCTCTCTCTCCCCACTGACTTGGCATTTTTCTCTTGTCTGTAAACTGTTTTCATTAGATCCCATAGTATGCGGTAGGACAACTTCTGGTCCTAAGCACCCATGTTTTAGCTTGTAGTTGCTTTCCCTGTCTTCATTTTCTTTAAAGCATATTCTACCTCTTCTCAGCTTATTTCTGAGATCACAATAACTGTAACTCCCAAGATTTGGTGTTCCATTACAAAAGACCTGTCTTTGGTTTTCTTAATTTAGCAGCTGTTTCTTTGTTGATTCTTCTCCATCAACATACAGGGCATAACTGTGGTAGATGAAGCTAGATATTTATACTTCATTCCTGTTTACTCAATTAAAGATATTTTTGCAATAGTAATTATGCTTTCCTCATTAGCATTGACAGATCCTTCATTCCATTCACATATTGAAGTCATCAAAAGTAAGATTTTCCGAAAGACCAAACAAATGAAGAAATAATATCAAGAGAAAAGGCACAGAACAGTACCTCCTTAGTTCTACTTTGCCTCTTCAGGACAGACCTTCAGTTATTTGTATCCCAACTTCCAAGTAGGATAAATACTTTTTGTACATGCAATAACTAAGCTGTATTTCCGAATAGTTTTTTTTTTTTTTTTTTAAAAGAGCCATTTGGCTTAAAGAAGCTGACCCACAACTGAAAGATAGGAATATGGGAAAGATGTCGCTCAGGACCTATATTTTAAGATGCTAACCGGTTTGAATGACATTGAAGAACATAGCTAAGACGTGACAAAAAGTTGAACATATTTGTATAATCTGCCTAATTTTATCATGTCGTTTTATAAAATTAAATTGAAAGAATGAAGAGTTGCAGGATTCATTTTTTTTCTTATTTCAGGGAAGTTTTATTCATATTTATTTATTTCCTTAGAGCTTCTTCACATCCAGTTTGTTTTGCCTAGCGCTTGTGGTGTGAGGAGTGACGGATTCGAGTCCCGAAAGGAGCTCAAAATTTATGTTCACCCAGCATCGTGTACCTTAGATTCCGACATAATCTTTATATTGTTCGTTAAATAGGAGCTTTGTGCAATG